>NW_006160114.1:5291918-5334350 GCF_000334495.1 Tupaia belangeri chinensis | reverse complement strand
CTGGTACTTTGATTGGCATTGCATTAAATATGTGGATTAATTTGGGTGGAATTGCCATTTTGTTTATATTAATTCTTCCAATTCAGGAACCTGGGATATCCTTCCAGTTTTTTGTGTCATTTTCAATTTCTTCTTTTATCTTCTTGCAGTTTTCCTTGTGGAGGTTTTTAACTTCTTCGGTTAGATTTATCCCTAAATATCTCATACTTTTTGTGGCTATGGTAAATGGAACAACTTTTTCAGTTCTATCTCAGTCTGCCTGTTGTTCGTATATAGAAATGCTATAGATTTCTGGATATTAATTTTATATCCTGCAACTTTACTGTATTCATGTACTACTTGCAGAAATTTTTTCATGGAAACCATTGGGTCTTTGTATACAATCATGTCATCTGCAAATAGAGTTTCACCTCTTTTTTCCTATTTGAATGCCTTTTATTTTTTCCTATTTTCTGATTGTGTTGGCAAGGACTTCCAGTACTACATTGAAAAGCAATGGAGAAAGTGGGCATCCTTGTACCCATTTTTAGTGGAAAAGCTTTCAGCTTTTCTCCATTCAGGACGATGTTCGCTATGGGTTTTTCATAGATAGCTTTTATTGCGTTGAGAAACGACCCCTCTATGCTGATTTTGCTGAGAGTCTTGATCATGAAGGGATGTTGTATCTTATCAAATGCTTTCTCTGCATCAATTGATATGACCATATGGTTTTTTATCTTTCTTCCTGTTAATATGGTGTATTACATTTATGGTTTTGCATATGTTGAACCAACCTTGCGTTCCTAGAATAAAGCCTATCTGATCATGATGCGTAATCTTTTTTATAAGTTGTTGGATATGATTTGCTAGTATCTTGTTGAAAATCTTTACGTCTATATTCGTCAGGGATCTTGGTCTATAGTTTACTTGCAAATCTTATCCTCTAGACTTCTTTCTTAGCATTTTCAGTTAATACCTTCCTTTTTCCAAGATTTTTGGCTTAAATTGCAAGAGTGTCAATTGTGATACAGAACGTACAGACAGTCCAGATTCACGCATCTCGTATAGCTACAGAAAGTATTCTTTTAGGTGCAGACAGACTGCCAAGAGAATTTGCTTAGTTCTCATGCCTTTAATGGTGTTTTAGTATCACTTCATATTGTTAACAGAAAATTAGCAACAAGATTATCCACACATATTTTCTTTTGAGATGCCTACATTTTGTGTTTAAAAACTAAAGTTTAGTTTCTGGAAACTTTTAAATTGGTTTATAACCTACTCTGTATTTCCAGATGTCTTGCTGGATTGGGAGCAAGGGAAGAAGCAACTCTAGGGTTATTAATCAGTACAAAGCAAAGAATTAGAAAACTTTGAAAAGGTTGTCCCCATCTGGCCAAATTGGCTTATTATTAAATATCCATTGATGTTAGATTAAGTGAAAAATGACATGCTTCTCAGGGACTATTAAGAGTCATCCTCATCAGAGGGAACTGGATGCTTTTATAGTGAAATAACTCAAATGGGCCTCATCTCTATTTTCTCCACACCTATAACAGAGGCATAGCAGTCATAAGACACCTGGGTCAGGTTATATATCCTCTAAAAAGCCACATCCTATGTTTCTCAGATTAAATGTTTATCTCTGCCTAATATCCAGTCAGAGCTTGGTTTAAGAGTCTCAGATTATAGGAAGAATGGGCAAGGCAAGAAATCATTTCTGAGAAACTTTTCTTTTGGGAAGCCATTCCATAATCTATTGACCTTTCAACCAATTTCTGGCTCTTTTCTTCTTTAAAATTATGAAGTTTTCAATCCAATGTCCAGCAGAGAAAGTATTTCCCATCCTTTCTCTACTCCTGAACACAGCGAATCATCAGATAGAGGGTGTGAAGGAGGACAGGAATCACAGTCCTGAGCAAGCAAAGTGAACATGGAAGGAGAAAATTTTTGAGCACACAAGTTTTTTTGTTCATTTGATTTCTTGTTTTGTTTTATCTTAAGAACTCAAGAGGCTGCAGCAAGTAATTTTTAAGTAGGAGAAATATAAAAATGCTCCTGTTATTGTTACAAACACTTGTACGGTTCAGCATGTATCAAACCTTCCATTTCCCTCTTCACTCCTCTCTAGAAATCCAGTAAAAGGGTCACACACTTGTCTCTGGACTCTCAGCAGCTACTGGGAGGGGGAGGTCAGAGGTCCTGGAAGCACATGACCAGATATATTTGAGTAAATGTTTACATTAGTTTCCTATTGCTGATATAAGTCATCACAAATGTAGTGGCTTAAACGGCACACATTTATTATTTCACCATTCTGTCAGTGTCAGAAATTCAGACTGAGATGGTACTTTCTCTGTTTAGCATCTCATAAGACCAAAATGAAAGTGTCAGCAACATGGACTTTTATTGGAAGGTTCTGGGGTAATCTTCTTTCAGGCTCATTCAAGTGGTTGACAGAACTCAGTTCCATAGGGCTATAGAACTGAGGTCTGTATTATCTCCCTGGAAATTCGATATTTCAAATCTTCTGGCCTCCCTTTCTACTTCATGGCTCTTGCTTTCCTCTTCTACTGAATCTCCTTGATTGAATATTCCACTTTCCTCTTCTGCTTAGGTTCATGGGATTATTTTGGGCTTAGATAATCCAGGATAATCTCCTTATTTTAAGATCAGCCTATTAGTGACCTTATTTATTAGGTTGTTGGAAAAGTCAGGATGCATTTTTACATAGAAAAACACATCATGACTTTTCTGATAACCTAATACATCTGCAGTCTTGACTGGTGTTTGACTGAATACCAGAGTCTTATAGGGACACTATATTTCCTTAACCACAAGGAGAATGATGCAAACATGACTGCTGGCCATCTCCTCATAAGAGGGTTTTAAACCAACACACTGCTAACTTGAAACATTAGCAAAGTCTCAAAGATGAGGAACAAAATACTGGATCATTGGAAAAGTCATGACGCATTTTTGTGCATAGAAAAACAAAAAAATGTGTCATGACTTTTCCAATGATCCAATAGTAAGTACCAAATATTCTCACATCTTAATGAGTTTTTAGGTACTTGCTAGACAGTTACAAAATGAGTTATTAGGTCATCATCTATTCTTGATCTATGAGGCAAGACTTCACTGACAGTAAAGATTGTTTCAGAGAGTGTTACCAATGTGTTGTACATTCTGAGCTCATCAGCACTTTTGATGAAGAGGAAGGGCATGCTTCCTTCTATCACCAGTTGAGAGAATATAGGTTCAACAAGACCACTCAGAGAGCTTATCACTCATCACCTAGAATTTGAGGAAGTCATAAACAGGTATCTGACATAGGCCTAAAATATCAAAGATGCCCTGAGGGGCAATGTACTGCCCATGCTTCTCTGATGCCCTGATGCCTTTGTTCTGTGAACACAAGATGAGCACCTGAGCACTGGAATTCTCAGGTGACTTCTTATAGCTCATCAGTGCCTACTCTGTTAAAGAAACTGAATTTTCATTCTTGAGAAGAATCAACGGACATGTTGCCTATCACAGGTTCACAGACATCATTCTTTTTTTCTTTTCAATTTCCTAGGTGCAATTTATGCCAAGTGATAATGAAGTTTTTTTGGTTTTGTTTCTTTTCCCCTGAATATTGGATGAAAACTACAAAGTTGGAACATGCAAGACATGGACGTGAAAGCTTTAAATTATCTATCTCATTTATTCTTTATTTTTGTAGCCATAATCTCTATTTTGCAATTTTAAGACCACTGAAGTAGTCCCAGGTCCTGTCTTAAAGAGCTGATGTATGGGGACCAGCAGATGACATAATGGTTACATCACTGGACTTCCATGTAGTCAACCACGGTTTGAGTCCTAGACCCAGTGACTTAAAACTTATGAGGGGCATATGTGCATGCATGCCCGAAATCCTGAGAGGAGACTAGAGGAGAAAGTATGTGGTATGGCAATTCACCCTGCAGGGTGATTTCTCACTTTCTGCATGCACCCTCTAGCAAAAAAGAAAACTCTTAAAAAAAAAAAAAAGAGTTGGAAAGACCCTAACTTTGGGTGGACAAGTCTTTCTTTATGGGGAAGACCCTTGTTGAAATGTCAATCAAGACTGTTACCCAAAGTTTTGTCTTTATTTCTTGTTCCTTATTTGGGGATCTAAAAGCTTTATTTTGCCAATTGTGCCTTTCCTTCTGAAATTGTAAGTGGACACAATAATAGTAATTATTTATACTGTGAAGCCAACATTGTTACAGTGGCTTTCTCCCTGTTGACATAGTGATACCTTCTGAATGTATAGTTTACAGAGAAACCCCTGTAGTTGTAACTGCTGATGCTGTCTGTTTTCCGGAAAATAAGTTTGGAATATCCCCCACATACCCTGCTTTGGTAGAGAAGGATATGTCACAGCTACACAAAGCAATAGTCTGAACTTGGCGAGAGTTCAGTGAGGCAGGAAAGACATGAACTCCCTATGGGTCAGGAGTGGACTCCTGGAAGAGAGCTAGTCTTGAGCCCATTTAAAAGGGACTCTGCTCAAGATCGCCTTTTAAAAGAAATGAGATGGTTCAGTAGAGGGAGCAGGCAATTGAGGGTAAAAAATAATGGGAGCCAGCAGTGATTATGTGTGTGATTAAGGTGCTAGACTCCTACATGGTTGACCATGATTTGGGACCCAGCAACTTCAAAAGCATGCCAGGAGTACATGCTTGCATGCCCAAAATTCTGAGAGGAAAATAGAGAAGGAATTCCACCATGGCCATCTCCCCAGGGGATGTCTCACAAAGAGAGATAGTGAGAGGAGAAGTGAGAAATTGCCCCCAAGAAAAGATGGCCATGCTGCAATCCCTTTTCCTTCTGAATGATTTTCATCTATGTTTGATGAAGAGTGGACAGCTATGGAGAAATATGATATAATGAAAAGGATTTTGATCTAATGTTAATAAACTTGAGGGAATTTAACAAGGTCTGTGTGTTCACATTCCTCCTACTGTCCTTCTCTCTTCAAAGATAAGGACACTCCTTTTCTCTAGGTGTAGGGAGGATTACCTTTCACATGTGGGTCCTATGACTTGCTTCAGTGGAAGATTAAAAAAATCTTTCCTAGGTTTTATGTCCTGCTTCAGAGAAGAGGAGTGAGGAGCAGGTCAGGTAGCTTCCTGCTTCACTGTTTTCTCAAATTTCTTCATCTTTAAGTAGTCAATATACTGGGACCACAAATGATATAATGGTTATATCACTGGACTCCCACATAGGTGACCGTGATTTGAACCCTGGACCTAACAGCTTGAAATTCATGCTGGGCACATGTGCAAGTGTGCCCCAAATCCCAAGGGGAGTATGGAGGAGAAGGGACTGTGGCATGCCCACCCCCCTGGGGGGTGATTTCTCACTTTCTTTCTCTATCTCTCTCTCTCTCTCTCTCTCTCTCTCTCTGTCTCTCTCTCTGTCTCCCTGGTAAGTGCACATGCCCTATTACCAAAACAAACAAACAAACAAAATTTTAAGAATAGTTGATATGCCAAGGTGTTATATTTTGGGATAGCGTGACCTGAACTCCACTGCAGCCAGGCTAAGTCATTCCAAGCTTTATCTACTCAGCACTCCCTGCCTCTACTGACCTTGGAGAGGTGATAAAAGGGGAAGAGGAAGAGTGGCCTGTGCCAACATGAGCTGAAAGAGGAGGAATATTCTACCGTGGAGGAGGGTTTGTAGTTATGTGCTTGTTCCACTGGACTGGGCTGGATGAGAAGAATTATGGCAATTCCCTAAGATTTTATCCAGGGATAGTGAATGAGCTACTCAATACAGGAAATTTAAAAGAGAATGGTGATAAAGAATCAAATCACATTTTTAACCTATTAAATCTAGCTTGTTCAATAAAAAAGTTACACGTTATATGAGTCATTAATTATTCACATTACTTATATACTGGAATCGTTATCTTAATTTTGATGAGATTACATTTCAACTATCTCTTTACTTATTTAAAAATACCAGTTCCTTTAACTGAGTGCTTTAGTCATCTTTGAGCATCTCATGAACATCATTTTTCTGTGGCTTTGGTTAAGAGCCAAAATAATTCTGTACCACTTGGCTCCAGTTTTTAAGTGTAATCTAAGAGAAAGTGAATAAGAGTATCTCTACACTTATTCCCAGTGCAACAGTAATAAAATGGATGGTAGTATTTTCTAAGGTGACTTTTCCTTAGTTAACAGGTTAGTTGCCTAATTAGGTTTAAACCTGATTAAACCAACCTAACAGTTCTCACCCATCCACAGGGCCCCTGGTTCCATGTAGAGATAGATAGCTCAGGAAATAATCTCTGTATTTCACCTTTTGTGTTCTTCTGGGATCATTTCCTGGGACCCATCTTCCCTTCACTTTTTACCCTGCTCCAACCCTACTTTTCTCAGTCTGCCAAGAAGTGCAGTTCTACTTTAGAACCTCCTACTTGTCTCAATCTCTCTCCCATTTCCAATGCTAGAGGACTATTTTAGAAAGGACATTACTGTGGTTTTGGCAGAAACACATTGCTGGGTATCCCAGAAGAATAAACTCTGAGTAAAAGAACTTTGGCATCAGAGTAAAACTCAATTTATACACCATAGTAATTTTTGATAGCTATAAGCCTGACATGCAAAAGACTATTTTAGAACATATCACTACATTTAAAGTGCTTTTTAATAGAATATCTAATTTAGAAATATAAAAGTACATTTTAATTACTCATAAATGAGCTCTTAAAGCACTTACAAGTATCAGGAATGTAAAATGCAAATGATTAAATGAATTATACTATTATAACTAATACTTAATTTAAATGGCAGTGACTATATAAAGAGTAATTATATAATATTAAGAAAAAATTCCACAAACTGTATGTACAGCTTGTTTTGTTTGCTTTGCTTCTTTTTAGTTTAGTTTTTTGTTGTTGTTTTTTCTTTTTCTTTTTTTCTTTTTTTTTTTTTTTTTGACATAGGGTATGTGTGCTTGGCAGAGAGAGGGGATAGCCATGCCACAGTCTCTTCTCTTCCATTTTCCTTCTGAGATTTCAGGCATGCATACACATGCATCCAGCATGATTTTAGAGCTGCCAGGTCTGGGACTCAAATGGCAGTGGGTTATGTGGGAGTCCGGCACCTTAATCATCATGTCACCTGCTGGTCCCTACAGCTTATTTTATTAATTTGAAGCAATACCTTGTACAGATACATTATTGCCTTTTATATTTAATGGCATTATTACGGATGGTGTGGGATCATGTAGTTGCCTGTAATAAGATTTGGAATCTAAAGCTGCTTTTGTCACTTCTTATATTTTACCACCCGTTATTATACATAGCATTGTCGTTTGCTGTTCTCTTGACTTTATTCAGTATGAACCACACTTTTTCTGATTTTTTTCTTTGTCTTGTCAGTGCCTCATGCTGATCTACTTCTGTTCATCTGACCAGATCTAGACTTCAGGGTTATTTTAGAATAACTCTCACAGAATTTCTTTCTTTTGCCATGTGTCAGCTTACCAACTACCCAATCACAAGCCATTGTCTCACACATCAGATTCATTTCAAAATGAGTGAACCAGTGAAATTGCAAGGTCTATCCTGATCACTGGGTGTTAGTAATGACTTTGAGTGACCCTGAAGAACCTGCTCTAGACCATTATATGAGAATGTCGATATCTAATTGAGTCATGTTTGTGAAACAAAACAAGAGTGAGACAAAAATTCCAACAAATGCCTCAAAATAAGGGTAAGAGGATCCATGCAGGTGTTAGGAAAAGAGCCTTAGCCTAGTCTGGAGGATCCAAAAACCTTCTCTAAGGAAAGTCATCCAACATGGACCTAGAGAATGGACATGTTATCCAGGATGGAGAGAAAGAACATTCTAAACTCATAAAGTGAGAAAGAAAAATGAAGAACTGATATGAGACTGACTAGTTGAACTGAACAAAAAGGGTGAGAAAAAGAGTTGAGTTAAAGCAAGGGTTGTCCTGATGTTGCAAGGTGATAATTAAAGAGAGACAGGAGTAGATGTGGAGAGAGAGCATAGAAGCCATTATAATAATTGGAGATAGAAATAATATTGTTTCAGACTATGATGGTGGCAGAAGAGATAAAGAGCAATGGGCATTTAGAAAGTACACATCTCGCTGTTTGATAACTGATTGTATATGGTATACAAGAGGAGGACGTTTCTGACTTACACACTTGGATGGATGGCCGCACCATTAAATAAGCTAATGATCATTGGGAGAAAATTGAATTTCTAGAGATAGTAAGAAGAGATGAGTTGTGGGCTTAGTGAAGTTTAAAGACCTATTAAGTATCCAAGTAGCAGTATTGAGTAAACCACTGATCTGAGATCAGATGAAAGATCTGAATGGCAAATATAAAATTGATAGTACTTAATTTAAAGACACTGTCAGAATAGATGAGGTTCCTTAGGGAAGCATATAGAAAGAAATTAAATTTGAGAAAGAGGAGGAGGAAGAGGAAGAGGAGGAGAAAGAGGAAAGCAACCTTTGACCAATTCATAAAGAGCTCTAGCAGTTAAAAGTTGAATAGAAAAATCACATGCCAGTGATATAATAAAGAGTGGTGCAGAACTAAAATCTGGTAAATGCAATGCTTCCTACAGCTGACCCATGAGAAGTTTCCAGGCTCACATTTGTAGATATCCTTGAATATTTTGGGCACACACATGCTCATGATCTGGGTCCACGGAGTCTGGGGATAGATCGTGGCACCGATACACTGTCGGGAGCTCTGTGTCTCTGTATCTCTGTTTCTGTCTCTCTCTCATATGGAGAAAATAAGCAAATAAATAAACTTGAAACAACAACAACAGACAGATGATCACACATTGGAAAAACTAGAGATATTAGAGGATATACTAGTAGGGTGTTGTATCCCACAAGTCAAGGGGATAGATGATCGGAATGAAGGAAATAATTGTGGAGTAGTATAATGAGATATCAAGTGAAATGAAGACTGAAAATATCTTGTGCTTTAGGGACCTGGAGGTCATTGGTGATCTTACCAAGAGCATCCAGAGCATGAACAGTACAAACAGCATGGTATTATACTAGCATGAACTATTAGTGCTTAAGAGCTGAGGAAATTCAGTGTGTAGACAACTCTTTTGATTAGTTATGACTGAATGTCCTGTTTTGTAGAAGACAGCTTCAATTTGGCCTTTTTGGACAAATTATTAATAGCTCCCTCTTTTAGTCTCAGACATATCCTGGTTTGAGTAATAGATTATATATCATCCTACATGAAGGGTAGGGGAAGGGTGGCAGCTGGAAGAGGAATTGGCATGGAGTAGTAATCCTTAGCTCTCTACTAGAGAGTAGCAGCATGGAGTTGTAAATAAACCACATTTGTGGGCAGACACCCCTGACTACAATTTTCAGATCTACCATTTGTTAGCTATGAGACTTTGGGCAAGTTTAAACTCTCCAAGGCTAACAGGATTTACATTTCAAGAAAAAGTAAGGGTTTTGTATAAAGTGCTAACATATAGTACTCAGCAAGTATCGGTTCCTCTCTCGTCATTCCTTATGACTTGTTCTTTTGCCTGTGCTATAATGGTTCTACTTCATTTTCTCCCTTCTCTCATCCCTTTCCTCCCTTCCCTGCCTCACTCTAAAGTAACTCAAACATTTGTGAAAGAGGAAGTGCTTTTTTCTGCATTACAAAGTACTCTGACCATGTCACATATTTCTCTTTCAGAATGGTTGGTGACCTCGGCTTCTGTTCTATTATTCTAGCTAGTCAAATTGATACCCAACTCATTCATACCAGTACATTTTAGCTAGTACTTAGTGAATGTTGCTTGCATCCCATGCAGGAAATGCTGGGAGGTTCTATAGACATATATGATATCATTCTTTTTATTTTTCTATTCTTTTTTTTTTAGAGGTATTTTTGCTATAGGGCATGTGTACTTGCCAGAGAGACAGAGAGAAAGCAAGAAATCACCCCCCCCAGCCCCCGCCAGAGGGAATGGCCATGTTGTAATCCATTCTCTTTCATTCTCTTCTTGGGACTTTGGGCATGCACTCACATGCACCCAGCATGAGTTTTAAGTTGCTGGGTCCAGGACTTGAACCATGGTCGACTACATGGGAGTCCAGCGACAACCATTATGCCATCTGCTGGCCACTGTGATTCTTTTTCTTAAAAACAGTCTTTTTCAGAAAAACAACACACTGTACGTGATACTCCTGCTGTTATTACTCCCTTACAAGTGACTGAACTGAGGTCTAAATCTTGATACATATGACACCAAAGCCCATGATCTTTACATGTCTCTATGAAACAAAGTCTTACCATGTGTCAAAATAAGTGGTACATGATAAGTAAAGTCAACGTGGGCACGTACTGAATAGACATTAAATGCTCAGCATGGAGAGAAGGCATTCACTGCAAACCAAAGATGCTGGTGAAGGCCATGTGAAGAGGTGGGTCTTGAATAGTCTTTATTTATCAGGGCATTTTAGATGGTTGATTGTCTAAGATGGGCAATGCATACTACAACGCGTTAAACTAGAAACATTTTCCAAAGGAGTGGAGGTATAGATTCCCAGAGTTCCTTCTACCCTCATTCTTGACTGTTTAAAGCAAAATTTCACACAAATGACCATGAAGTCAAATTGGATGGAATCAGTCTTGATACATTCCAATAGCTCCAAGGTTCTCCAACATGAACTCAGCTTTATAAGCCCAAGCAGGTGCACAAGGTTCAAAATGGCAGAGTTCACTGCAGTTTACCAATAACACATAATTTGTTTTCAATTCCTGCCTCTTGCACTGAAATGGTACAGTCATGATTTAAAGTGTCTATTTAGAACCTAGCCAAATAATGGTTGACTTTCATCACTTCTAAAAGACTACTTAAAGCACAGGCCCAGTAACTGTGTCATCTTCGACAAATCAAGGTTAATTAATAACATGATTGCCTCACCCTGGCATCCTGCCTTTCATCTGAGCAAGACCAAAGCTATTCCTGGAAAAGATCCATCCTTCTTTAGCTGTATTGATGGGGCGTGCCAACAAAGAGCAGGAAGGAAGGAAAGAAAGTCAAAGTTGGCATTTGAGTTTGGGCTGTGGGGAGGAAATGGTGGGAGGTGAAATGAGTCCTATTACTATTTAAAAAAATGGTGTGAAAGTTCTGCCTGCTTACTACCCAGGGCCGACAAAGGGTGGGGCTACCATCATGCTTTCTTGGTCTAGCCAAGCAGGCTCCATTTTGTGGGCAAGCCTCCTGGAAATTGTTGAAATCATTTGTGGGTGTGGTTGTAGGCACTTTTCCAGCCTTTCTTCTGAAAACAAGCATACTATTCTACACAGGAATTTTCAGTCAGCACCATGGAAGCTTGCCATGAATTTGCAGGCTCTTTTAAATGTAGAGTTAAGACTATAGGAATTTTAGTTAAGGATTTTTTTTCCTCCCCAATTTATATTGAGAGCAAGGATATTCTGTCATTATTTTCTCCTAACTTCCACTTTGTCATGTCTGATCGCACTGATGCCTGCCTAAGAGCACCCCAAGAACATGCTGCGAAGTTTGAAAACCCATGGAAAGATGAGGCTTTGTGTTGTTCTTGTCATTTGCAGGGGTCACATATTGCAGTGACTTTAACCAAGTGTTTTTCTGTATTGCTTTTATCATATTTGTAATTATTTAGTAATATATATATAGTTTTTTATCAATGGATTTTTTTAATAGAGATTTTTGCTATAGGGTGTGCACACTTGCCAGAGAGACAGAGACAGAAAGAGAAAAATAGCCCCCCCACCCCAGAGGGCTTGGCCACACTGCAATCCCTTCTCCTCCACTCCCCTCCCAGGGCATGCATGCACATGCACCCAGCATGAGTTTCAAGCCGCTAGGACTGGGATTTGAACCACAGTTGGCCATATGCAAGTCCAACAATTCAACCATTATTCCATCTGCTAATCCCCATTTATATAGAGTTTAATACCCCACCATCCTGTAAGTGTCTCTGTGGGCAGGGTCTGTGTCTGCCAAGAGCACACTGCACAGCTTAAACAACTGCTGTGGCTCTGGCATGTGGTATAGGTGCATGCCTTTGTACATATGCCAACACTATTCATTGCTCCCCATCCAAGCACAGACTCAAAACTTTACAACTTCCTCAAGATGATGAAAAATTACTTACATTTGAAAATTTTAAATGTTTCCAAACAAAAATTTTAAAGTATTAAAAATTACTTTTTTTTTTCAAATTGCCTAAATTTAGGTATTGATTCAAAAAGGTCAAGATCCTCTTCTGGACATGCAGAAGATGTTAACTTTTCTCTAGCAGACTTACTGGTCATCTGGACATACTTACACGCTACCCGATCATCCCAAAGAATATTTCTGGCATTAATTCAAACTACAGAGAATTTAAGGCTCTTCCTTATCTCCTTAATTTCTGTGGTTTTGCTTTTGGAATGCCAGCCACCTGTGGATCAGACATCCATGTAAAAGTTATGGACATGGCCATCTCACTACAAAGTGGGTGGTACGTTCTCTATCAAAATTAAAAGCCAGTAAGCTAATCCCAAATGCACATGTGAACTACTTCAGGTTAAACATAGGTCTATTAGCTTATAAAATTAGAGATTCCAGGCAATGGAAAATTATGGTCTTACCATAAAACTTAGTTAAAAAAAAAAAAAAAAACAGGGTATTAGGGGTCTGCTCTGTTCTAAAAACTGTCCAAGGTGTTTTTACATGTATGTTCTCATGTAGTCTTTAGATCAACTCTTCAAGATAAGAATTATAAATAATTTCTTTTGTATGGAAAAGCCAAGTTTCATAGAAGTTAAGTAACTTAAAGAATGGAGCTAAAGTATAAAGCTAAAATGGAAGCATAACAGCACAGGAGGGGTGAGCCTATTCTGACCTTAATTCATTTCTGTAGTTTTATCTTCTAGTTTATCACTTATGTAGCACTATGGCATACAAATGGAAACAATTCTGTGTAAATGGTCACTAAAAGCAATAATGTTTGAAATTTAGCTATATATATATAGATAGAGAGAGAGAGAGAGAGAGTAGTTAATGTAAAATGGCACTTGGAAACAACAAGCTGTAATTCTAACACTAAAATCCTGTTGCTATGTGACATTATCAGAGCCATGTAAGAATAAGGCTATAATCATCAAGTCCATTCTGTAGATTTGCCGTTTCAGTGACTTTTTTAAAAAATCTGCTGGAGATTACACGTGCTCACCAGAGAGAAACAGAGAGAGAAGGAAAATGAGGAAGCACCTCCCTCTTCTATGGAGGATGATCAAGCTGCAATCTCTTCCCCTCCAATTCCCTTTTCAGGACTTTGGATACACACACATACAACACGTCCAGCTTGTCTTTCAAGCCACTGGCTCTGGACTCAAATTATGCAGTTAGCCATGTGAGATCTAGTCCCTTTAACTACCAAGCCACCAGCTAGCCCAATAACTATTTAAAAACAAGGCAATTACAAATCTCTATATGTTGAAGCCCTAATCTCAATGTGACTAGGTTTGGAAATAGGGCCTTTAAAGAAGTAATTAAGGTAAAATAAAACCATGAGTGTGACCCTAGTCTGATAAAACTGATGTTCTTCTAAAAAGAGGAATTCTGTCTGTCTGTCTCTCTCTCCATACATGCATAGGGAAAAAAACATGGGAGCATATAACAAGAAGGCAGCTATCTTCAAGCCAAGAAGAGTAACCTCACCAGAAACCAACTCTGATGGTATTTTGTACTGGGATAAAATACATTTCTGTGGTTTAAATGACCCAGTTTGTTGTATTTCATTACAGCCCAAGCAGACTAACTTGCCACCCAACTAGTTAAATTTCAATAGTTTCTAAGATTAGTTCACCATTCTAGAAAGTTGTTATTATTCCATTATGAACGAACAGTCATTTCTTGTCTTATGACAAGATTGTCATGTAGGTAGAAGCCATGAGTCTGGCTGTATAGAATGAAGGACTATTATCTCTCCAGGACTCAAATTATACAAAATACATTTCATGATATAATCTAGATAAGAATAAAACAGCTAATGGTCATGATAAAGACAAGGAATAATGTAAATCAAGTACCTAGTAAATAATAAAACTTATTTCACTTTTGCTTTGAAATGCATTACAGAAATTTTATTTATTTATTAATTGTTATAGGGCACGTGTGCTCACAAGAGAGAGAGAGACAGAGGGGGTGGAGAGAAAGAGAGTGAAAATAAGAAATCACTCCCCTAGGGGACATGCTACACCACAATCCCTTCTCCTTCATTTTCCTCTCAAGATTTGGGGAGCACACTTTTCAAGCAGCTAGGTCCAGGACTCAGACTGCACCGTCAGCCATGTGGGATCCAGCATCTTAACCTCCACACCACCTGCTGGCCTGCATTATAGAATTTTTAAAAGGAAATTTTCTTTGCTTGTAATGTTTTAATTGAATTAATTTAAAATGTGCTTGAATTTGCTGAGCTACATTAGCTGAGTAATGGAAGTATAAGCCTGGCTTCTATGGGTAGTTGAAAGATAGGGAATTTACTTGTGACTGTCAAGAGCTAATCATGTTTGGATTTGGTCAAGAGTAGGAAGTGGTTCTTTGTTAAGTAGGGAAGGTATTTTGAGTGATATAATTACAGCGAAAGTATAATAGAAGGAAGAAGGTTTTGGGCAAGCATGAAGTCACCCTTCTATTCTAGATATGTCCCTTTGATGGAGAGCCATCTTGAATGAGAATTGTAAAAAACGTAGAAAAGTCCCTTATGCAGAGAACCTGTGGCCAGAGAACTAACAATGATTAGGGGAAAATGTGAGGATACTGTGATGAACAGACTAATGAATAACTCTTAGGAATTTCTGAAATTGTTTTTGTTCGAAAAAAAGAGGAGCATATTCTTCAGGTTGATATGATGACTATCATATTTGTCAACTGGTAATTACTCAGTGCCACCAAGTTCACAATTAATACTTGAACATTTCATGGATCTTTAAAATTATAATATACCTGGGCCAGCAGGTGGCATGATGTTTAAGGCACTGAATTCCATATGGCCTACTCCATGGTCTGAATCCTGGTCCTGGCAGCTTGAAAGACACACTAGATGTATGTGAGTGTGTGCCCAAAATCCCAAAAGGAGATTGGAGAAGAGATTGCAGCATGGCCATCCCCCCCTCCCGGGGGGGGGCAGTAATTTCTCACTTTCCTTTTCTATCTCTCTTTCTCTGTCTCTGGTGAGCACATGCAATTTAAAGCAAAAATATAAATAAATAAATAAATAAATAAATAAATAAATAAATAAATATGTAATCTACTCTTTGTAATCATAAATCATGATTTTTATGAATTTTGCATAGAAAAACGTCATGACTTTCCTGACAACCTAATAATTTATTACAGTAAACAAAATCAATAAATGTATCAAAAAAATGGTAATATCACCTGACCAAAAATATGCCACTTGCTTCATCTTTCCTCACAGAGGGAACATGGATATTTGAAGAAGATTTTTCCTTAGCTGTAGAGTTCAAATTCAAAATTTTCATCCTAACACAGTAAATGTGTGCTATAAAGACTGAGTAGACAATGGCAAACATGATCTCCTTTAGCAACTCTAACATCACTGAGTAACATTACCTCTATAGGAGTTTCTGGGAAAGTTTTTCTACATGACCAATTCCAGAAAGGCCCTGAATACACAAGTTTGCCCCTTTCTAAGCATGTAACTTTTCATCCTATAGTAATGTGTAGACTGGAAGGTCTCAGCTCAATTTTCCAGATGATGTCAGAGGCAAAGAATTGATGATTCATTATACTAATCTTGACATTTCAAATAACAAAAGAAACCATCTTCCTTAGTTAGCCATCTTTTATTTCTGGTAGAAAGATTAGACCAGTGTCATATTTGGTTGACAGGGTTTTGATTTTCTTTAGTCTTTAAAGTATGGCTTTAGATCCCAAGTTCATTTCACTTATTAAGTTCTCAGTTTATACTATAATGAAGATGAAAATACACATATGAATTTATAATTCTACTGGAGTAAAAAATTATTTTATAGAACTCTGATGACAGAGATTTTGTGAAAAATCTTTTTCCTTCAACAGGCAAACATATTGTTCCAAAACTGTCTTGCCAAGTATGGAAGAATCTTTAGAGAGAGTGTTAAATTGCATTAGCCTTAAATGTGCATTTACTTTCAAGTACTTCAAAATGAAAATTGACATTAACCTTTCCTCCTATAATATTTACTAAAATCACATGAGTATGTCTGTATCTTTGACTTGATTACTATAGATTGTATGCATGCTATGAAAAATCATACTATACCCCACAAAGATGTATGACAGTTATACATAAACAAAAAAAATCACAATGTAAAAATAAGTTCTTCTTTTATTCATTAAAAAAAAAAATGTACTAGGACCAGCAGATGGCATAATGGTTACATTGCTGGACTCCCATGTAGTTGACCAAGGTTCTAGCCCTGGACCCAGAGACTAAAGCTTCTACTAGGAGCATGTGCATGCATGCCCAAGATTCCAAGAGGAAAATGGAGGAGAAGGGATTGCAATGTGGCCAGCCCTCCTACCCCCACCCCAGGGGTGGTGATGGTGGTGATTTATCACTTTCTATCTCTCTGGCGAGTGTACACACCCTATAGCAAAAATCTCTCTTAATTTTTTTTTTTTTTTTTTAACCAAAGCTTTGTGCTTGCCCTGGCTTTTACTAATACAGTTTCTCTTTCTGTTCTTTCATTTCCCAATAATCTTTAACACTAGAAAAAATACATATATAATTTTATGGGAGAAAATTGGTAGCAAACAAGATTTTTTAAGAGGATGGAATGGCTTATATTTGCTCCCAGTAGTGAAAATAGAGATCTATTGTTGTAACACTCTGAGCCGTTCATTTCTCCTGCTCTAAGCTTTTGAAGAGGTAAATTTTTTCATAAATACAACACAAGGTGGTGCTGTTGTATTTATACTAAACTAGCCGCCAGTCTGGCCACTTAGGTTATCTGTAGTTTGATCCGAAAGTGTTAAGTATTCGCCAAAGGCAGGGAGGGCCGGGTTTTGCATATATTATATATGTTTATAGAGTAGTCATCCTTTCAGATAAAGAAAGACAAGTTGAACAAAGGAGGAGGAAAGTAAGTTTTAGGGAAGCTTCTAGGGAAAACATCTTAACAAAAGAAAAGAAAGTAAAAGTACAAATAGCTTCCTTTGTTACTAAATTGTGGAGGAGAAAGTTCGAGCTCTAAGAGCTCAGGAGGTATTATCTAGCCCATTTCCCTATCTTCAGGCAAGATTTTATTATTACCCAGTTAAACTTTTCTCTTGCTGTAACAATTTTTCCAGGGAAGGAGACAACAATAGCTCACCAGGCAAATGCACAATTTCTAGTACTGAGAAACTGTGGCCTATGTATTATCTTCTCTTGATCTGAAATTCCAGGGGCTAGGGTGGAGGTGGAGGAAGAAAAAAATTTGATCAGCAACTGGGTCTAGTGAGAAGCATTAAAGAACTAGAAATCTGGGAGCTAGATTCTCCTCCCCCATCTTCTTAGCTAGATAAGGCAGGCCTCAATTACACAATTGGGAAGAAGTTGGACTAGCATCAGTGATTTCCACAAATGGGTGATCCCTAAATCATCTGAGAAACTTTAAAAAAATATAGATTCTAGAACCTCATCCATTACTCAGTCAGAGAATCTGGGGCAAGATCCAGAAATAGCATTTTAAAAAGAAAAAAATCCACAGGAGTGTTTTCCTTAGAAAATGTTTCTGTATCTGAAGATATGGAAATGAGTTGTAAGTCCACTGGTAGACATCCCAATATAGAGCTAGTAATGACTAGTTCAAATATACCTCCAGGTTAAATAATTCTCACTTCCCATCTGACTTTGGGATTTTCACACATCCTTAGTACAAAAGCCCTTGAAAAATGAAAGTGAATGATCCAGGTCCAAAAAAATTCCTCTCAAATTATATTCCCTACCCTTTGAGCAATCTGCTCTATGGATTTACACAGAATGTTCTCTAAATTTTTATAATTTGTGAAATTGGGAGGTCCAGAAGTATCACTGTAGTATAAAAAAAAGAATCTAATAGTAAAAGTGTTCAGCCTGACACCTGCATGCTGTTATATTTTCCTTTAATTATGATTAGCTGACTACTACAAAAACAGTATTTTAACCATTTCTGTTTTGTTTTTTAAATAGGATTATTTGATTTTATTTGTTCATTCATTTATTTTAGTTTGACACACACAGAGAGAGAGGGAAAGTGAGAAAGCAAGCCATCAGATCTGGGACTCGAACCGTGGTCGACCATGTGGTGTGTTCAGAGCATTACCACTACAACACCTGCTGGCCCCATTTCAGTTTTAATTCTTACAAAACTGAGAAGTGAAGAAACTAGTCAAATACGTGGCCAGCACACAAGTAGTTAAGTCACATACTGGCAAATTATGCTATATAGAAGTTACTCATAAACATACCTGTATGTGAAAACTTGACTTTCTGCTTCCTGGTTTTTTGTCTAGCTTAGCAATGTGAAATTCAGTAACAATGCAATTCAGATCATTCACACTCCAAAAGTTCTATCTGAAAAAATCAGATAATTGAAAAGACATTTGTTTACTCTAGTTCATAGTATCAAAGTAATTAATTCTGCTTTCCATTTCCCCTTGCTAATGTAATGTGACCTCAATGTTATTTTCTAAGTAAATCGATTAGGAGATTTGGCTTGCATATGCAACTCTTGCAACTGGGTAATTACACCAGCAAACTAAAACTTACACTTTTTGCAAACCATAGTCTTGATGTTACTTTCAAATACTTGGTCTTTCTATTTGTAATTTAAAAGCCACTTATAGGTCTAATTAATCTGTCCCTCAGCAATATAAAGGTCAGTGTTTCTAACCCTATGAATTGACTATATAAAATAATGTGTGGAGTCAAAATTAGCTTTAAATTAAACATTTAAGTAAGTCAATGTTGGAGCAAAATTCCACTAATTTAGGTAATCTGTTTATTAAACCTTTCAAACCACTTCTCAAAATTTGACCTAATTACTGCTCCTTATCAGTTACAAATTTCCATATTGCCCTGTTGCTAAATCATGCTGTACTAAATTATCTCTTAAATCATGTTTTGTGGTTCTTTACATAATTACTGTTTCATTGAAAAAGTCAAAACACATTTTTGCATAGAAAAGATATGTCTTTTTTTTTGGAGAGGTTTTTGCTATAGGGCACGTGCGCTCACCAGACAGGCAGAGACGGAGAGACAAAAAGTGAGAAATCATCCCCCAGGGGCCGCCATCCCTTCTCCTCCATTCCCCTCTCGGGATCTTGGGTACACACACATGGACCCAGTGTAAGTTTTAAGCCACTGGGTCCAGGACGCGAACCGCGGTCAACTACGTGGGAGTCCAGCGACATAGCCATTATGCTAACTGCTGGTCCCTGTCATTACATTTTTGATGACCCAATACATCTGCATGTCCCTGATTTTCCATGAACTTCTGTCATCCTCTCAAGATTGTTCAAGAACACATCTGTTCCCTTTATCAGAAGGACACCAGCATGGGGGGGAGGGGAATCTTTCTCTACTGAGGATCCAGTGAATAAAAATAGCCTTGTGTCCTCTGGAATGCTCTAAATCATTTGGAGAGAAAGAATGTCTGTCATGGAGTTACTATCATTTGTAATGTCCTCTCCAAAAGAAAGCCATGGAGAAAAGCACACAAACAAAAAACTCAAACTATTTATGACTTCGTGAGAGATATAAAAGAAAATATGCTCAGAACAGTAGTTTTTCTTTATTGTGCAATCCTGACTTTTTAGGGCCGTACCAATGTATGATGCAGGACTTGGTCCTGGTCATGTACGAGCTCTGAACAGAAGGAAATCAGGTGTTATCTCAGTAGTTAGTGTGAAGTTATTCTGTGTTTTGAACCAGGCTGTCTACTTTCACATCACAAAGGCTAAAAACTTTATTTATTTACATAGAACCTCCTACCCTGTACTGTGTAAACCTACAGCCTTTAAAGTAAGATTGCAATTCTTCATCCAACTCTCTTTTATCTTTGTCCTTAGTCAAGTTACTTAACTTTTCTGAGCTCGAGATAAATGATCTGTGAGATGGAAATTATATCTATGCTGTAGTGTTATTTGCATAGACTTAATGATTCTGTGAAATGAAACAATCTTTGATGAGCATTGAATATTTTCATTTCCCCCAGCCCCCTGCCCAATTCATATGCTGAAATCCTAACCCCAAGGTGATGGTATTACAAGGTGGGGGATTTGGGGAGGTGATTAGGTCAGGAGGAGAAGCTCTCCTGAATAGGATTAGCACCCTTTTAAATGAGGCTCCAGGGCTGGCCCTATAGCCTAGAGGCTAAGAGATCCAGATCCTGCATAGCTAACCATGGTTCAAATCCCACACTGGTGGATTGAAAGATATGCTGAGTACATGTTAGTGTGTGTGCATGCCTCAAATACTGACTAGATGGAGCAATGGATTAGGGATTGCAGCATATCCAAGCACCCCATTGTGGGGTGCTTTCTCCCTCTCATCGTCTCTCTTTCTATGTATCTCTCTCCAGCAAGTGCACACATCTTCTGGCAATTAAAATACGAAGAAGGAAGAGGAGGAGGAGGAGAAGGAAGAGGAGAAAGGGACCCCGAAGAGCTCTCTTGCCTCCTTTCCACCATGTAAGGACACAGCAATAAGATGACAGTGTATGAACCAGAAAGTGGCATCTTAATCTTAAACTTTACAGTAAGAAATAAATGTTTGGGGGTGAGCAGGTGGCATAGAGGTTAAGGTGTTGGGTTCCTACATGCTTGAGGTTCGAGCCCTGGACCCAGCAGCTTGATGCTGGGCACGTGTGTGTAAGTACCCAAAGTCCCAGGAGGAGAATGGAGGAGAAGAATTACAATATGGCCATCCCCCGGGAAGTAATTCCTCACATTTCTTTTTGCTGTCTCTCTCCAGTGAGCACATGTGCCCTATAGGAAAAAAAAAAAAACTTAAAATAAAAAGAAAGAAAGAAAAAGAAAAAAGAAAGAAAAATTTGTGTGTCAACCACATAGTTTATGGTATTTTTGCTATAGTGGTCTAAATGGACTAAGACATTATTTATGAAAATAGTCTGAAAATTTTGCATTACTATATAGGTGTAGGGAGTTGTTAAATGCCAGTAGTTTAATGCAGTGACTTCCAACTGGGGAAGTCCAAGGGGGTATGAAAAGAATCAGAAGAAGCATGGAAAGAGAATATCTTCCATTTATAGTTATGCTTAAATAAACAAAAATCCAGAAAGGATATTGAACACTAATGATATTTAATGTATGAATTAAAACAGATGCCTTTCTAAGTCTGCATGTGAAATGCTCATTGGACATAGCACATAAAGTATCCTAAGGGGAGCATGTAAGTGCCACACCAGAGAGGGTGACAGTGGAGTCTTCATACATCTGTATACTTCCTACACATGAAAACATGCTGCAACTTGTGTATGTCTTGCAAAGGTAGAATAATAACCCCTGAAAGGTGTCCGCATCCTAATCCTTAGAACCTGTGAATATACTTGTAAAAGGAATAGTGTAGATGAGATGGGGAGATTATCCTGGATTATTGGGTTGACCTAATATAATCACCAGGGTGTTTATACATGATTGAGAGAGGCAGACTACAAAAATGAAAAATTGCCTAGTTCTTAATAGAAATTACATTATATTTATAGTCAATTCATGAAAAATTGACATATTTACCATGTTGAGTCTTCCACTCTATAAACATGGTATGTCTTTCTGTTTATTTAGTTTTTTTTTATTCTTTCATCAGTATTTTGTTCCTTTAAGCATACAGATTTTATGCATGCTTTATTTTCTTCGGCATGTTTGTAAGTGATATTACATCTAAATTGCAGTTTTCATGTATTTTTAGTTATCTCTCAAATTCTTTTTACCTGCATTTTGGGATATGGTTTACACACTTATAATACAGAAGAAAGGCAGTGATGCATACAATTTATAAATGAATGTGGATCTTCAGTGCGCATGTCTTAAATATGTTAAATAATTAACTAAAATTTTCCAAAGACTATATTATAATACAAAAAAAAACTACTCTGCATGCAAATTCTAAGGGAAACAGACAAAATAGAGGTTTCCTAATTTAGTCCAATTCCAGGTTTGTTTGTCTAAACAGTAAAATTTGATTCAAGAGACTCTTTCGGTTAGGAACCCTCTGTCAGATTATTAGATTACCCAAAGGAATACTCTAACCTGCCTGATGTTTTAAAAATAACAAAGTCTTAACTGTCAAGGAGACTTAAAATGGTCTATTTAACACTCTCTCCTTAGTAGATGAAAACATTAGGTCTACATATTTACCTTGTCTTTTTTCTTTTCTTTAAACCGGAACAATTTTCCAAACTACTCTAAGCTTTGTACATAAAAATCAGTCATGTAAGTTTGTTGAGTTCATTTTTTTCTGGTAGTATCTTCTGAAAATATCCATCCTCTAGTCATTCTCATTGTCCTTGTCCTTCTGTCCAGGCCTTGTCACTCACTTGTAAGTTATAAGCCTTTCTCCTGGGCCCAGCCAGTACCCTTCCTCTGCAGTAAGACATTGAAGATTCATTTTATTTCTTCCTCCTCATGATTTACCCATTAACACATACAAACATCTACTTTTTATTAGAACACTAAGCATTTTTCATAATCCTTATTAAATATTCAGGGGAAATATACAAAGTCCCAGATCATAATATTGTTTAAAGTTAGACACCAGCTTAGAGTATTTGATTCTGAGACTCAGAGATTTTTAAGGTCTCACTTGTTTCCTTTTTCAGTTGGAGTTCTCAATCCAAGAATATTCTGTAGAGATAGAATTCAGAATGGCATTTGGGTTAGATTAGACACAGAGATATCTCTTTGTGATCTAAAGGCCAGTATTGCAGTATTATATTTAAACAAGTTTCTACTGCAGAAATTTGATGGTTAATGAGAATCAAGATTATCTGAGAATTTCTATTTTCTTACAAGCATACTGTCCTTAGGCTGATTCCAAAACCAAGACTGCCTTGGATCTGTCTTAAAAAGACCTCTAGGGTATGGGAACCAGCAGTTAGCGTAATGGCTATGTCGCTGGACTCCCACGTAGTCGACCGCAGTTCGTGTCCCGGACCCGGTGGCTTAAAACTCACGCCGGGCGCGTGTGCGTGCGTGCCCAAGATCCCGAGAGGAGAATGGAGGAGAAGGGATTGCGGCATGACCATCCCCCCTGGGGGGTGATTTCTCGCTTTCTGTCTCTATGTCTCTCTCTCTCTGTCTGGCAAGCGCACGCGCCCTACAGTGAAAATCTCTCCAAAAAAATAAAAAATAAAAATAAAAATAAAAATAAAAAAAATTAAAAAAAGAAAAATGAAGTAAATGACATAAAAAAAAGTGCTCATTTTTGCATTTTTGTCTTCTCTTATTTGTAACAAAATTTTATTATTGGAAAGTTTATTCAGAGTTACAATTATTGCTTTGGAGGCTGGGCAATGGCACAGCTGTGAGGTAACAGGACCCACACAGGAAAGATCCTAGATTCATGTCTCTAAACCTCCCTGAGCACCCTAGGAGCACATACACATGCTCATGATCTGGGGTGACTGAAATTGGGAGCAGATCCTGTTGTGGAGGCCCTGCTGGAAGTGCCTATTCTCCTTTCTCTCTGTCTCTCATGAAGATAAATAAGTAAATAAACTTTCAAAAATAAAATCTTTGAGGCCATGGTGTTTAAGGTGCTGGACTTCCACATGGCCAACCACAGTTTGAGTCCTGGACCTGGGGACTTGCTTTCTCACACTCTCTCTCTCTCTCTCTTTCTCTTTCTCTCTAAAAAACTAAAAAAAATATATAAATAATTAAATAATTAAAAATAAAATCTTTGCCTGTGACTCCCAGCTGAGCTTAGGTCTTTAGTATGTAATGAATCCTCTATATTCCACACAAATATTTTGTCATATTAGAAATCCTCTAGGGTAAACTTCATAGCCATAGAATGAATAGATGCTTTGGATGATAAGAATTAGCCTGAGGGTTAATCTTCATATTTTTATATTATGAATGTGTTTTTCTTTTTTTTTTTTTCTTGAATATGATCTAAGAGCCACTCAGGAAAGTATGGTCAAGAAACTTGCCTAGATTCGGAATCATTCCAAGTGCTTTATAAAAATTTGCATCAAAATTGTGGGAGTATCCAGGAATTTGGATTTTTACAAGATTCTCCAGGTAATTTGGGTCTTCATCAAATCAGAAATAAAGGTCCAGTTAAAAATCAAAAGCATTGGGAACCAGCAGTTAGCATAATGGCTATGTCGCTGGACTCCCACGTAGTTGACCGTGGTTCGCGTCCTGGACCCGGTGGCTTGAAACTCACGCCGGGTGCGTGTGCATGCGTGCCCAAGATCCCGAGAGGAGAATGGAGGAGAAGGGATTGCGGCGTGACCATCCCCCCTGGGGGGTGATTTCTCGCTTTCTGTCTCTGTGTCTCTCTCTCTGTCTGTCTGGCGAACGCACGTGCCCTATAGCGAAAACCTCTCCAAAAAAAGAAAAAAAAAAAACGCATTTAGTTTCTTTCAAAAAAATTCATGTTCCCCATTTGTGTATTGACAAGAGGCTACTATTTGTATTATCTTTAAAAGGTAGAAGAACACTCCCCCACAATGGCCTGCTTAGATTTCCGATGTGGTAAAAGCTAATGTTACAAACACTCATTAGGACTTCCTTGACAATAATTCCTATATGAAGATTTTTTTTTCCTCTTGTTACACATTGCACAGCTCTATAGACTCAAGGGCTATGACATGAAGGCTTTAACAACCACAAAGAACAGAAGGTCTCATGGGCCACCAATCCAACTAGTCTCAGAAGGAGTTTTGTAAGCACTCATTAATTTAGCAAATTATTTATTTTTAAGTATTCAGTATACCAAACTACATGTTGTGATCGTGATACATATAGTCCTGTCCTAACAGAAGCACAGCCTGGTGAAATATCCTGGTCAATAAATAAATGGCTGCAAAGAGTGGTCAAGTGTGATGCTGGAGCAAGGACAGAACACTAGAGCACACATAGGAGTGTTTCAGTCAAGAATTGCTCAGATGCAAGTAATAGAAATCCCCTAAGGATAGCAAAAATTAGTAATTTAATCCAGATAGTCCCTGATTTATGATTGTTCAAATTAATGATTGTTTTTACTTCATGTTGGTTAGGAAAGAGATCAGCATTCAGTAGAAACTATTCATCAACTATCCAGAGAACCATTCTATTTTCTTTTCTTTTCTTTTTCTTAAATTTTTGCTAGAGGGTGCATGTACTCACTGGAGAGACAGAGAGACAAAGTGAGAAATCACCCCCTGGGGGATGGCCATGCTGCAATCTATTTTATTCCATTTTCCTCTTGGGATTTTGGGCACACACATGCACACACATGCTTAGTGTGTTTCAAGCCGCTGGGTTCAGGACTCGAACTGCAATTGGCCATGTGGGAGTCCAGCCACTTTAACCAACATGCCGCCTGCCAGCCCCCAGCCATTCTATTTGTCAATTTCTGTACAGTATTTAATAAATTATATGATATAATCAACATTTTATTATAAAATAGGCTTTGTGTTAGATGATTTTTATCCAACTATAGGTTAATGTAAGTGTTCTGACCACATATGAGGTTGACTAGGCTAGTCTATGACGTTCTATAGTCTAGAGATATCAAATACATGTCAACTTACCAAACTCAAGTTTGTGATGGGTTTATTAGGACACAAACTCATCATAAGTTGAAGAATATTTGTATATGGGTAAAACCCATTAAGAATACAGGAAACCCTAGGGGTAAGAAGTGGAGCTGTCAGGAAGAAAGCCAACTGATTTATTGCTTCTTATCTTATTGAAGCTACATGGTTTTGCACAATGGCTCCCATCTGCATATCTCTTTCATTATCTGAAGGCTGGTTTTTATGATTATGATTATAATTATTATAATTAGTAATTCTCCATGTAAACGGTGGGATATGGATGTTCAACATTGGCACCTCAAATGAGTCTATCTCTCTTCCTATTCCCAATACTAACTAAAATGGATTATTTTCTAGATTTCAAACCAAATTCCCAAGAGAGAACCTGACTGGCCCAATTTGGTTTGTGTACCCATGTGGGCTACAAAGACACCTCAAAATAGGTCTCCTTCAAGAGATAACTTACATTGATCAGAGGATTCAGAGGCAATGTCCTAGAGGACATGGAACTAACAGAGACTGTATAGAGATAATATTATCAAAAATCTGGAAGGACCTAGCTTACACAGCATAGTCTAAAATGTTCTAAACTGTCATATTGGGAACTGCATGGCTGACTGTGGGTTCAGATCCCTGGGTTGAAAAACATGCCAGGCACAAGGTGGTTAGCCAAGATCCTTATGAGCTATAAAAGTAGGAAAAGAAGATCACAGAATAAGGGGACCCTGTCAAGGCTGTGTAAAAGATAAGGCTCTTTGTGTCTTGCACATGCATGTTCACTACCAAAAAAAAAAAAAAGCCTGGAGGGAGTATAACACATTTGTAGCACTAAACAAAGTTCAGGATCTAGATAGATATGGTGAGAATAGGGAGAGGGCTAGATGAGGAGGTGAGGCTGGAGAAAAAAGGAGAGGACAGAGTACAAAGGATCTTGAAAGCCATGCTAAAGGGATTAGTTTTAGTAAGGAGGTCCTCCTTGATATGATCTTCAGAATTAATAATTTTGCCCCTATACCCCAAGTCACCATTTGTGACTATATTTACTTCTATCATACCCTTCATATGACTAAATAAGAATGTTTTGTTTTGGGGGCTAGCAGGTGGTGTGGTGGTTAAGGCATTAGACTCCTGCATGGCCTACCATGTTTTGAGTCCTAGACCTGGAAGTTTGCTTTCTTGCTTTCTCTTTCTCTCTTTCTGTCTCTCTTTGGTCAAAATAAACAAATAATAATGATGATAATACATAAAATAAAATAATTCCTTAAAAAAGAATGTTTTGTTTGGGTTTATGGCCATATTGCTTTCTCCCCTGTCTTCTTTCAATAATTGTCCTTTTCTAGGCCTTTCTTGGCTCTTGCTTGACATGTAGTGATGTAGAATCACAGTTTTTCACGGAAGTGAAATATATTTAACTTATATTACTTTTCTAGAGCTGTCCAACATGTCCCAGAGCTCTTTGATACAATGGGAAAGAAGAGAAGAGAAAAAATAATAATAAAGTCAAGATATTTGATAAAGTCACCTAATCTTATTTCCAGGAGAAGCTATACAAAGAATTAAAAAGAATCCAAAACTTTAGAATAATTTATGTATTTTTCAGTTTTCTTTCCTTTGCAATTTATCCTCGAGCATGACTAAGAAGACCAAAATGTGACAATTTGGAAAATCCCATTTTAAAACAAGTTATCTTAAAATAATAAAGGAAAATAACCAGCAAGAAATATCAGCTTAGTGACACAAACTTGCTTTGCATAATGCATTTAATATAGGACGTTCCTGTACTTTGAAATGTTTTACAACAATCCTGACTCTTACCCCATTTGTTAAGCCATACAAATTTATTCCAAGCTGTTTCTTCACATCCATTGATTGTGGCTGCAGAACTAAAAACATATAGCTGACTCTCTCCCACGCTAGTTCCTTCTTTCACCTTCTTAAATTTTCCTTCTGGTTTTGTGGCTGTATCTTTTCATTTCTACCACTTAATAAGTGTTGTTTAGAACTGTATAACTAAATTCCTTTCTTACTACAATAGTGTCTGATCATTTCAATTTTATACTTTTTTTTTTCTAACATCAGATCAAAAAGCATGGATATATCTTTAAGAATTCACTTGGAGGGGCTGGCAGCTGGTGTGGTGGGTAAGGCACTGGACTCCATGGCCGACCATGGTTTGAGTCCTAGACCTGGTAGCTTGCTTTCTCACTTTCCTTCTCTCTCTCTCTCTCTCTCTCTGTCTCTCTCTAGTCAAATTAAAAAAAATAATAATAAACAATAAAGCTGAGCATATAATTATTTTTTAAAAATCACTTGGGAAAGAATAAGTAGGTCATGAGGCATTTAATGGTGGGCAGCTCTCTTCTTCAGACCCATATGCCATTGATGTCTTTTCATTTCAGGGACCTAGTTCAAAGGCAACATCAGGTTGATGTTTGCTACCTTGAGACAAATGAGAGTACACTAGGTGCAAGGAAGCTTCAAAGCAGAGGAGCACTGATTGTTACTTCTCTGAAGACAAAGGAACACACCCACTATCACGCTGGTTTCTGAGAGTGTGACTAAGAGCATATCTAAAGGGCTGTGAGTGTATGATGGCTCTGTGATTTTGCCGTCTTCCTGCTTAGGATATGGAAAATAAAAATTAACTAATTCTTGTGCAAAATGTCATTCTTCTTTTTTGACAGCTCCCTAGGGGCTACTGTCTTTAATAATTCAATGCTAAGGGTCAATTCTAGTTTAGAAAAGAATTTGGTTCTCGTTGAAATTTTAACTAACTTTAAGAATGCATTACATTTGAGAGTAAAGAAGTAGACACTTTTTTATTGTATGACTAAATCTTGAGCCTCTACAATATTGCAGCTTTCCTTAGCAAATTTTCTGAGGCTGGCTCAAATTTATCATTGAGCAGACTTTTACCCAAACCAGCACTTCATGAATAATTCACACTTATGGAAGTATGAAGGCCATGAAAAAATTATTATTTTTGCTACTGACTTGAATAGTTGAGATACTTGTCATCTCTCAACATTAATTTTTGATAGCTTGCTCCTTGGATAACGGAAAATGAAGCCAAAGAAAGCTGAAAAGACAATAAATACTACTCCTTTTGTACTGGGAAATATACAGCTGTAGTTTTCACTGACTCATAAATAAGCATCTGAGAGAGGAGAAGCCAGAGCACCAAAGAGTGACAATCTCCAACAAAGTCAACCTAAAACTGAAATGCAAGTGATATTCAACATTGAATAAGATACTAGATAGATTAAATATGTATTAAACTAAATTTGGTTTTAAAAATATTTTTTTTTAGAGAGAGATTTTTTTTGTTGAGAGGTTTTTTTTTTTTTTTTTCACTATAGGGCGCGTGTGCTCGCCAGACAGACAGAGAGAGACATAGAGACAGAAAGCGAGAAATCACCCCCCAGGGGGGATGGTCACGCCGCAATCCCTTCTCCTCCATTCTCCTCTCGGGATCTTGGGCACGCATGCACACGCGCCCGGCGTGAGTTTTAAGCCACCGGGTCTGGGACGCGAACCGCGGTCGACTACGTGGGAGTCCAGCGACATAGCCATTACGCTAACTGCTGGTTCCCTAGAGAGAGATTTTTAAAAGCTATAGAGCATATGTGCTCACTGTAGAGAAGGAGAGACAGAAGCAAGAAATCACCCCCCAGGGAGAATGACCATGCTGCAATTCCTTGTCCTCCATTATCCTCTTGAGATCTTGGGCAGTATGCACATGGACCCAGCATGAGTTTTAAGCATCCAGGCCCGGGACTCAAACAGTGGTTCACTCATAACAGGGAGTCTAGCCATGTTATGCCATCTGCTCATACATGGGAGTCTAGCCATGTTATGCCATCTGCTCATCCCCCAGTGTGAGTTTTAAGTCACCAGTCTGGGACTCAAGCTGCAGTGGATTATATGACTGGTCCCAATATTTTCAAATAATCAAAAGATTTAGAACTTAAATTCCAGTGCCAATTATTAGCAGTTACAATAAAAAATAAATTCAAGTCATCATAATTACCTGTAAGAGTTGTACTTTTCGAAATAAGTCCAATTGTTTTGGGGATTGGAGAAAGGACAGACTTAATAACCTTCTGTGTTTTCCATACACAATTTTGCATTAAGAAATCTTATGGACCTACAGGAGGAGACTCATTCATTAGAGTATTTTTTTTTTTTCTTCTGCACTTTTTATAGACCTTATGACTACACAATCTACCTAATGTTGGAAAACACGCTACTTTGTGTTGTTCATAGAAACTTAGCTCCAAAAGGAATCTGGAGGATTTCTGAGACCTAATTAAGCTTTCTATTACATTATGAACTGACCTCGCACATGGGTCATCCACATCTTTTGTCGCTGAGACAACCAGTTATTTTTTTCATTTTCTTGATTCATGAGTTGTATTCTTTCTGCTCTATGATTTCAACTGTTTGAAAATAAAAGATAATATAAAAACACAACAGCAACAGAATTTGCCAGTCTTCTAGTATCTTTGTTTAATCAGAGCAGCCTTAAAGTAAATCTTTAAGTCAGTAGTCCCGTCTTTAAACATATAAACAAATACATGCCTATACTTTTTTTTTTAATCCTACAACAAGTTGCAAATCTCATCATGCTGTGATTTCTTCAGAGGTCTGACCGAGGAGTTTATTTTTCTTTTAAATGATTTTTTTTTTGAACACTATGCTAAGAGAATTCCGTAGGAGTAGAGAGAGAGGAGCCACAGCATGCAGCAACGACTTGCCAGTTTGCAGAATTCACACAAAAGACATGATTTTGAAATGATCTTAAATGCTTAGTTTCAAGCAGAATTTGTTTTGACAGGTAGAATAAAGAATCTTATAAATACTCCCTCTTTCTTTCTTCTACCTCCATCCTCCAGCAGTGTTTTCAAACTTTTCTTGTGCTTAAAAAAAAAAAAAAAAAAGTGGTTTGTTGCTATTGATCAGGACATGAACCATACAACAGTGTGGGGATTTCTCCCTATACCAGTGACACTCTGGACCTTCTGTGCTTTTTGTTTTCTGGAAATTCTGAGGCAAAATATGCTTATACATCCTATGCATTAGTCCCTTGAGATGAGGAAGAAAAGTAAGTACTAGTGTCCTCATTTTCAGTAGGAAAACTGGGACAGAGAAAAGTAATTTATTAGCTAGATCTCTGCTGAAGCAAAAGATAAAAAAGAAAAAAAAGAGGCAATTTTCCAGCTAATTGGTGCAATACCATCTGATGTCTTGAATAATAGGAGCATGTTTCAATACTTTATATTTGCAATTCCTGCTTTATTTTTAGGGACATAAAAGGATTAGAAGATTGAGCACCCTAATTTTATAACTCCACAATTCAATTGCCAGAGATTTTAAGCTATCATAAGACAGAAACATAATTAGTGCTGGTGACTTTGACTGCACCTAATTTTTACTATTTCCAAAATCTGGAAGAAGAAGGAAAAAAAACTAGGATAGTGTTTTGCTTAAAAGAATATTTTGTGGAAAAAAAATGCATTCATTTAGGGGCTTACATTTCTAGCTCACTTCTCTTCATGGAACTGACAACGTGCAACAGCATGGATAAATCGTAAATGCATTTTTCTACTCAAAAGAGACCACACTAGAAGGACTAAATACTCCAGGACATCATTTATATAATATGTTTTCAAAGACAAATCACAAGTACAAGAAGCACCTTAACAATTTCTAAGGCATGGAGTGGGGAGAGTGGAGAGTGGTGAGTAGGCCTGCATACAAAACACAGGGCATTTTGAGGAGTAATAAAACCATTCCACTTCTTGATTGTGATGATGGTGACATGGCTGTATGTTTCTCCAAACTCACTAAATAAAGGAATGAGTTTCGTTGTACATAAATATATCATTTTTAACAAGTTTTTACAGTTTTTTTTTCTTTCATGAGTGACAGAGACAGAGGGAGTAAGGAAGAGCTAGCACCTCCACTAGGATCCTCATGCTACATCCACCCCATCCTTCAGCCAGCCCCAGATCATGGGCAAGTGTGTGCCTCAGAGAGGTCTCTGAACTTGAACTGGGAACTTTCCCATGTGGGATTGCCTCATGGAGTACTGCATTTTACCTGCCACAGTCAGGCCCCTGTGAATTATATCTTAATATAAAAAACAGCAAAATCTCAAAATACTTACACAGTTTGAAAGACATTTGAATGTATGGATCTGACAAAATGATTTAACTAAAAGTGTTAATAGTTTGTGATCAAATAATATTCTGTTAATTAAAATAAAATTTATTAGATTTCTGAATGTACATACACACACAAGACTATATGTTATACATTGTGTTGTCAAAAAAGTCATGACATATTTTCACTGTATTTTTCTATGCAAAAAATGTATGACCTTTCCGACAACCTGCTATATGTACACACACACACATGTACAGGGGACTTTAAAACGTTTGTGGAGGGTCAGCTCAAAGGTGAAGCAGTAACGTGCTACTCAAGTGATACTAGATTTATAAGGAGGATTGATGGTTCGAGTCCTTGGTTGGCCTGTATATACTGGGCACGCATGCCCATGATCCTGACTGAGTAGGAAAGCTTAGGGAAAGGATTACAGTGTGAAACTCTGTTGAAGGGGGTAAGCTCTCTTTTCCTCTTAAATAAACTTTTTAAAACTTCATGGAAAATTGAATTAAAGTACAAGTTTATTTTGATGCAAAAACATTTTGATAACCATATGTAGTTCTTTCCTAGTAAATTTTTTCCATAAACATTTTTTTTTTTTTTGGAGAGGTTTTTCGCTATAGGGGCTCGTGCCCTCGCCAGACAAAGACAGACAGAGAGATAGAAAGCAAGAAATCACCCCCCAGGCAGGATGGCCACGCTGCAATCCCTTCTCCTCCATTCTCCTCTCGGGATCTTGGGCACTCATGCACACACGCCCGGCGTGAGTTTTAAGCCACCGGGTCCGGGATGCGAACCACAGTCGACTACGTGGGAGTCCAGCGACATAGCCATTACGCTAACTGCTGGTTCCCTTCCATAAACTTTTTGAAGATTCCTTATATATATAAAATCTCTAGGTAACTTGAAGTGAGTCAGTGAGTCACCTGGAGTTACTTTATATAAAGAATAATTTTGGTGAAACTGAGGCTAAAAATGATTTACTAAGCCATTCTTCTGGAAAAACATAATCATAGTACTTAACTAGAAAAATGTTACTAATACAACTGTTGAGAATAAATCATCAAAAAGTCATTTTAGCTTATTCTCATCCTGGTTACAAAATTCTACAAGTTTAAACAAGCATGTGACCTTTCTACTTATGTTCAGGAGAGGAGTGAAAAACAGGTAGAAACTTTCAGTCCTGAAGTGATGTTGGCAAGGATTTCATAAGACTGGGCAACAGATGGTATGTGGTATTTATGAGCCCAGTTGTTGAATGCTTAGAGAGTGACTCACTATCTGATAGCTGTTTATTGAAGGGGAGTAAATGGCATTATCTTGTTTAAAATGTTGCCATGCTGCAGTCTACAAACCTGACTCAACTTTGAGTCTGTCTCCTTTCCAGTTTTACTAGCAATAAGCGAAGTTATTTCTTGTTTGAGTTATTCTAAACAATTTTTAAAACATATCTTTTATATGCTGGTGGAAAAAAAATTTAAAGAATTATTTCATTTAACTTTATTTATTTATTTAAAGTTGACCAGAGATGGGGGAGGGGTGGAGAAAGTGAGAAAACAAGCTGCCAGCTCTGGTACTCAAACCTTTGTTGGGCATGTGGGAATCCAGTGCCCTTAACCACCATGCCACCTGCTTGCTGCTGAGAAAAATTTTTACTCCAAATGAAAACCAGCTGTGATATGTAAGCATGAATATGTTTTGTTTTCTTTTTTCAATAGCATGCATGCAAATGGAGGGAGTGTGGCAGTGAGAAATCATTTCCCAGAAGGGAAGGCTACATTGCAATCCCTTCTCCATTCTCCTACCAGGGCTTTGGGGCATGCACATATACTTCCTGGTGTGTTTTTCAAGCTGCTGGTTCTGGTGCTCAAACTACGTAAGTGGCCGTGTACGATCCAGCTGCTTTAACCACCATGCCATTGACCTGGACATGTTTTAATCTATGGTTTTTCATGTGTAAGAAAGTTGTCCACACACATTGTTAAGCTTATTAAATTTGCTTATGGACCATATCTGGGTTTGGGTAAACTATTAATAGATTGTGTTTTGGCTTCTCTTAATCAGAAAATAAAATTAATGAAAATAGAGATAAACCAAAAAAGCATTCATGAATTTTGGATAACAATTGGTAACAAAATATGTCGGTGCAGAGGGCAAATGTCTTAGCAACTCTTGTTCATTACAATTTATATATCAAATATTATCTAGGTGATAATAAAATTCAAGTTTTCACCAAATTACAACTAGTGAGGGTTATCTCATGGATTATAAATATTTTGAAGTGCATTATTAGAAATATTTTCATGTAGAATTTTGTTTTCACTATATTTTTGATAGCTGAGGCCCTTTCTTTCTTTTTTTTTTTTTTTTTTTTTAGAGGCTTTCATGTAGATTTTTGTTTGTTTTCACTATATTTTTGATAGCTGAGGCCCTTTCTTCCTTTTTTTTTTTTTTTTGAGAGGTTTTTGCTATAGGGCGCATGCACTAGCCAGAAAGACAGAGAGAGATAGAGAGACAGAATGTGAGAAATCACCCTCCAAGGGGGATGGCCACGCCACAATCCCTTCTCCTCCATTCTCCTCTCGGGATCTTGGGCACACATGCACACGCGCCCAGCATGAGTTTAAGCCACCAGGTCTGGGATTCGAACCACGGTTGACTACATGGGAGTCTGGCAACATAGCTATTACGCTAACTGCTGGTCCCGATAGTTGAGGCCCTTTCTAGATTTAAACTGCTGAGTAGTTTATGAACCTGAAAAAAGTTAAGAGGCAAGGAATACTCAGATCTGAAGTTCAATTCTTTGGGTAGAAAGTGTCTAAATAAGGAGAAAAGAAAACAGGTTTGATGTTCCAGACTGAAAATGGAGCTGATGATTTCGGAGTTGGGATATTTCCCATCTCTAAAGAGCCTGAGTATTTTAATTAAGAAGGCAAATTGAACACATTTATGTAAATCTAACGTTTCCTTCTCTGCCTGCTCTTACCTGATCATGCAGAGATGAGTTATGGTCTGTATAGAAGCTCTCAGAGCCTGCTGTGTAAAAAGTGGCTTTATAGGAACAGGGTTGTCATTCTTTGTCAATCAGAAAGTAGCCAAGGTATTTCATGTTAAAAAAAAACAAAAGTCTGGGTCCAGCTACAGTGGTGCAGGTGGCAGGACACCATTGCTTGAAAGAAAAGCCACATGAGAAGATCTGGGGCTTGGATCCCAGGATGAAATGAGTGTGTTGGCTGCCTGTAATCCGGGATGGTTAGAAGGCCAGGGAGAGGATTGTGGCATGGCAAGATCTTCTTGGGGGTCCTTGTCTCTCCCTCTCTCAGGAAATAATTAAATAAACTTAAATTTTTGTTTAAACAATGGCAAAATTCAGTTATTTGCCTTTATCCAATACCTCACCCCAACATCTTCATCAGCACTCTCTGTCCTGGCCTGTGGTTGTGGGAAAGGACATTGTTGCTAGAATTCATCCAGTTTATACTCATCTTGATTTAATATTCTTTCTGAATTTCGTGTTTGAAAGTGTGTAAGTACAGTTTCAAAATCAAATTTTAAATTGAGAGAAAAGATCTGACGTACTACTTTTATGCTAATATGAGAACTTTTTTTTAGTTATTTCTGGAAATTATACTTTATTTTCTGAGATGTCACTTTCAAATTATAGAAAATTATATAAGGGCTGTAGGTCTGAGATCTAAGAGATACTAAATATTTTTGGACTAAATATTCTGAATCTCAAATTGTAAAGCATAATGGGAACCAGCAGTTAGCGTAATGGCTATGTCGCTGGACTCCCACGTAGTCGACCACGGTTCGTGTCCCGGACCCGGTGGCTTAAAACTCACGCCGGGTGCGTGTGCGTGCGTGCCCAAGATCCCGAGGGGAGAATGGAGGAGAAGGGATTGCAGCGTGACCATCCCCTCTGGGGGGGGGATTTCTCACTTTCTGTCTCTATGTCTCTGTCTGTCTGGCGAGCGCACGCGCCCTACAGTGAAAATCTCTCCAAAAAAAAAAAATTGTAAAGCATAATCAGACGAAAGGTAAAGACCAGATTATTTTTTCTCTAAGCAAGGAAATTCCAGCCTTCAGATTGAAGCAGGGGACCTACCTTGCGAGTAGACCTGTCTGCAATATTTGCTATCCTATTGATTGCCATGGTTGATCCACATGAGATACTGAATGGATAAGGGTCGCCTTTCTTCTTGAGCACTCATGTGGGCATAGCTCAAAGCTGCCTGATGCCTGCCAGGACAAAGAAAAGGCTTAAAAATCCATTCACCCATGACTAGTCAACTAAAGTCAAAGTGTAATAACTTTAGCTATGACATACTAGTAAGATATGAATTCCTGCTCCACGATAATATTAGAAGACCAGAAGCATATCTCAACCACATCTTTCCTTCTAATTTGTTTCTGGTCTATGAACAAAGAACAGAATAAGTTTAGTGTAATTAACCTTACCAAAAGTATCAACTGTAAAAAAAGTTCTACACAAGGACTCTTGGAAAAACAGAATGTTTCTCCCTCACTCAAAACGCTCTTATTTTCAGGCATGGATAGAAGACAAACATCCTATTTCCTGTTACATAAAACGGAGGCAATGTAGAATGCGAAAGAGGATTAACTGAGGTGATATATTTGCACTCTTAGCCTGAGACAAGGCTGATAGAAAGAACTCAGTATGGAAACTGCTCCTATTTTGTTTTGCTGATAATAAGACAGAGCAGAGCACCAGTTTATGATTATGGGAAAAGCTTAGAGATAAAGGAGCAAAGTGTATATATTTCCTTGCTTGACTTTTTGACATTTTGTTGACTTCACTATTAAACCAGTCAATATTAGTAGACTATTCTGTATTCCAGAAGTACAGAATTTGAGTCGAAAGGCACTTTAGTCATTTATTTATTTATTTATTTATTTATTACAGAATTTGAGTCGAAAGGCACTTTATTTATTTATTTATTTATTTATTAGGTGCCTACTATGTAATAGAGATAGAGAGAGACATCGTAGATACTATCCTACCCTCCACTCTAAGGGGAGTGAATTACACAAAATGACAAAGCAAAGAAAAAACACAGTGGTAGGGATACACAAATACATTGTGAAAGCATTGGAAGTGGGAACTTAAATGCTGAAGATGTGAAGTCTTAGTGCTTAGGAAAAGCTACCTGGAGTTTGTAAGCAAAACATTGGACATGTAATAATAATGTGATTAGAATTTTTATCTATAGTTGGTTAAAGGGGTATGTATTTTGCCCAGTATCGTGTCAGGACAGATTCAGGCCTACTGAGGATGGGCAGGAATCTCGGGCAGTGAAAAAGCCTGTTTAGCTGAGATCAGAAAAAGCCTTACTCACAAATGCAAGGTGTATGCAGTAGGGGAATAAACCCATCTGCAACTTTTGACTTCAGTAAAGCAGAGCTTGAGCTTAAAACAAAATAGTATCCAAAGAGTTGATATTGTCTGAGTTATCAATACTAGAAATTCCAATCTCATACATAAGGTATAAAGATTGTGGAAAATAAAATTTAAAAACTAAGTTGTGAATCTAGTACATTAGCGCATTCACAGCCAGACTCTAAACAATGATTGAGAGAACAGAAATGTAATCCACCACCTGGAAAGGTCTGAAAATATTAAGCATATCACCACCCCAGCCAGCTGACTTGATTTAGCCGAACTTTAAAGGGTCACCAGGATAGATGGCGTAGGTTCCACGGGCTGTAGAATTGGGAGCAGACTGGAGCCCACTGCTAAGTATTCAGTCAACATTATGAGGATGTGGAGTGAGTAGGAAGAGCTCATACTCAGCACTCATGTCTGTGGAAGGTGGTGCTCTGAGGAGCATTTATTTCCAATCTGGGTGGTAATATATCTGTATTGATTGACTAACTTATAACTGCATTTCATTTTTAAATAAGATTTAAGCTGATGATCAGCATGACTTAAACCCATAAACACTAGGATACTGGCAGTTCATCCAGACTTCTTATCTAAGTTTAGATTGCATCTTCGGTTTATGAGATGCCTGCTAGAAAGGGACTGATTTGTGTAGGTGTATTGTGCATGAGGAGCATGTGATAAGAAATTGGGGCACTTGACACTTCCAGGCAGAAATGAAGGTGTTTCCCTTGATAAATCACCTGGTTACAAAAGTGTCTTTGGATCTGAATCTTCAAGGCCTAGGTTAAGAATACTCAGGAAGCAAAAGCCTTACTCTAAGACTGCACACACTGGTACCATGACTAGTTTCTGCTATTCACAAGCACTCTACTATGTGCCAGCTACAGGGTATGTCACAGCTGCTGTAGGACCAGTCTGTCTCTCTACGGTGGACAGACATTCTCCAGTAACTTAAGGACATGGAAAACCAGAGGATTCAGTTGAGCTGGGTCTTTTACAGTTTCACATACAAATATATTTTTATGTACCCAAATTGCAAACTCAAGTCTGAAATATTCCTATTGGACTGTTATGATTGCCAATACCAGGACAGACTACAGTTTAGTAAGTGCACTTAAGAAAAGCACAATGCTGACTATTTTGCAAATAATATTTCTAATCTTTGTAACAACCCTATGATATAGGTAGAATTATTTAGTGTATTTTGTAAATAAAGCCTTTTTGAAGTCAGACAAAGGTAAATTTGTGACATATAAAGGGAAAAAGCTCATGGAAAATGGAATTAGATTTCAAGTTGGACAACCCAGTATATTGCCCCTTGAACATAGAACCAGAAGAGGCTAAGATTCTATTCAAATCTACTCCTATTTGATGCCAAGTCCAGTGCTCTTTCTGCCACCACTGCATGTCTACATACTTTTGTCACAGGCTCTGATCCACTGTTGGGCAATTTTTGCTGTGTGGCAAGCTGTCCTTTAATGGATTTATGGACGTCATTCATTTTCTAAGATATCTGGCCAAAGGAAGAAAAAAGAAAAGTCAAAAAGAAAATGTTCAGTGGAAACAACACATACTCTTCTGTACATATATAAAGGGGACTTCAAAAAGTTCATAGAAAATGGAATTAAAGTACAAGTGTATTTTGGTATAAAAAAAATTGAAGCCTATGCCAGGCTTTGTCATAATAAGCATTTCCATAGTTTTTTGAAGACACTTCGTATGGCATATATGTACCAAATATATATGTATATATTACACATACACACTTGCATTGTCAAAAATTAGAAAATTTCAAAATCACTGAATGAGAAAAAGTTGAAGACCTAACCAAATTCCATGACTCTCTGAAAGCAAAGCAAATAGAATTTTTCATGAGAATAATCATAGAAATAAGTCTCCAAGACTAACAGTCCTGCCCTCTGTTCCCTCAGTGCTGTGAGACAGATTCTAGAGTTGCTGGTGTAGAAGTACAGTCACTGTCTGCCTCTGAACAACTTCCCTGAACGACTTGTCAAGAGGGATTCTTTTTTTTTTTCTTTCCAGTAGGGATTTTTGCTATAGGGTGGTTGTGTTCGCTGGAGACAGAGACAGAGACAGTGAAAGAGAAAGTGAGAAATCATCCCCTAGTGGGGATGGCTACTCTGCAATGGCTTCTCGTCCATTCTCCTCCTGGGATCTTGGGCACACATGCACACGTGCCTGGCATTCATTTCAAGTCACTGGGTTGGGACTCAAACCACAGTCAGCTATGCTGCAGTCCAACATTGAAACTACTATGCCATCTGCTGGCCCCTTAAGTCAAGAGCAATTCTGAGACCAGGTAGCAAACTTGGCTGTAAAACAAGTGTATCTCGGGACCAGCAGTTGGCCTAATGGCTATCAGTGTATCTTGGGACCAGCAGTTGGCCTAATGGCTATGTCGCTGGACTCCTATGTAGTTGACCACGTTTTTTGAGTCCCAGACCTAGTAGCCTACACTCACGCCCAGCACATGTGCGTGCATGCCCAAGATCTCAAGAGAATGGAGGAGAAGGGATTGCAGCGTGGCCATTCCCCCCGAGGAGTGATTTCTCACTTGCTGTCTCCCTGTCTCTTGTCTTTCTGAAGAGCACACATGCCCGATAGCAAAAACCTTTCAAAAAAAGAAGAAAAAAAAGTCAGTGTATGTCATTTTCAAAAACATCTACCTTACGCCAAGAAGAGCATTTACCAGTCCCTCTTATGAAAACATTCCCTTTGTGATGAAAAGTGTTCAAAGACAAAAATTTTTTTTTAATAATCATTTTCTTTACCTTTATTTATTTTACTTTACTATAGAGGAACACACACACAGAGAGAGAGAGAGAGAGAGAGAGAGAGAGAAAGTGAGAAAGGAAGCCTCCAGGTCAGTCACTTGAAACGTAGTTGACCATGTGGAAGTCCAGTGCTCTTAACCACCACCACCGGCCGGCCCCGCCCCCCTCCTTTTTAAAGAATTATTTTTACTTATTGAGATAATTCAGGAAAATAGCTCATGGTGGACATTGAGAAGGTGCTTGGGCTACAGGGGGGAAAAGGCAGTAACAAAAAAACCCCCACAGAAATGCAATCCTAGTAGGTTTCTGGCATAACAAAAATCTCTTTGTTGTGCATTTGAGGCAACTTTATGGGTTTTTTATGAGAAGTAAGGGGCAAATCCAGGATTGTTTCCCTGGTGAAAGCTAGAGCTGAGCATGGGCACTATCTGTTCTCACTCTGAAGCCAGGGCAGAACAGAATATTCCATTACACGCAGGCAACTGAAGGGATTTAACGGTTTCTGGTGTCAAAGGTGAAGAGCTTCAATTTAAGGGAGCCTTTTTACTGCAAGGTTTGCTACAAGGAATTTGTGATGCTTTTGATATGTATGTTTTGAAGTATGTAAGACCCAGAAATAGATGGGCCCCACTGGGAAAATCTCACAGGTCATAAGCAGTCCAGGAGAGTTAGTGGCCTGATGAGGACCCTCTTCAGGGCATTTTTATCCCCCCATCCCACACTCCTCTCCTCTCATGCATCAAATACACACATTTAGAGCAGACAGAAATGTGTGCTCCAAATATACCAAGGGTCTGTTCTCATAGTGGCACTTGATTGGACAGACTTCCATGCCCTTTCTGCTATATTATGAAAGATGCCTTGCTTTTTGCCTCGATTCTTGTTAAAAATAGAAATGATTTGTTTCTAGCTTTTCTAAAGAGACAGATTGTACCAGTGGCAAAGATACACACAGTACTTCCTGAACCATGGAGGTCAAGAGTTTTTTCCTAGGAAATGAGCAAACCTGAGTTTGTATGTGACTAAGTTTTTCTTTCTTCTTGTGGTTGGGAGGTGTCACATTTAGTGAAAGGCTTTAATCCTTAAATACCCATAGCCACACCTTCATGACTGCCCTTGAGATCTCCAAGGGAAGGGTTATAGGGCAGGAAGTACCAGGATAGCAGTAATTTACCATGTCAGAGATACATTTCTTTTCAAGAAGTAAAATGAATGTATTTTCTCTGAAAGCAAGGCCCTAGACATGTGGAGGGAAATAGAAGGGATTTCAGAAAGCCTGATGAATTTTTGATAATCTCCTAAATGCCACTGAGTGGGGAACAAGATGACTTTTCATTCTCAAGGAAAGCAACTACAATCCTTTCAGGCCCTAAAATGTAATAGTCAGAACCTTCACCAGAGGCTTTTGCAACACTTTCAGAACAAAAATCAAATGTAATAAAATCACTTCAGAATAAGTAATAATGTACACTTCAGAACACAGACTGAGTGTTGGAACATGGAAAGAAATGTAATACTACAGCCAACATTTGCAGAATCATCATCAGATTAAGTATTACCATAGTAATTAACTGCTCAAACTATAATATTTCTTTTCTTTTTTTAATTTAATTTTATTTTATTTTATTATTATTATTATTATTATTATTTTGAGAGAGAGAGATGTTTGCTATAGGGCCCTTGTGCTCACTGGAGAACAGAAAGAGACAGAAAGACAGAAAGTGAGAAATCATTCTCCAAAGGGGATGGCCATGCTGCAATACTTTCTCTTACCTTCTCTTCCATTCTCCTCCCAGGATTTTGGGCATGCACTCACATGCACCCCAGGTAAGGTTTAAGCCACTGAGTCTGGGATTTGAACCATGGTTCACTAGGTGGGAGTCCAGCGATGTGACCATTGCATCATCTGCAAGTCCCTCAAACTAAAATATTTCTTAACCAGGAAACACTTGTGTGACAAAGGACACACTATATATGAGGGGTCTTTAGAAAGTTCAGGGAAAATCACATTATAAAAATTATGCAGGGAACCAGCAGTTAGCGTAATGGCTATGTCGCTGGATTCCCACGTAGTCGACCGCGGTTCATGTCCCGGACCCGGTGGCTTAAAACTCACGCCGGGCGCGTGTGCGTGCGTGCCCAAGATCCCGAGAGGAGAATGGAGGATGCGGCGTGACCGTCCCCCCTGGGGGGTGATTTCTTGCTTTCTGTCTCTATGTCTCTCTCTGTCTGTCTGGCAAGCACACGCGCCCTACAGTGAAAAT
>NW_006160114.1:5234604-5273702 GCF_000334495.1 Tupaia belangeri chinensis | reverse complement strand
ATTTTATTTTATTATTATTATTATTATTATTATTTTGAGAGAGAGAGATGTTTGCTATAGGGCCCTTGTGCTCACTGGAGAACAGAAAGAGACAGAAAGACAGAAAGTGAGAAATCATTCTCCAAAGGGGATGGCCATGCTGCAATACTTTCTCTTACCTTCTCTTCCATTCTCCTCCCAGGATTTTGGGCATGCACTCACATGCACCCCAGGTAAGGTTTAAGCCACTGAGTCTGGGATTTGAACCATGGTTCACTAGGTGGGAGTCCAGCGATGTGACCATTGCATCATCTGCAAGTCCCTCAAACTAAAATATTTCTTAACCAGGAAACACTTGTGTGACAAAGGACACACTATATATGAGGGGTCTTTAGAAAGTTCAGGGAAAATCACATTATAAAAATTATGCAGGGAACCAGCAGTTAGCGTAATGGCTATGTCGCTGGATTCCCACGTAGTCGACCGCGGTTCATGTCCCGGACCCGGTGGCTTAAAACTCACGCCGGGCGCGTGTGCGTGCGTGCCCAAGATCCCGAGAGGAGAATGGAGGAGAAGGGATTGCGGCGTGACCGTCCCCCCTGGGGGGTGATTTCTTGCTTTCTGTCTCTATGTCTCTCTCTGTCTGTCTGGCAAGCACACGCGCCCTACAGTGAAAATCTCTCCAAAAAAAAAAAAAACTATGCATAGATTGCGAACATATTTTACACCAAAATTAAATTGAAAACTAATTCTATTTTCCTTGAGCTTTTGAATTCCTTTTGTATATCACAAGTCTTTGTCAGACTTTAACAAGACTTTCCTCAAATTGTTCTCAAATAGATGCTAGTCAAAAGAACACAAGAAACTTCTAACATGGTTCTAGAAATGTTTGGGGAGATTACCAATAGGAGTCTCTTTGATTCAGAGACATTATAATGAGAGGTTTGTTTTAAGTTTACTTGTTATTTCTTCCATGAGTAAGAGAGACAGAGAAACAGACACACAGAGACAGCACTCCCAATAAAGTCTCACCACTGCAGTCCACCCCCAGCGTCACCCAGCCCTGAACCATAGGTATGCCCATGCTCAGTATACTCAAGGAGGTCTCCAGATTTGAGTGGGCAGCATTGCTATGTCTAATTGCCATATAGAATATCATATTTTACCACTGCCCCCCTTTTCTTTTTTTAAGTTTATTTACTTCTTCCATGAACAGGACAGAGAAAGAGAGAGGGAGAGACGGTACCACAACAGAGTCTTAATGCCATGATTCACCCTCACCTCAGCCAGCCCTGAATCACGGGCACACACAGTTCCTGGGATACTCAGGAACTCTCCCACCTGAACCCAGAACCATCTCGGGTGGGTCAGCCTCATAGAACATTGTGTTTTATCAATGCTCCACCATTTGGTGCCAGTGGTCATTGACTACACATGCTTTGTGGTCACTTTTATCCAACCTGACAATAGGCAGGAAAAGGAAGCCACAAAGACATATCTAGATTTGGAAAAGACTAAAATTAAGCCAATATGCTAATCTAAACTGGGTACTTCTTACTGGTGCCTGGAAGAAGGGAGATCCCCCATATCATGAAGGTGGTGAGGACACACTTGGTTCCTTTTTGCTGTGGGTTCTTAGCCACTGCAGAGGCATACTTTGTTTAGTTTGCTCTGAGAAGAAATCACTCACATGGGGGGAATACTTTGTGAGAAGCGAGAATTAGGTAGTGATTTGAATTATGTACTTATTTGGGGCTAGACATCTTCTTATGAATGGGGAGAAAGGAGGTAATTACTGATATCCTAGTGTGAGAGTCAGCTTCTCTTCCATCTGTCAAACTCAAGGTTCTTATTTTTTTAAAGTATCTTTATTTATTTCTTCTGAGACAAAGAGAGAGAGAGACATGCCCAACAGGATCTTCATAGTACAATCTACCCCCAGCCTTGACCATCCTGGATCACAGGCACAAGAACACATGCTCAGCACAGGGGGGCCTGAGAATGTGAACCTTGGACCTTCCCATGTGGGTCCTGCATTGCGGATCATTGTGTTACTGCTATACCACCATCTAGTCCCTGAACTCAGTCTTCTTTTGGCAAATATTTGTTCAGCACCTGGTAAGTACCAGGCACTATTCTAGGCAAGTGAAGAGTATGAAAGACATAACCCTGGTCTTCTGGAGCTCAGATTGTATTGGGAGAAAATAGGCATGAAGCAAACAAACCCAAAACTATTTTATTTTATTCATATTAAGTGTTATGAAGGAGTACAGTGTGTGATGGATATGTAACTTGGGTATTAATCTAGATAGTTCAGAAAACTTTCTTTAGAAATTTACATTTATGTTGTGATCTGATGAAAGAGCCAAGGCTAAATAAAGAATAAACTAAGATTTAACCTAGCAAACAAAGTTGTCGGTCAACTGAGACACAAGACCTGGAAACTTCAATTCTAAAAGTCTTTTAAAGGAGAATAGGATCTCTGGGCCAGTCCCATAGCTTATTGGTTAAAGGGATACAGATTCCACATGGCTGACTACAGTTCAAATCACAGCCCTGGTGCCTTGCAAAACATGCTAGGTATGTGTGCATGCATGCCCCAAATCCAACCGATAGAGAAGTGGAGAAGGGATTGGCGTACTTTCTCCCTCCCTCTCCTTCTCTCTCTTTCTGTCTCTCTGTCTCTATTTCTATCTCTGTCTGGTAAGTACATTTACTCTTTGGAAATTAAAAAATAAAATAAATGAAAACAGAATAGTGTCTCTTCTTTTTTCTTTTTTTTTTTTTTTGGAGAGATTTTTTGCTATGGGGCTTGTGTGCTTGCCAGAAAGACAGAGACAGACATAGAGACAGAAAGCAACAAATCACCCCCCAGGGGGGATGGCCACGCCGCAATCCCTTCTCCTCCATTCTCCTCTCGGGATCTTGGGCACACACGCACACCTGGCGTGAGTTTTAAGCCACCGGGTCCGGGACACGAACCACGGTCGACTACGTGGGAGTCCAGCAACATAGCCATTATGCTATCTGCTTGTCCCAGGGTCTCTTCTTTTTAAAGCTAGTATGCTCAAGTATCCAATCATCTAGAAATAGATTCCGGATTAAATACTCAAGACCACATGGGATTCCAACTACCCAGTGAACTGTAGTCCCATCATTACAAGGCCTTCTTTGCCTACCAGTTGAAATGGAAATTAGGAAAGAACTGATTTAAAAATGCCAGAAGGGTTTTTATCCCCAAGTAGTAAAGGAAGCTCCTCCTTAAGCACCATGTGCTTGCACAGGCAGAGTGATCAGAAGTGCTGACTCCACTGGTGCGGCAAGCTGGGCAAGTGGGAGCTGAGGGAGTTGGCTCCTAGATTAGGTAAAGGTCAATGAGACTAGGGAGCACGTGGCCTAAAGTTGAGCTCTAAACCGCAGAACAGAAAATAAAGCTTAGCAGGACAAGTGACTTGGAGTTAGACACAGGAACTGTGTGGAGAGAATAGCCTGAAGTGTCGTCATTAGCACCAGCACACAAGCAGTTGTGTGGCTGACCATTTAGTGGGTAAACACACAGTGGCTCCTGACTGGATCATTTGTGAGACACTTGGCTTGATTTTCTTTCTGCACCCTTGATCCATCTGGACATCTTGCAAATGCTTGTTTTTGGTCACTGAGAGAATCTTATGAAATAGAAAACACAGTTCAAAGTTCATGCTTTCCTTGAGAAGGAGGGCACGAGTTCTCTGCCTGTGAGGAACATCTTTTTCATGCCAATGAATTATATAGCACACTAAAGGCTCAGATGGAATAATGAAAATGAATAACAAGAGAACTGACATAAGCAGAAACGAGAGTTTATTCAGGCTCTGCTGCTTATTAGCTATGTGATAGTGGACAGAGTCTCTAATTGCTGTGTGCCTCAGTTTCCCCTCTATGAAATGAAGACAATAATGTGGCATAAGAGTGAGATGGCATATTAGTGCTACTTAATAGAGTTATTAAGATGAAATGAGTTTGGGGCCAGCAGGTGGCATGGTAGATAAAGTGCTGGACTCCCAAGTAATCCACCACGGTTTGAGTTCTGGACCAGGCAGCTTGAAACTCAGGCAAGGGTGTGTGTGCAGGCATGTGTGCCCAAAATCCCAAGAGGAGAATGAAAGAAAAGGGATCGCAACAAGGTCATCTCCCTGGGGGGATGATTTCTCGCTTTCTGTATCTCTGACTCTCTTTGTTTCTCCAGTGAGCCCACATGCCCTATAGCAAACATCTCAGGGAAAGAAAAAAGATGAAATGAGTTTATGTTTATAAAGCACTTCAAACAATGACTGGTACAGTAAGATATATATATATATTTAAATAAATATACTTCTTAACTATAGCTTAAGCATTTTCCTAGTGTAATTACACTTTCAACCAAAATCTCAAAAATCTATTTTTCTATGTGTTAAATCTTGAATACACTGAAGAATAAGAGAAATAAAGACCTTTGAAGAAGTTAGTCCTACATGAACATTAGAAGCAGAGAAGACGTTGAATAGAAAAATCAGTACATTAATATATTTGAGGCTGACTATATTATAATAAATTTAGATAAAATGGAATTTACCTAGAGAGCCAAAGCAATAGAACATATGGAGCATATCATACTTAGTATAAAATAAACATATTTTACTGACTCAGCCTCAATGTTGAACATGAGAAATTTCTAGGTGGGGCTGTGACCATCCCAACAGAAGAATCTGTGGTACCCATAATTTCCTAATTTTCTTAATTCAAAACTGTGGGAAATAGTCTGCATTTCCAAACACATGTTTCTAATCACCACTCCCTGTGATTGAAAAAGAAGAGAATTTTCAAGTCACCTTAGGATGGACCCAATTCTTTAAAGACCTACAATGGGCTTTCATTGTTCTTTGCATTTGGGAGTGGATATTTTCCCAAGTGGAATTCTACTGGGTCTGGGCCAGTATTAGGCAAGGAAAGAGAAATGCTTGACAACCTGCCTCTTTCTTCTGTTCTTAGGGATCAGCCATGTGAAGTGCACTGCAGAGCTACTCTCAAAGCCCACTGAGGGAACCAGCAGTTAGCGTAATGGCTATGTTGCTGGACTCCCACGTAGTCAACTGTGGTTCACATCCCAGACCCGGTGGCTTAAAACTCACGCCGGGCGCGTGTGCGTGCGTGCCCAAGATCCCGAGAGGAGAATGGAGGAGAAGGGATTGCAGCGTGACCATCCCCCCTGGGGGGTGATTTCTCGCTTTCCATCTCTATGTTTCTCTATGTCTGTCTGGCAAGCGCACGCTCTCTATAGCGAAAATCTCTCCAGAAAAAAAAAAAAAGAAAAAGAAAAGGAAAGGAAAAAGCCCACTGACACGTGACAGAGTGAACTGGGTTTATGTGATGAGCCATGGGACAGGAGAGTGACTCTGGAGTCAGAAGTCAGGCAGGGATCATTAGAACTGCTTCAACAGCAGAAGGCTGCATATCACAAAAATACTCATCAGTGAGGGGCCCCTTGAGGTCTCAAGCTGGAGGAAGAAGTCAGTTCCAAAGACCTCTCTATCCCCTCTGCCCAGACTACGTGTAGAGAGGTTACTGTAGGGGTATCGTGGGAAAGGCTGGTCAAAGCTCCCTTACCTACTCCCTTATGCATGTAAGTTCTATTATACTTACATGCGTAATTCATTTGTTTCAAAGAGGAGTGATGCAAAATTTGTCCTTTGATCTTAGGAAGAAAGGGGTAAAGAAAAGGAAGGCTGAAAAAGAAAGAAAGAAAGAAAGAAAGAAAGAAAGAAAGAAAGAAAGAAAGAAAGAAAGAAAGAAAGAAAGAAGAAAGAGAAAAGGAAAGTGGATCAAGGCAGATAATGGGAGTTTAGGAAATTCTACACCTTATTTTGTGATCTGTCTTTGTCAGACCCTGCACTAGACCCTTGGTTTATATTATGATGCTAAGTCCTTACAAAGTCCTTCTGAGGTAGATTGCATTGTCTTGTTTGACCGATGAGGAAATCAAAGTATATAGAGGTGAAAAGTCTTGCCAACACAAGGGTGAAAACTCGTCTTCCTAACTCTGTAGATCCTCCAGCCTTACCTTTCCAGCCCCCTTCCCACAAACACAAGGATCCTGAAAACACTGGAGAACGTTTTCTTTGTTACCAAGTCATATCCCACTCACATCTAACCTCTGACATTTCTAAGCCCAGAAACTCACCCAAAGTCCTTTCCCTGTAAACATGCACCGTGTAACGACAAGCCAGTTCCAATCCCCCTTCGCCTGGCCAGTATTCCCTTCCGAATCCCTCCCCCATTTATAGTTCATCCTCACTGTTTCAATTCTTTTGTCTTTTACAGACCAAGGAATCATGTCATGGAAATGCTCATAAGCAATGTGCACAAAAATACCACTGTTTTATTTCTAACCAAACAGTTCATGTCATCTGTGTGTGAATAAGCAGAGTGGAGACTCCTTATGGCCAGTGCAGCTCCTGGTATCTCTAGGGGGAACTTTTACAGTGTCTTCACTCTGGAAGGATCAAAGGGTAGGCAAATTGGCTTTTCTGTTTCTGGCATGTCTCCTTTTAGTTTGTTTTTAATTCTTTTTTAAAAGTATTATTATTCATGACTGAGAGCATGTGCATGCCTACCACCCTTGACAGGGTATAGCTATACCACAGTTGCCTTCCCTAGTCCTTCAGCTTGTCAGAATCCAGGAGACATGGAACATGCCTGGGGAGTTTTCAGACCAACCTGGAGATAAGAACTTGCAGTCTACCATATGGTCTTTAGCAATGCCGTTCAGTATGCTAGACTGTGTCAACAGGCTGAGTCTGTCTTGGGTTTTAACAAGGAGGATTAAATGTTTTAGAAATGATTATATTTCTCCTAGTTGCAAATAAACTTGAGTGCTCTCCTAAGAAAAAGATCTGGGCCTTTAATGAGGAAAGATGCTAATTGGATATGTCAGCAAAGCTTTCGTATCTCGGTTTAGCTGTAGTTGTACTTAGTTCTACACCATTAGCAAGCACAGTCAAAGCCCTGGGTGGATAAAAGAACTTCTCACACCCCTGAAAACTGGACCCCTGAGTGGAGTGGGACTATGCTTCCAATTCTTTTCTAGTGCTGCCACCAGATTGGACTCCCACCATACATCTTTTGCACTTTTGGGATACTTGCTTTGTCTTCTTAGACCCTCCCTTTGCTAGTCAGATTTTCTAGGCCCATACCTGACTCTCTTGTCTTACCTCTATACCCATTCACTAAGAAACTTTACCCCAGAGGTCTGGGATTCAGCGGCTCCTGGACCTCTACCTCGGCCTACCTCACTTTTCTCGGCAACACGGTGTGCTAAAAGCAGAGGCCCTGCAGTCAGACTGTCTAGGTTCAAAACCCCATTTATCCACTGCTGGCCATGTGACCTGTACAAGTAACTTCACCTTCATATAGGCCTCAATGTCCTTGGTGGTAAAAATTGGCAATACTAAGAGTGCCTTTCTTTTTAAAGTATTTATTTATTTATTTCCATGAGTGAGAGAGACAGAGAGAGAGACAGAGAGACAGAAGCAGGCCTCCCTATCAGAGCTCCTACACCAGAATCTGCCCCCAGTCTCAGCCAGAATCATGGGCACATACATACCAGACATGTTCAGGAAGGTCTCTAGGCATACACCTAGAACCTTCCCTGTAGGCCAGCCTTTGTTATGTTCCCAATGTATCACTGGCTGGCTACTGTTTATTTTGTAGAGGTTTTTGCCTTAGAGTGCATGTGCTTATTGGAGAGAGAGAGAGACAGGGACAGTGAGAGGAAAAGTGAGAAATCACACCTCGGGGGGATGGCCACACCACAGTCCCATAAAACTCCATTCTCCTCTTGGGATCTTAGGCACACAAGCACACGCACCTGGCATGAGTTTCAAGCCACCAGGTCTGGGACTCAAGCCTTGGCCAGCGGTTCCTTGCAGGAGGTCAGAGACTTAACCACCATGCTACCTGCTGGCCCCTAGCTCCTGCTTTTTATTTTGAGGACTATGTGAGTTAAATGCATGTGAAGCACTTAGAATAGAACAGCACTGGACACGTCAGGTATGCTCAGAGCTGTCAGTGGCTATTGCTGCTGCCGCTATTGCTACCACTGCTACCTGGATGGATGTCTTCATGTAGCATGAAACTGATATTTTTTAATGCAGTTGTGCCATTCAATCCTTACAATAGCTCTGCAGAGTTGTATTCTAGTTGTCTGGTTATTCATTGGCATAACAAAGTACCCCAAACTTGACGGCTTTAACCAATGCCTTGTTATGCGCATAACTTTCAGGAGTAAAGAATTCCAGCCAACAAAGTGGGAATGGCTATTTATTTATTTTTTTACTGTATCTGGGGCCTTTGCTGGAGTGACAAACAGAGCTGGGAGCTGAAATTATCCAGACACTTCTTAATGCACATGTCTGACACCTAAACCGGGGTAGTTTGAAGACTGGGTTCAGCTAGGACTATTGTCTGAATCACCAATAGAAAGCCTTTCCACGTGGCTTGAGTATCTCAGAGCTGGCTCCAAGCTGGGTTCCAAGTTGTAGTGACTTCATAGGGGGCATATGAAGCATAAGTATTCTAAGAGCACCAGACAGAAGCTGCAAGACCTTTTATGATCTAGACTCAGGAATCACAGAGCATCACTTTTTTCATACACAATTGGCTGTAACAGTCACAAGTCTGCTCAGATTCAAGGATAGGGGACATGGACCTCATTTTTTATTAGAAGTTGTGTCAGTGAATGTGTTGTAATTTTTTTAAAAAATTTATTGATTTAGAGTGAGAGATAGGTATTTTTAACAAGGTCTCATCATGTTATGACCCTCCTACCCCAGCCTCCCAGCCAGCCAGGATCACAGCTGTGCACAGACACACCCGATGTGTTCAAGTTGACCTGGAATCTGAACCTGAGCCTCCTGCATGGCTCCAGAATTGCACAGCAGCACCGACTGCCTGCACCACTAAAGCTGGGCTGAATGTGTGGTACTTTTTAAAACCTGCCTGCCCCCGGTAAGTGTCATTCTAGTTACTTTAATACTGAAGACATAGAAACTTAGAGAGATACATTAAATTTTAAAAAGATAATACAGGCCCAGTTGTAGTGGTGCAGGAGGTAGGGTATCCCTAAGTGATGTTGGAGGCACATTTAAGGCCTGGGTTTGAATCCCAGACCAACGTAGACACCCAGAAAAAGAGGCACACCCGAAATCCCAGCTGACTGGAAGCCTGGGCCAGGAGGACCACAGCAAGGCAAGATCTTGTGGAAAATGCCTTTCTCTCTCTCTCTCTCTCTTTCTCTCTTTCTCATAAAAAAGAAAAGAAAAGGGGAGGGGAAAAATAAAGGTAACATAGAAAGTGTAAGAGTTGAATTTGAACCCAAGACTCTTGTCAGGTATGGATTTTTTTCTCATTTATCCTGCTAGGCACTTCATACACTTTTAATAAAGGAACTAATGTCTCTGTTCAATTTTAGAAACTTGTCAGGTGTTTTCCCTCTAAATATTGCTTATATGCCAATTTTTCTTCCCCCCTCCCAATTTGCTAGATGACATGTATGCTTCCCATAGAGAGATGAAGAGAAGGAAAGGGGGGGAAGTGAGAAAGCACCCCCTATAGGGAATGGACACATCATAATCCTCTTCCATTAACCTCTCCCTCTTTTTAGGATTTTGGGCACACACATACATGTCCAGCATGTTTTACACTTTGCTGGTTCTGGGACTCAAACCATGTAATCAGATCACATAGTCAGCCATATGAGATCCAGCCTCCTTAACCACCATGCTAACAGTTCTTGTAGAACTCACTAATTCTATTGAGTGGATACAAACAATATCTTTCTTTCATAGCCTGGCTTACTTCACTCAGCAATAGATCCTCCATATCTGACCATTTTCTATCAAATTCCAGGATCTTGTTATTTTTTATGGCTGAGTAGTATTCCATAGAGTATATATACCACACTTTTAAAAATAATTAGAATAACAAAAATAATGATTGGGGAAAACATAGAAAAGATATTGAATGTTGAAGTGGGGAGATTAATGTCTCTGTACTGACTGACATGCATGGCATGAAAAAACAATGTAATACACTGTAAAGTTATATGTAATCTAATGTAATATAAAGAAGATTATGATGATAATAAAAAATAAATTAAAAAAAACTTTAAAAAAAAAGAATTCACTAATTCTCTCTCTCTTCCTTTTTAATGATAGCACATGCGTGCAAGAGAGAAGCAGTGAGGAAAAAAAGTACCCTCCATAGTGCCACATTATTCCACTATTCTTTTGCTGATTCTCTAGCTCCTAGAGCACTTGGGCACCAATGAATGTGCCTGGTGTGTTTTCACGCCAACCCAAGAATTCAAATCTGCAATCAATCAAACGGCCTTCTTGCAGGACACTTACATTATCACTATACCACGATGGATGGACCATTAATTTTCTCTTTAACTAGACCTAGGCCAGAGTTCAAGACTTGTTTGTTTCAAGAATCTCCAATTGATTCTTCTTCATATGCATCTGTTTATGTTTCAGTTCTGCTTGTTTTTATCTTATAACTTCTTGATTTTTTTCCTCCCAGTGGATTTTATTATTATCTCTCTTTTAGGATTCTAAATTCAACTGGGAAGCATATCAGAATCATGTAAGCTAGAAAGGTCTTGTTGAAATGTATCTCCTAGGCCAGCCCCACAGCATAACTGCTAAGCACTATGCAGAGGAAGCAGAATCTCTCATGGTTGACTGGGGTTTGAATGTTGGCTCTGCTAGTGACACGCTGGGTGCACACACACACGCCCAGGATCCTTTCAGGATAGAGGACTGGAGAAAGAAGCATTGCTGCATGGCTAGTTCCCAATCGAAGATGATTTTTTGCTCTTTCTCTGTCTCCCTCCTCTACCCTTCCCTGTGCACACATATGCTTTATTATGAATAAGAAAACTAGAAAAAAAGTCCTTGCCTTTTAAGGTATGCACTGGATATTCTTAAAAAATTTCCCTTGGAAGGAAGCAAAAGTCAGACAGATTTCAGAACCCTACTTGTCTGTGCTGAATAGGACTCTTGAATTTATAGCAAACAACTGCTTTTATAAACTGGAAACAAAATATAACTGAAGATTTTTCTTTCCTTCCTTTGTTCCTTCATTCCTTCATTCCATCATTCCATCATTCCATCATTTCTTCTTTTTTTTCTAGCTAATATGATGTCCGAGGCTTCCTCATACAAATCCAATAATCCAATCAATAGATTCACTGATGCCAGGTCAAGGAGTAATGGCTATGGTTATAAAGAGATTCACCATGAGATTTGCTTTACAGAAAGTTCATTTTCTGAACTAATGGCATGTTTGGTTTTCTTAAAAAAATCAAAAACAATTTTTATGGAATCTTTCAAAGAAACAATTCACAAAGGAAGGCACCCTAATAGATGCTCTTGAACCCATTTTTAAAAATAAGCTCTACTTTTTTAGAATAGTTTAGGTTTATAAAAAAGAAACTAAAACTGAGCAGAAAGTACAGTGAATTCCTATATATCCCTCTCTCTCTCTTTTTCCATCCCCATTTCCCATCATCATCTCTCCTTATTATAGTACATTTGTCACAACTGATGGATCAGTATTATTAACTAATGTCTATAGTTTACATTATGATTCAATCTTATTTTTAAAGATTTTTGTGATAAGGCCTGTGCACTTGCTAGAGAGAGACACAAAGAGAGAAAAAATGAGAAATCACCTCCGTATGGGAGATGGCCACACCACAATCCCTTCTCCTCCATGAAGTCAACCATGTAGAATTTAGTGTTTTAACCTTCACACCACCTGCTAGCCCATGATGGTTGTCTTTGAGTTGTATAGTTCTCTGAGTTTTGACAAATGTATAATGGCATACATCCACCATGACAGTGTCAGACAGAATCATTTCACTGACCTGAAAGACCTCTGTGCTCTACCTACCTATTCATCCTTCTCTCCTGCTAAACCTCTAGCCATCACTGCTTTTTGTATTACTTTGTTTTGTTTTTGTTTTTTATTGTCTCTATAGTTTTCCTTTTCCAAAATATCATATAGGTGAACTCATGCAGTATGTGGCTTTTGCGGCCTGGCTTCTCTAACTCAACAATATGAGTTTAAGGTTCTACTTTGTCATTTCTTTGTATAACCGAGTGTTACTTTATAGTATAGATGTTCCACAGTCTATTTATCCATTTATTTTCCAGACATCTTGGTTGCTTTCAAGTTTTGGCAGTTATGACCAGAGCTACTAAAAACATTTGTATTCACATAAGTGTTCACTTATTTGCATAAATACCGAAGGGCATACTTGTTGGATCGCATGAGAAGACTCTGTTTAGCTATGTAAGAATGCAAAAGACAACCCTTTTTTTGGTTAAGGTTTTTGTCCTATGGTGCGTGTGTTTGCTGGTGAGAGACAGAAAGAAACAGAGAGAGGGAAATGGGAAATCACCCCTCAGGGGAATGAACACATCACAATTTCTTCTCCATTTTCCTCTCAGGATTTAGGGCATGTACGCACACATGCCCAGCGTGATTGAAGCCTTCGGGTTTGGGACTTGAGCTGTGGTCGACCATGTGGGAATCCAGCCCCTCCTGCACTACCACACCACTTGCTGGCCCCAACAACCCATTTTATTAAAAAACATACCTTAGACTTTCTAAAGTAAGGAGGATCAAGGTAATTTTAAAATTCCCATTCACATATCAAAATTCACTAAAAATGGGGGCTGGCAGGTAGCATGGTGGTTAAGGGCACTGGACTCCCATATGGCTGACGGTGGTTTGAGTCCTGGGCCCGGTGGCTTGCTTTCTCACTTTCTCTCTTCCCTCTCTCTTTTGCTTACTCATTCACTCTGTCCTTCTCTGGTCAAATTAAAATAAGTAAATAAATAAAGTTAAATAAAATAATTGTTTTTTAAAAAATTCACCAAAAATGGAAAACAATCAAATAAGTGGCCATGTAGTGCTCATTGAAAAATGTAAAAGGAAGGGTTGGGTTGTAGTGTGGTGGTAACACAATGCTGTGAGGCCGACCCACATGGGAGGGTTCCAGATTTGTGATCAGAGACCTTCCTGAACACTCCAGACACACACATGCCCATGATCTGTTGTGGCCAAAGGTGGGGATAGATTGCCACAGAAATACATGTTGAGGTTGTCTGTCTGTTTCTCTCCTCTACATTCTCTCTCTCTCAGAGGAAAGAAGTAAGAAAACTAAAAAAAAAAAAAAAAAAAGTAAAGATTAACTGCAATTTATATTCTCTGTGAACAAAGCAGATTATAAAGTGGTAAGAGTATCATTATGGGACCAACGCTTTCGCCAAGATGGCCCCGATATCCCACACCTCCCATTCTGAGTATGCCCCTTCCATGTTGAATCTGGACTATCCTTGTGATTCCTCCTTCATTTCTTCTTAAGTTTACTTATTTCATTCATGAGTGAGAGGGAGGGAGAAACAGAGATGATGCCCCAACAAGATCTCAACAGCATGATTCACCCCCTAGCTTCAGCCAACCCAGGATCAAGGGATTATACATGACAGGGAAACTTTCCATGTGGGCCAGCCTGCAGGGCCACATTTTACTACTGCACCACCATTCAGCCCTACCTCTGTGACTCATTTTAAGAGCAGATCACTTTCTTATTTATTTTATTCATAGTAGGGAACATGATAGAGAAAGAGATAGAGAGAAGTGCCCTTGACAGGTTTACACTGAGATTCCCTTTTTCCAGCCCATTGGATCTGGTAAGCTGGGTCCCAGATCCAAACCAATGTTGCAACTCACTTTAACCATCATGATGAAGCCCAGGCAATGTTGTGACATTTCTAGGCTTAAGCCTGAAGAATCTATAGTGACTTGTTTGAGAAGCCCTGAACTACATAAGTCTATGTAGGAGAGGTCAAGGAGAGACCACAACAAGGAGCTGTTGAGAGGCCCAATATCCCAGTTTCCCAACCAAGGCCATTTTCCAGCCATCTGTTCCAAGGCCATGTCAGTCACATGTCAGTGACTCTTCTTGAACATTCCACCTGTCAGCCCTCAACTCTCCCACCCCCAGTCTTAACTGATAATCACATGAAGCAGGAGAGTTGCTCAGGTGGGCCCAGTTAGCCAAGAGAAACATTGAGATAATAAAACAGATTTTTAAGTTTTTTTTTTTTTTTGTAGAGAAGTTTTTGCTATAGGGCATATATGCTTGCCAGAGAGACAGAGAGAAACAGAGAGACAGACAGCGAGAAATCAACCCCCCCTCCCAGAGGGAATGGCCACAATGCAATCCTCTCGGGATTTTGGGCATGCAAGCACATGCACCCAGCGTGAGTTTTAAGCCACTGAGTTAGAGACTCGAACCGTTTTTGACTACAGGGAAGTCTAATGACTTAACTATTACACCATTTGCTGATCCCATAAAACAGATGTTTTAAGGTACTATGTTTGAAGTAGTTTGCTGTGCCACAATGTATAACAGAAACAATCACCCATATTGCTTTTCCTTCATTTCTTTTTCTGCATTCATTAGTTTCTCAAGTAGTTACAGAATCTTGTGATTAAAATGAATTTAATTCTGTAGAAGTCTTACTTAATTTTTAAAAAATTTTGAATGAGTGATGGTGGATCTTTTAGTGATTTCTATGCACCCTAGTCTTTGGCCCCCTCAGCCTTTCTGGCAGCATGTGGTACTGCTGTTGCTGGTTGCCATGTAACTGTTCAGCCCTAAATGAATTACCTTCAGTCCCACAGTGGCATACATTTCGAAGGTGCCAATTTATGTTAACTCTCGCCTGGACACTAATTATTGACCAAAATATTATCATAGATGGTCATATGAGACACAAATATGAATGCTCAGAAAACTCAGCCTATGACAGTCAGTAAATATTGCAGTGAGGAATGGTGTAATGAACCACATACGAACTAAAAATCTACAACAGCATGAAGTTGAAAATCATGAACAATACCTTCGAGAAAATATAGTTCTCATAGGAAAAGTCAATACATCTAAATCTAATTTTCTTCCAAAGACTTGTCCCATCACATTAATTTTACTGCATAGAAGATGTACAAGCTTCTTGCAGTTATTTACTTTCTGTGTATTGACTAATTCATTCAACCAATATTTACTAAGTTCCTCACATGTGCCAAGCATGAACTATGCTAGATTCTAGAAATAAAGAAATGAGAAAGAGCTCTGCCTCAATCAAAATACAATTTAGTGAAGTGGACAAGTAGACAAAACATCAAAATGCAGTTTAAATATACTAAGATAGAGCAAAATAAAAGATATTCAATGTGAAAGGCAGTGTGAGAGGTTAAGGGAAATTTCCTGAAATGAAATTACTTGGATTGGAGCTGAGTAGTGAGAGAGAAGAGGTCTTGTCTACCCATCTTAGTCTTTGCTCCTCAGATGATTCTGCCAGGGTTCATCAGCAAGGGTAAATATTTAGTGAACATTGTTTGCAGGACTCTGGCCTGGGTCCAATTCCTCACTCACAAAATGAGATTTCCTTCCTAGTCAGGGCCAAACCAGTGGCTCAGGAAGAATTGCACTAGTTAGACTATTTAGACCACAAAGATGGATTGCCTAATTTTAGTTTTGTATTTTGATGTAGAAGAGACCTACTTAACAAACTTTGTTTTGCTTTGCTTACGTACATTGCCAACCCACTCCACCCCAATGTCTTTCCTATTCTGTAAGTCAATAAACCTTTCTTCCTGTCAATTCCTAAATGTAGCTACTTATCTTAAGCCCTGTTTAACCTTTTGCTTTTACTTTCAGTATTTCAGTCTTGAGATAAAATGATAGCGCTGCATCCGGTGTGTTTTTATGTGTTTTTATGTTACTGGAACAATGTTTTCTTTTCCTCCCAGTGTGGATTCTCATTCATCAGATTCTTAGAATGCTAATGATGCCAAGGGCCCCACACCACCCCTTTCCGAGGAATTTGGTCACATGAGATCACTGATTATGAAATCACCACCATGAAGCAGAGGAGCAAGGAACCCAATTTTACCTCTAGGTGTTAAGAAACCTCTTAAATTCAACCTTTACCGTTCACCATCCTGAAAGACAGTTTCATGTAGACACTAACGTTTCTAGGCTATTTATTTTTTAGTACCATGAGACTCAAGATCATCTAGCCCAAAAGCCACAAACCGGTGACTTGCAGGGGAAATACGACCTACAGATAGATTTTGTTTGTCATTCACAGTGTTTTTAAAGATTTTGAATAAGTTATCCACATATACAATGTGAGAGATGAGAGACTTTAAATAAAAATATGAATTTTTTTTCTATCTTCTTTTAAAACATGAGAGGATCTGGCCTAAGATCACCCACATTCCATTCAAGAATCAGCTATGTAAAGAGGACAGCTACCCTCAGAAACACAGACATATTTTCTCCATCTTATTTTAGCACCTTTCTAGACAACTGTACTCTGAGCGCTCTTAGGCACTTGAATTTTTTTTTTTTTCTGTTGTGAGCAGGCAATTTTAAAGTTATACGAATCTATGGGCTACAAAGTGATATTTTGATTTATATATATATATATAAAGTGTAAAATAAGTAAATCAAGCTATTTAGCATATTTCTTACCTCATAATTTTTTTTGGTGATATAAACTCATAAATTTTTGGGCAGCAAGTAATGTGGTGGTTAAGGTGTTAGACTCTCTCATGGTCAACAGTGGTTCAAGTCCCAGATCTGGCGGTTTACTTTCTTTCTCTCTCTCTCTCTCTCTCTCTGGTGAGCACATATACCCTATAGCAAATTTAAAATAATAATAATAAATGAAATAAATAATTTAAAAAATACAAAATTTACTCTCTTAGCAATTTTGAATTAATAGACAAAACTCTGTTACTAACTATATTCACCATGCTATGGAACATATTTTCCAAAAAAGCATATTCTCACTGTAACTGAGATTTTTATATTTCTTGACCATCACATCCTCATTCCCCACCTACCAGCATCAGTAACCACCATACTTTCTGCTTCTATGAGCTCCATTGTTTTAGATTCTACATATAAGTGAGATCATGAGGTATTTGTGTCTCTGTGCTTGACTTATTTCATTTAGCATAATGTTCCCCAATTTCATCCATGTTGTTACAAATGATAGAATTTCTTTCTTTTTAAAGGCTGAATAGTATTCCATTTTGTTTATTCAGCGCACTTTCCTTATCCATTATCGGTTGTTAGATATTCTTCCAGACATTTAATTTTCTACCCCATACTAGTTCATCTCCTTCACTCTACAGAGAAAGAAACTGAGACCTAAACGAACTTCATGCATTCATAGACTTAAATAGGTGGTTTGTATAACCAGAACTGGTTCTTAAATATGAGTCTCTTAGCTTTCCATTTTATAATTCCAAGTACTATATTTCTCCTTTCTTTACATCCATAACTGTTTACCATGATTAACTGCTTCAGGCAAGGGTCTTAACAAATGAGGTAGAATGACTAAACAAAATCAAACCCATGCAAAGAGTAATCATGGATCAAGTCTTAATTAACATTTTGATTATGAAAAGGTTTAATTATTTTGATTTTGTTTTTCTCATACTTCCTTCCTTTTCCATAGCACATTGCAGCAGCTGAATAAATACACAGATAAGAAAAGCAACAGACAAATGTTTTGCTAGTCATTGTCTTTTTTGTCCCATGAAAAGGTGTGTACTTCCTTCTCACAATGACTTCTAGATACCTTGATAGAGAGAGACCACCTGAAATATTATGCCAATGTTACAGATCAATTTTATAACACAGAGGCAGTAGATTTTCATTTTACCCTTGGTCCTGAAGGGACATAATTAGCAAATGTTATTGTACATTCATGGTCCTGAACTTCATTTCAATAAGACGCCCTGTCAGCTCTCACGGAGTAGATGCTCCTCTGTGGGGAGAGGAGCTGTCAGTAAAGAGCCCTCCTTCACAGGAGCCAGGAACAGAAGTAGAATATTAAAAGATAAGCCTTCCTTCTTATCTCAACATATGGGTGGATTGTTAATAGCCTTACTTTTTTCCCAGGAAGCTAATTAGCAGAAAATATTTCCTCTTTATTTCTAATCAGTTAGAGACACATCTCAAGAAAATCATGAAAACTTCAGATTGACTTAGGGCTTTTAATAACCCTTTTCTTCCCCCAGGAGATGCTCAGGGCTTCACAATGAGGTGCTTTGTGAGCCTCACGCCAAGGTTAACTTGGCACCTCCGTCACAAAGAACATGTGCCGACTGTGACAGGCTTTCAGGGAAGCCACTTCCCACGTGTGCTCCTCTGGTTTCCTCATTGGTGTTCAGAAAGAGGAGGCTGGTTCTTCCCGGGGAGCTGGGTGCTATGACAGATTAGACTTTTATGCAAGAAAATCAATCCTGCACATTTGATGTACTACTTTAAACTCAAAGATCTCTTTGGACCTGAAATTGTAAGGTAAGCATTGCTCAACCGTAATTCTTGAACTTTGAAACTGTTGAGTGTAATTTGAGGACGTTCCTTGAAACTCTTTGTCGTATAATGTGAAACTTTAACAAGCTGCCTAACCTCTTGCCTTTAAGGAAAACAGCTCACTGTCAAACATGCACACAGAATTCTGACTAAAGAGAGAAAGAAAACAAAAAGTGACTGTTTAGAAAATAAACAGTCTTCATGGTGAAATGACCATGTCGAATTGTTGTACTTTTACATATGTGTGGAAGTGTCCTGGATAGGCTGGGTTTTCTGTCTGCTCCAGTGTGATCAGTTTGCTTTAAAATGGGATCAAATGATCTTTGCCACTTGAAAATAGATTTGAGTGCAGACCAATCCCATAGAGAAAAAAAAAAAAACCACTGAAGTGATAGCCAAGGGTCAGTTCAGACCTGGGGTGGCTCTAAAAGTTGCATGATGCTTGCTTAGACATGGGAAAGGATAGGTTAAACACTGCTGCTATGATTGTGCAAGACATGGGAATCTGTTGGGATCTGGTGCTGGTGTGTGCAGACAGTTCCTTGTGATTCTGGCAAATTAAATTAGGAAGTTGGAAGTTTTTACAATACAGACTAAGTGCCAGGTATTTGTCCAGGTATTTGACACCGAACAAGTTTAACAACACATAAGGCAATTACTTATCTAACATTGTTAACAAAATCCAATCTTTCTGTAGAAATGTCCTGAATCTTTTCAAGGTTTTTGTTCAAGTTTGACCTGACATTGAAGGTGAAACACTCGATGCTTTTAGCTCTCTAATTGATCTATTTCTGAGAAGTCCTCATTATAAAATATCTAGCTGTTATTGGGGAAAATAAAATGTTGAATCTTTTTTAATTGTGCTTTTTTTATTTGTAAATTTTTATTTCTATAAAGCAAAAAGGTGTTGAATCTTCTTGGTTTTGCTCTGTAGACTTGAAAGGAGAAAATACCGACTATAATCAAGCCGCTTCAATTTTCTTAAATTTTTGCCCACATGTTTGTACTCTTCTACTGTCTTTATCAGATACACAGGGACTAAGTTAATTACGGTTATCTTGAACTTCCTACGAAATCTCCAAACCCCTTTGTGTGACCTTTTCAGAGAGTACCAATTTACAGCCATATCTCCCTTTCCACAAAGCAAATCTTACTTATTCTTGTTCAATATTGTTTTTCTCACCCTTTCTAGTAGCTTAGGTTTCCTCCTATTTGTAGACTGAGGTGAACCCTAAAAGATGCCCACCTGTGCTCTGCAGGTGGAGCAGTGGTGGGCCACTGGAAGCCATCTCCCCTCCCTGAGGGCTTCTTTCCTTCCAGGATTGAACTGCCTCACCTGACCCCAGGTATTTTTATGAGTCTATGCTCTGGACTAAATTACTGATTAGCTGAACACAATGTAGGTCAGATACTCATTCACTCTAAGCATTAGAATGTTGAAGCTATCTTTGGTCTAGAGAGAAGAAAATCTCCCCACCAGACAAATAATAACAGAATGTGTATGTGTTGTGGGGGGTGGGGGGAAATGGTTCTCTGGAACTGAGAGCAGCTAACTGAGGATTCAGCTCTCCCTTTTTATCCCTCTGTTTCTTGTCAGTCTTGGTACACATTTTTATTTTATTTTATTATTATTATTTTTATTTGCCAGAAGGCATGTACACTTGCTGGAGAGAAACAGAGAGAGTTAAAGTCCCCTCATGGGAGGTAGACATGTTACAATCACTTCTCCATCTCTCCGTCCTTTCAGGATTTTGGGCATGTATGTGCATATGCAATGTGTGTTTTTCAAGCTACTGGGTCCAGGACTCTAACTGTACAGTGGGCCATGTGAAATCCAGCTGCCTTAACCATCATGCCACTGTCTTGACACACAGTTTTAAAATGACCGAAGCAGAAAGGTGAAGGTTCCTGGGACCAGCAGTTAGCATAATGACTATGTCGCTGAACTCCCATGTAGCCAACCACGGTTTGAGTCCTAGACCCAGTGGCTTAAACTCACGCCGGGTGTGTGTGCGTGTGTGTCCAAGATCCCAAGAGGAGAATGGAGGAGAAGGGATTGTGGCATGGCCATCCCCCCTAAGGGGTGATTTCTCGCTTTCTGCCTCTCCATCTCTCTCTGTCTTTCTGGCAAGCACACATACCCGATGGCAAAAGCCTCTTCAAAAAGAAAAAAGAAAGAAAACAAAAAGAAAGAAAGAAAGGTGGAGGTTCCTAAGGAAGTGAAGCTGGGGTTGCCTAGTTTGTGCAGCTTGAACACCCAAGCTGCAAGCTCTGAAGGACAGCAGGGGGCTTTGATTAGCATTTGAGGGTGTCATTGCCTTGGTTGTTGCTGACAACATCTCTACACATCTGCAACCCAGACACTCTGTAGGTAAGAATAAATATTTAAGAAACGTGTTAGTTTCATTAACCAGACACTACAACAGAGACATTTCCAGTAATGTCTTTTCTTGTTCTAATAAAATGAGAAAAAAAAAAGGAAACAAAAGTAAAATATATTGCCTATGTCAATTTAGGTAAAATTGCTTGGTCAAGTACCAGGAAAAAAAAAAATTCAAGATGTCTCTATTCCTTTTATCAAAGATGATATCTCCTCTATTGAAAGGTTCACACAGGTTCTTGGGTTTTTTATATTAGGCAGTCTGGGGTCTTTTCACTCATAGTTGTACTCTGAATCTCATTTTTTCAGCACAGAAAGTTCAGACTCAGGCCCCATAAGGCAGACAAAGAACCAGAATTATAAATGCTAAGAATAAGAATTCTCTGAAAGTGTCAATAATCAAACTCTGATGAAATCAGTCTCTTAAAAGAACTCACATGCAAAGAATGTGTCATTTGTTTCTAAAGATATCAGTCTCCTATATTTTTGTTACTTTTAATGTTTCATATTTTTATTGAATGAATGAAAGCCTAAAGTAAATTAATCATTATGACTTAAAGATTAAATTAATCACTATGATTTCATGATAATAATCCTAATGAAGAATCCTGCAATTATTTTCTGAATTTTCACTGAGAATACATGGGCATGCAGTTCTATTTGAATAAACACTAAGAGGTATAACTATATCTTTTTATTTTAAATAAACCCAAGGAAGGTTAGGGCATTGATATTACAAATTAGGAATTCTGACTGGATCCTTCTATAGACAAGTTGAAAAATAATTTAGAAAATTTAATGTGGTATATCAGGCACAATCATGTTAAAGTGTAACCTATGCCTATGTGCCAGGCAGTAACACTGAGAGGGCTCACAAAGAGGTTCGTGGCAATTTATAGGTGCTTTTTCTGTGCTTTGTCTCTCAGGTGACCATAAATGTAGACCATGAGCAGAGCCAAGTAGCACTCCCAGCCCTTGAAATCACATTGAGTTTTAGAATAATAGTAACAGCTGTGACAGGGGTTGAAGGGAAATGACATTGGGAAACCAATAGGAGAAAATGAAATATATACAGTATTCTGAGGCCTGGAAGGTGGCACAGAAGTAACACAACACTCTGAGGCTGGTCCACATGGGAAGGTTCCAGATTTGCATCTGGAAACCTCCCTGAACACGCCAATTGCTTGTGTGTCCATGATCCAAGCCTAGCTGAGACTGGGGGTGACTGTGATGCAAAGACCCGCAGGGGCTCTGTTGCCCAGTCTCACCCTCGGGGGTCAGATTGCAGGCATGGCTTCAATGATACCATCATAATGTGAAAGTGAAAGACTTCTTTTAGTATTTGCAGAGGCTGGGGTGTGGTGGGGGATACATGGCACAGCAGGAGACCACACACAGAAGGTCAGGGAGCACAGGCCAAGACAGAGAGAGCATGGCCACTAGTGGTATATATTGGGGGGAAAGGGTGTGGTTCCCCTGGAGTTTGTAATCCAACTGGTTTGTCCATTTTGAGGAGGATGTGGGAAAGTGGAGAACTCAGCCGGGTAGGTGGCAGAAGTGCCTATAAGCTCTTCTCTCTGGCTACCAGCCTGAGCCACTAGGAAGGGGTATAGTATTGGAAACTATGTCAAGAGTCACTGAACTTTGGTTCTATGTTGAAAAAGTTAAACTTAAATTTAAAAATTGATGTGGAGACAATTTAAAAGTATAAGGATCCACTACAGAAAAATAGCATGTTATTAAGCCAAAACTAACTTAATCCAAATGAATTGGTCAACATAATAAATTGATTAAAAATAAATATCTCCTGCCATTAGATGTTCAAATGTGGATGATAAAACATGGGACAGCTTTATGATACTATAAATATCTTTAAACAGTATCTTATAGTTTTCAAAAATTTTACTTTTATTATTATGTATATTGAATTCATCTTTGAACAATTACTCTATTGTGAAAAGTTTGAAAAATTGAGATGTGGTTATGTGACAAGGTAAGGATCCAACAATAAGAGCTTATTATTTGAAATTAATAGAGTGGTTGACAATTGACTACAATGGAGATTCCTGTATTATTTTAGGCTTCTTTTATTTTTTTTTTAAGATTTTTAGCCAGAGGGCATGTGCACTCACTGGAGAGATAGTAGAGAAAGCGACACAGTGAGAGGAAAACAGAAATCACCCCTAGAGGACATGGCAACCCTGCGATCCCTTCTCCCTTCTCCTCCTGGGACTTTGGGCATGCACACACACGCCCAGTGTGATTTTCAAGCCTCCAGGTCTGGGACTCAAACCACAGAGGGCCATGTGGGAGTCCAGCACCCCAACCACTATGCAACCTCTTGGCTCCTTATTTTAGGCTTTTAAATGTACATACTTACTATGGGAAAATAGTAAATACAAACCAAAGGAAAAGAAAATTTAAACATAATCCCACTCAAGCAGTATCCAGCAATGATTGCACATAGGTGTGTGATAGCCTTCCACATGCATTTCCAATGACAACGTCTGACTTTTTACTTTCTATGTATATTTGTAAACTTGTATATTTTTAAAAGCCATCCATCAATTAATGGACATTTGCATTCTTTTAATTAATCACTGAACATTTAGATTGTTTCAGCTATTCTACATTATAAATAATACCTAATAGGAGTAACTGACTGGAAGTGAATTAGAAATGAAAAATCTAACTATTGAGGAAAAGGAGAATATAGTAGTAAAAGTGACCAACTTTGAAAAAAAAAACTATATTGATATTATTCTCTTTTAATGAGATCATTATTTTGACAACATTATCTCCTTTATCAAATTGCTTTTTGTCAAACCACTTTAGCCAAATTGAATCTGGTCAGAAAATTCAATAGACAAAATGCACTTGAACTTCAGTGAAACATCTCATAAATCTTTCATAGTATTGTTGGAGACAAGACTAAGAAATATCGGCCAAGTTCATACAATTAGGCAGATTTGTAACTGGTTGAATAAACATAGTTGGTGCTTATTAGCAGCTGGGTGGGGGAGGGGGGAGATCAGGTGACTTACATCAAAACTCCGTTTTGGGGGCCAGATGGAGGTGCAGTGGTAATGCAACTGGACCCAGATGGGAAGGTTCTGGGTTCATGTCCCAAGATTTCCCTTTGCCCACCACGCACACTTGTGAACCCATGATCCAGGCTGGCTGAGGCTGGGGTGGACTGCAGGATGAAGACACTGTTAGATGTAACTGTCTCTCTCACTAACTCTCTCTCATAGAAGAAATGAACTTAAAAATAAAAAGTTTTGTTTTTTTTTCTTGTCCTAATAAACATTTCTATTAGTGTCGTAGATAAATATATGTTTAATAAATTTCTAGTTGTAAAACCAAGAGGAATAATATATTCATATGTCATTAACAATAATATACAAACAAATCTTTATGGGTCAGAATAATGAGCCAAATCTGCCTAGACCTATATAATAGTGATAAATACAAAAATATTTACTTTGGTTCCTAAACATAAATGACCAAGTACTTGTTGGAAGAACTTGTAAAATAAGACTTAAGGATTTCAGTTGATGGTAAATTCCATATAGTGCAGACAAAGAAGGTAATGAGATCTTCAGTGACGTCTTCTAAGTATATTCATTCAACTAGTTATTAATCTGCCATAATTGCATTTGCTTGGCCCATATTTTTAATCTTGTCTCCAATGATATCATGAAGGATTCACATAATGCCCTATTAAAATTGAATGCGATCTTTGGTGACATTAGAAACACAGGGGAGGAGCATAAGCTAGAATATGCTGTGAGATGGGACGGGCACGATAGGATGGGCTATATGCCTTATGCTGGAGAGAGCCTGTATCATAGTCCCATCCCCCAAGCGACCTTCACAGCTTGGCAGTACATGTCACTCCTCGGCTACCCTCGAAACTCTGCAAACCAAGTAATGACTCCAAGACTTCCCAATCTAAATTATCTTTGTACTTAAATTATGGAGGCATTTGTATATAAATATGGACAGGAGAGCAAGGCAGTGGGCATAATGATAACAGAACTTGGCCCAAATGGGAAAGGTCTTGGGTTCGAGTACCAGGACCTCCCTGTATACATTCGGTAAACATGTGCCTGTGATGCTGGCTGTCCGAGATTGAGGGTAAAACCATGGCATGAAGACCCTGTTGGGGATGCCTGTCTCCTCTCACTCTTTTTCATTCTCTCTCATAGAATAAATAAATAAATAAATGAATAAAGAAAAAGTTTATTTAGAAAAATATATGGAGAGAAGGCAGTAGCTGGCTTCCTATACTGAAGCAATCTTTGAATCTGTACAAGGGTAGAAAACAATTGCTAGATTTTTTTAATGAAGTACGGTTGGACAATCAAAGCACTTCAGGGACAGAACCATGTAAGAAAATGCTCTTCTTATCATGGCAGTCAGTGAGCAGGGCCAAGATTCCAGATGGTGCAGAACAAGCTCCAACAGTCCAGAAGGATCATCTGGATTCCAGGAGATGGTGTGCTGCACACCAGCACAAGAGACTTGAGAAAGCCTTGGCACATTCTGGTATGGTTTAAAAGCTTGGGGAGTGGAGAGTGGGGAAGACCAGCAGATGGTGTAATGGTTACGTCACTGAACTCCCATATAGTCGACCACAGTTGGAGTCTCAGATCCAGTGGCTTGAAACATGCCAGGCACATGTGCATACATGCTCAAGATCCCAAAAGGAGAATGGAGAAGGGATTGCCATGTGGCCATGCTCCCTGGGGATTGATTTCTTGCTTTCTGTCTCTCTGTCTCTGTCTCTCCAGTGAGTGCACACACCTGATAGCAAAAATCTCTCTCTCTCTCTGTCTCTCAAAAAAAAAAAAAGCTCGGGGGGGGAATGAAAGGCACTGTTTCTGCTACTAAGACCATGTTTATGTACTTAATAGAGGTTTTTCCATTTCTACTTGATTTGTTTCTACAGGATTCATTTTCTGTGTCTCTGTTCCTTTTCACTTATCTGCATCTGCTGATTACTGGCTAGAGGCAAGTCATTGGTCTTTATCTGCGAGTGTCATCAGGCCTGATTTCCATTGCTTTTAATATATGTAAATGGAAAGAAGGCAATATATAGCAGTGATTTAGAGCACAGGTTTAGGTTAAGATCCAGGCTCTGACATTTGACGGCTTTGAAAATCATGCTTAACTTGTCTCAGTCTGCTCCAGCATGGGTAAAAAGAATGACAATAATAACCTGTTGAGTTCTCACAAATTAAATAAAGCAATGGTAAGTAAACTACTTACTACAGTGGCTGGCCCATTCAATGAAAATTTTAATTGCTACAGTTGCTGTTTTTAATTAGCTTCTATTTCAACCACCTACACACCCTAAGGCTAAGCAAACACTGACCTAAATGAGCACATGACCTGTAGGCCTTGGTGCAATTAGGTGGACTAGGTAGGACCAGTATAAAAGGTAGGACCTAGAAACTTCAACATAGTAAGATATTCAGAAAGAGGATGAAGCATCAACAATGAGCATCACCTTTCACTTACCTCCTCACTCATGGCCTCAGGAATCACATTTTCTTTAGTGTTCATCTGTAGCTTACCATCTCGGGCACAGAGAATACCTCCTGGGCACATGAGAACCCAATCCCACCGCTGGGAGATTCTGTCACTACTGTTCAGACAGAAATTCCTTTTTTCTTGGGATTTTAAGATAAGAGTATAAATAAGCTCCCATGTACTTATAATCTAGCTTGAACAATTATTAACTCATAGCTACTTTCACTGCCACTCTTCCATAATGCCCACCACCAGAATTCTTGAGAAGCAAATCCAAGATATCATCATTTTACATGTAAGTGTTTTAGTTCTACCTCTAATAAGAGACTCACAACTTGATTTTAGCATTTCCCTTTTTCCTTAGGCAGCATTCTTTACAGTTATTTAAAATTATTCAAGCCAAAGCATTTCAGTGTAACAATTATTCAACATCTGTTAAAAAGGATACTTTTGTAATGGATCACATGAAAAATATTTTTAACCAATGAAAAGTTTTCAGGATTTTTTCATGTCTTGACATTTCTAAAACTGGGATACATCTTACAGCTGACAGAGAATGGTAGTTTAATTGATAGTGTTATTCTTCTTAGTGACACATAATCAAATGGTCCAAGTCACAGAGGATGGTGTCTTAGAAATGAAGAAGTGCAACAGTTGGAAAGATAAATGGACACACAAATACACCTAAAACTACCCGCTTAACTACCTACATTCATACCTACATGAACAAGAAGGTGAAAATAAATTTAAATAAAATTATACATAGGTTCTGAAAGAATAAAGTAAATATTTCTGAACACATCTGGACACAACCCAGAGAGTTTGCAAAAGAAATAAAAATGATATAGATATTCTATCCCAACAGATATAGAAGCATACTCAAAGTGGAGTTTGAATCTGAAATTTTCAAGCTTGAAATACAAAGGGTGCTCAAAAAGTCCATGAAAAATATGTATTGGGAAATAACTATGCATGAGTTTCAAAACTGTAGCAACAAAATAAACTCTTACTTTAATTCCATTTTTAAAAAATTAGCCAGAGGTTATCCGTTCTTGAGAGAGAGAAAGAAACTGAAAAAGCACCTCAGCCTGTGGGGGATAACACACTGAGATCCCTTCTCTCTCTCTCTCCTGCTGGGAGTTTGGGCATGCACACACACACACACACACACACGCCTAGCATAACTGCTGGGTCCAGAACTTGAACTGCACAGGTGGTCACATAGGATCCAGCTCACATAACCACCAGGCCACAGGATGACCCTAAATCCATTCTTTTATTACATTTTAAAATTCATCTTGTAAAGCTCTCTCTCGTTTAGTGATGTTTTTTCCATAGTCAAAATTCTTATCTTTATTATCAGTGTTGTCCTCACTCATGACCACAGCTTTTAGAACTTTTTAAAGGGAGATAACAGAATACCGTGCAGTGGTAGATGTCACTAGAGAGGAAAGAGGGAGTCAGGTGGGACCAAGATGCTGGAAACACCCATAAATTAGTGAGATGTGGAACAGTCGGTGCATTGTGTGACCACACTGTTTCTGTGGTAGCTAGTTTGACAGGCAAAAGCATGTGGACATTGGCAAGGTAGAGGTCATTTTATACTTTGGTTTATCCCAGTCCCCCTGGCCAAGGGCAGGGTCTACTGATACACTCAGCCTACAGCTTACTGAACAGCTATGTCACACCAATTTAGAACCTTTCCCTTTGGGATTCTCATTAACCAAAAGTATGACACCCAGGAGACCCCTGGAGAGAATCAGGGCTTGCAATTCACTTTATATTTAGCTTAATGGTTCCCTCTTCTCTCATTTCATATCAGTCCTTTCTCAACCACTGCCTCTGAAAGCCAAAAAGCTTTCAGCTGGTTCAACAACATTAGTTACCCTCATTATTGGAAGAATAATAGGAAAGCCAGAATAAAGAAACACTTTCTCCTGTAAGAAGAAAAAAAAAATCTGGAGGTAATTACTCCATGGTCTGAAATAATCCTATTAGGCATTGTCTTTCCTTCAAAATTAACCAGTACAATATAACTGGCAGGGAAAGGAGCTGGTAGAATAAAATATTTCTTGCATTTAGCTGCTGGCCAAAAGAGATCATTTAAATGGTCTTATTTTTTACTTAAAAATACAAAAGTGACCATCATTTTCTTTTTTTATCTTTTTGCTATAACAAGATTAAGTATTTGTGTATTATTTTTGTCTTCAACTTGATGGCTTTCTGATGGAAACTGAGTTCTTAACTTTTTAAAAATTATTATACAGTCCTTAAGAATATAAAAAATACCATAGAGCTGCTCCTTTGAAAATTTACGTAAGTCATATAAAATGTCAAGAAATTCAGGTATTCTCCAGTTCTAGGAAGTAAGCATTAAGAGGTAAGCAATTAAGTTAAACATGATCAAGAACTTACTTTAATTAAGAAGGAGGTCTTGTGACCAGCAGTTAGTGTAATGGCTATGTCGCTGGACTTTCATGTAGTGGACTGCGGTTTGAGTTCCGGACCTGGTGGCTTAAAGTCAAGCTGGGCCCATGTGCGTGCGTGCTGAAGATCCTGAGAGGAGAATGGAGAAGGGATTGTGGCGTGGCCATTCCCCTGGAAAGTGATTTCTCGCTTTCTGTCTCTCTGCCTCTCTCTTTCTTTCTGGCGAGCGCACACACCCTATAGCAAAAAAAAAAAAAAAAACTCTCCAAAAAAAAATTTAATTGTTAGATGTTTCATTAATAGGTCCCTGCCCTTGAAATGTTGATCCCAAAACAGACACTCTGTCCCTCCTTTATTCTCATCATTGTGACACTCACAACATAGTTTATAAAAGATTTCTCACATGTTGTCTTGTTTCATCCTTTTGGTTGGGATGAGTATGGTAAGCACAAGAGTCAATATTTTCTTAAGTTTGATAATTGAAGTTGAAAGCAGGTAAATCACAAGAAGAACAACACATGGAGCCAGGATCGAAGTAACGAGGTTTCAGAGCTCATCAAGGAGAGAATGAGCATTGTTAAGTTCCATCACAGTGCAATGTTCTATGTAATAATGGGTCACAAAAGGGAAATGGGTTGAATGAAAAGAGCCGCCACGTGCAGGTTCGCTTGGTAGAAAAGATAGTGGAATGGAAATGGGAAGTTGAGAAATCACTACCTCTTCAGCACCTCTGAGTGTGTCCCCTCTGGTCCTGTCAATGGGAAAGGACCAGTGACTGCACTGGTCAAAGAAATTCCTGTGCTTTATCTCTGGAAGAACTAGGACAAAACAAAGTAGTTCCCACCACTATCATACAACCCAACTCCCGTATCTCCCCTCCTGTTGAGGAAGTCTTTGGACACTCCCCTTCCTGTTATAAATTGCCAGACTCTTGTCAGAGTAGTGAGGTCAGACTTTGCCATTACTCATATTAAAGGAGGAACAGGTAAGGCAGCCTTAGATTTATGCAAATAAAATAGAATGTTCTCCTACTCTCACACACTTTGCTTGGCTCTTTGCTTAGAAAGCAGCTAGAAGCTAATGGGCAAAGTCTGGTAAAGAGGACAGTTTTTCTCAATAGAACTAAATTGGAAGGCCCTTAAGAATAGGCATTCCATTGTCTCCTTTTATAACTGTTTTTAAGTGTATTCATTTATTGCTTCCATGAATGAGACAGAGAAAGACAGAGAGATAGTACCACAAATGGAGTCTTGACACTTCTATCTAACCCCAGCCTCAGCTAGGCCTGGATCATGGGCATACATGTGCCTAGCATACTCAGAGAAGTCTCCTGATGCAAACCTGGAATCTTCCTACATGGGTCAGCCTCACTGAGCCTCATGTTTTACTGCCTCACCACTGTCCTGCCCCATCCATCTCATCTTTTACGTCCTCAATAAAGACTAATCCAGTTCTGGACCACACTGAAGTACAGAACAGACACTTGACTTACAGGCTTATGAAATGGGGGAAACACTGAAGGTAGAGCAAAGGGCTTAACTTGCTAAAGGTCAAGAGCAAATCAGGGTATCCTGTGCCCTTGACCCATCACACACTTCACTTGAACTCTCAAGCTCTTCTGGGTAAGGCTGTTTGGGAAGAGTATTGAAGCTTCCAAATAGTATTTTGCCAACATTTCTGGAGGTCTTTCAATAAAAAAACTTTCAAAACAAAAATTTTCAAACATGTTTATACATGCCATGGAGTGAATACTAATAATCAAATTAACAAAATTGTGATGACTCCTAACTGATTGGGAAACTGAGAGTTTTGGGGTTGGGCAAGGAATACATTTATGATGAGGTAAGCCTATATGTATAATACAATAAAACCAGCTTATTTTTCTTGCTAAGAGATCATATACCTGTTCTTTCACTCTCTCCATTACATATATACTTCCAGTAGAATTCTTACCCAACTCACAAGTTTCAGGACTAGCAAAATTTAGTATATGTCAGAGCTTGTCTTCCTTTTTTTTTTTTTAAAGATTTTTACTAATGGGAGCGTCCACTTGCTGGAGAGACAGAGAGACAGAGAGAAAGAAAGTGAGAAATCATCCACCAGTGTGGATGGCCACACTGCAATCTCTTCTCCTCCATCCTCCTCTCTGGATTTTAGGTACACGTACACCCTCGCCTAGCATGAGTTTCAGGAGGGTGGACCCAGGACTTCAATTGTGGTCGGCCATATGGGAGTCCAGTCCCTTAACCACCATGCTACCTGCTGGTCCCAACTTGCCTTCCATTATTACTCCCTCTTCCCTTGTCTGGCCTTTCAAACCCTACTTTGTGGGTTGATCCCTTGGAAAGGTAAATTTTATCAATGTCTGCTTCCAAAGACGAATCAAAAGTTGATAGGCAAATCCTCACTGTCTCAACATTGCAGTTTGGCTTCCAATTTAGGTCACTGGAAATCACCAGGTATAGATAGAACCCATCATGATAACTGGATTCAATAGTAGTTGATTCTGTTTTTATAGTTAATTATGTTAATTTATGAGATCTACACTTTGAGTAGTCTTTCTAGAAGAGATATAAGGAATAGGATTGCCAGATTAAATGCATAACATACAGGGAGTCAGCAGGTGGTATGGTGGTTAAGGTGTTGGAATTCCCATATGGCCAACCATGGTTTGAGTCTCAGACCTGGTGGCTCTCTTTCTCTGGCAAACTCATATGAAAATAAATACATTAATTAATTAATTAATTCTTAAAAAAACATAACATCCAATAAACTGTAAATTTTACAACAAATAATTTTGAAGTATAAGTATGTCCTCAATATCATATGGGCTGTACTTATAAGAAATAATTTGTCATTTCACCAAAATTCAACTTTAAATAGTGGTCTTATATTTTTCTTTGCTATATTTGGCAATCCTACCTAGGAGGCAACATCATCAAGAAATTAATAGCACTAAATAAACTAGTTACTTATTGTTCCTCCAAGACCAGGTGTTACTATCAAGAAAACACGTACACAAGGATCTACACCTGATCATTACCTACGAATGAAGGCAGAGCCAAATAAGTCAGGCAAACCATAAGATTTGGGATCTTCCCTACTGGTGTGATACTTTTTGTTGTTGTTTTTTAAGAGAGGATTTTGCCTTAGAAGGTGTGTACTCACTGGAGAGAGAGACAGAGGCAGAGAAAGAGAAAGTGAAAGTGAGAAATCACCCTCTGGGGGAAGTGGGGATGACCATACCACAGTCCCTTCTCCATTCTCCTCCCATGATCCCGGGCACGCATGCACACACACAGCCCGGGAGTCAGGAACTCAAACTGCAGTTGACCATGTGGGAGTCCAACAATGTAACTGATATGCCGTCTGCTGGTCCCATGGTCTGATATTAATAAATTAGAGTGTAGTTATTATTTTGGGTACAAATTTGATTGGACTAAAGAATACCAAGAAACCTGATAAAACATTATTCTGGTTGCATTCATTGTGGTGTTTCCAAAAGAGATTACCATGTGCACCTGAGTAGACTAGGTGGAACCATAAACCCTCCGTGTCGGCTGGCACCATCCAATCAACAAAGGGCCCAGAGAAAACAAATACAGGTTTTAGCAATTAGGGAACTATTAACTGTTGGATTTTAACTGAGAGAAGTCTCTTTTTAAACAGAATTAACACATGATAGCAGTATTTTGAAAAAATAAAATTCTTGCCTAATGTTATGGACATACACGAGAAATCATTTCAGCTGCAAAAAACTGCACAGGTACAAATAAACTGAAATAAAAATTACAGTTTTGCTTGGGTCAGAGTCTTGTTGGGAAGGACTTCATGGACACACAGCATAGCTGATCTGACCACACCTACTTACTTGTCCCTACTCACTTTCCTCAAAGTTCTTCTGAGGACCTCTTAACTTTTCAAATGCTCTGTTAGAACACAGCATTGGAATCTCTGGAATTCAATGAAGATTGTGATCAAAGAACAGCATGTGAAGCCATATCAGGTATGATTTCAGCTGTGAGTAATCAAGGTTTAAATACTTTATTTTGGTTTCTGACATAGTTTCCCAGCTTGTTGGATATGCAGAGTTTGGATTTTATCAGAAATGGTATAGTTGGAGGAAGAAGGGAAAAATTAAGTCTAGTTTAGCGAGTCCAGAATGTTATTTTCTTACAAAAACAAAAACAAAAAAACAATGCATGTCCAGCATGTCCAAGTAAAAGAAGACTTTTGCTCTTCCCTCCATTTGTATTTTTGCTTTTGTATCTCTGGTATCTTCAGCTGGTGAAGAGTCATTGGGATGAAACCCAAAAGATACGTAAAGGGAATAAAAAACACTCCATGTTAAGAGTCAGAAACTACTCCTACATTGGCATTTTTATAATTTGTATTTATCTACTGAAAAGGAAAATCTTATCTACTCTCTCTCCAATGGTTTATGATATTATAGACATAACAGTACTTAGCAAAGTGAAAAGCGCTACTTTAACATCAAATAACATCATATTTGTACACCCGTGTTTATGCACCATTACTTATAGTAGCCAGGAGGTAGAAACAACCCTACAATGGATGAATGTATAGAAAAAATATGGTAAATGCTTACAAGGGAATTTATTCAGTCTAAAATAGGAAGGAAAATCTGACCTATGCTATAATATAAATGAAGTCTGAGGACATTCTCCAAAGTAAAATAAGCCAGTGACAAAAGAACAAATATTTTATGACTATTTAAATGAAGTAACCAGAGGAGTCAAATTCATAGACATAGAAAGTAGGGCAAAGGGGCAGGTAGGTGGTGTGGTGGTTAAGAGTGTTGGACTCTCATACGGTCAACTACAGTTTGAGTACTGGACCTGGTGGCCTGCTTTCTCACTTTCCCTCTCCCTCTGTCTCTCTTTCTTTCTTGCTCTCACTCTGTCCCTCTCTGGTCAAACTAAAAAGTAAGTACTAAAATAAATAAAGTTAAATAAAAATAATTTAAAAAAAAATAAGTAGAGCAGAAGTTACCAGGGACTGGAGGAGGTGGACATGGGAGTTATTGATTAATAGGCACAACGTGTAGTTGGGGATGATGAAAAGTTCTGGGAAAGGTTGATAGTGATGCTTAGATGAAAATGTAAATGCACTTAATGACACTGACTATATACTCCAAAATAGCTAAAGTGGTTATTTTTATGTAATATATATTTTACACAATATGCTCTACACCATAAAATAGAAAATATACTTTAGGAAAAAGATCCATAAAAATCAGAAAGAATAGTAGATGTTCTAATTTAAGAGGTATTGTTAATAAAGAAAATCAAAAATTAGGTAGGTTTAACAAAAACTTCTCACTGATTAGATGAGTGGGCTTACTTACATCAAAATACTATGGTAAGTTTGTGTATATAAAGTGAAAAGGAAAGTGGCCTTCAGACAGTTGCATCTGAAAATTTCAAAGGATGGTAATGACTCTAAAACAAGTTTATACAAATTATTTAAATGTAAAAAGAGATTTAAAGTATGAGTTTATTTTGGTAGAAAAAATTTTAATTCATGAAGATTTTTTTTTAATATGCACTTTCCATTGTTTTTTTGAAGACAACTTCATGTATTTTCAGGTAACTTTTTAAAAAAATATTTTTGCAGGACCAGCAGTTAGCGTAATGGCTATGTCGCTGGACTCCCACGTAGTCGACCGCGGTTCGTGTCCCGGACCCGGTGGCTTAAAACTCATGCCAGGCGCGTGTGCGTGCGTGCCCAAGATCCCGAGAGGAGAATGGAGGAGAAGGGATTGCGGCGTGACCATCCCCCCTGGGGGGTGATTTCTCGCTTTCTGTCTCTCTGTCTCTCTCTATCTGTCTGGCAAGCATATGTGTCCTATACCAAAAACCTCTCCCCCCCCAAAAAAATTTTTTTTGCCATAGGGCGCATGCACTTGACAAACAGACAGAGACAGTGAGAGGAAAAGTGAGAAAATCACACCCTCTTGGGGGATGGCCACACTGTAATCCCTTTTTCTCCATTCTCTTCCTGGAATTTTGTGAATTTCAAGCTGCCTAGGCCAGGACTCCAACTGCTATCAGCCATGTGGGGCCTTAACCACCACACCACCTGCTGGCCCCGCGAGGTACTATTTTTAGCATTAGGTTAAGATTTTTAAAAAGTCTACATCAAATCAGTGTTTAGACTGTGGTAGGGCAGGAAGAAAGGTAGAAAACAAATAAATGAACTATATAATTAGAATACATAGTGATAACTGCTGGAGAAAAATGAAGCCAGAAAGTTAGATAAGCAGATGTTGAAGATGTTGCTCACTTAAGGAGGGTGGTCAGGAGAAAGCAAGTGCTAAGTGTGGCTGACATAGCCCAAGAGTGGATGGCATCATTAACTTGCATAAGTTCTTCTGCACTAAAAATCTCTGCATCTAATATGATTCCCATGTTCAAGCATGTTCTTGCAAGACTCTCAGTGGGGTCAGCAGCATTTCTTTAGGACTTCAGGTCTGCAGTACCGTGACAGCAATTCTGGGGCCCAGTTCTAAAACCTTCCCTGGCTGTTTCCCTCCTGTGCTTATAGGCATCAGCCAGAAAATGTTTTAAGAAATTTGCCAAGAGTTTGCATTTGTGAATTTATTCATTTATTTATTTACTCAGTGTCCAGTATATTGCAGTTATTTTATAGAATGCTACGAAATGGGAAAAAAGGCATGTCTCTACTTCCAAAGGGCTTTCATTCAGTGCTAGGGAAAAAAAAGAACAGTAATCACTAAAACAAAATATATATTATTAAAAACTATGCCTGGACTTCAAAATTTGTGCACCAAAATAAATTTGTATTTAATTTCATTTTCCATGAACTTTTTGAAGTTCCCTCATAGTTGTCAAACATTCCCAACTGTAAAATGCTATGTAGTTATTTTGTGTACCTAGTTCTCAGCATTTCTCCAAGGGGTGAGGATCAGGACAAATGGTTCCTCTGACAAAGAGAAATGAGTCATTCCTTGAGAAATGGCTTGTCAAGGGCCACAGGACCAGGCATTGGAAAGGCAAGACAAGAAGCAGCAACAAATTCTAAGGCAAGAGTCATCCTTTCTACCACAGCCTCTTTCCATTCAATCAGCTACAGAAGATGTAGTAGTATGCAAAACCAGGCAGAAATATTCCCCATACTGGGGACCAGCGGGTGGCATGGTGGTTAAGGCACTGGATGCTCCCACATGGCTGATCACAGTTCAAGTCCTAGACCTGGTGGCTTTCTTTCTCACCTCTCTCTCTCTATCTGGTCAAATTAAAAATAAATGAATGAATAAATAAAATTTTAAAATAATTCTTAAAAAAACAATAAGAAAGATTCCCCATACCTTCTATCTCTGAGTAATCAAGGTACAATCATGAATTAACCTAATAGCTTTTGCACCAAGGCAGCAGAGTTCAGAGAAATTTACCTGTTTTAATGTTCAATAAGCTGTATTTCAATCCTTTCTTTGTAATACTCTATTGGACTATTCCAATGCTACAAAATGGGAAAAAAGGCATGTCTCTACTTCCAAAGGGCTTTCATTCAGTGCTAGGGGAAAAAAAAAAGAACAGTAATCACTAAAACGAAATGTCTCAGATGCTCCAAAAAAATATATACAAGAGAAAACCCAATGAGAGACTTTATCTGGAGAGAACAGGACTGCAATGGGCTGGGAGGGAAGAGACTAAAAATGTCTGAATTTGAGAGCATAGCAGTGATTTACAAAGTTGTCATTTATAATTGACTTGCACATCATTACATTTTTTAAAGTTTATTTAGTTTTTCTACGTGAGAGAGAGAGAGAGAGAGAGAGAGATGATCATCTCTCTTAGGGTTTTTAATGTCACAATCTGCACCTAGCCTCAGCCAATCAGAAACACAACAGGCATATGCCCACTCACTGTGTACAAGGAGACCTCGGGATATGAACCCAGGACCTTCCTCCCACATGATGTCAGCATTGCAGAGTGTTGCATTACCACTGTGCCACCACAGTTGGCCATGCCACTAAATTTCAATAGTAATATATTGATGTCCTAGCTTGTAATGTATTGATGTCCTACATAGATGTATTAGAATTGGTCATAGGAGCCAACCCATGCCGTGATGATTGAGGTGGCTGGATCCCAACCTCACAACCACAGAACTCAAGTCCCAGATCAGGAAAGTAGTTCATAAAACACTCCTGGTGTGTGTGCTTGCTTGTCCAGAATCCAAAAGGAGAGAGAAATGAAAAGGGGATTGCAGTGTGACCATGCCCCAGTGGAGGGTGCTTTCTCACTTTTTCTCTCTTTCCCAGCAAGCATATGTGCCCTGTAGAAAAATTAAAAACAAGTGAAAAGATTAATCATAGAAAAATATCATGAGTTCTTGCCAATAAGTAAATTCGTTTCGTCCTCTACAGAGGACAAATCCATTGTTGCAGTTCTGGTTCCCATTGCAGAATACTTAGCCAAAGTTTTAGTTCATGCAATTCAAAGAAAAAGTTTATTATTGTTTATGCTCATCTACTATAGAATAGCATTTAAATATGAGTTACCTTTCACTAATAATTGTATTCTGAGATTAAAAAGACATTAGGAAGTAGGTCTGCTTATTCCATTAAAGTCAATTAGAAGTAACAGGATTCCTGTTATTAACTGGTACAAGTGGTTTTCAAAAAATTTACAGAAAATATAGATTATGAAAAACTATGCCTGGACTTCAAAATTTGTGCACCAAAATAAATTTGTATTTAATTTCATTTTTCCATGAACTTTTTGAAGTTCCCTCATAGTTGTCAAACATTCCCAACTGTAAAATGCTATGTAGTTATTTTGTGTACCTAGTTCTCAGCATTTCTCCAAGGGGTGAGGATCAGGACAAATGGTTCCTCTGACAAAGAGAAATGAGTCATTCCTTGAGAAATGGCTTGTCAAGGGCCACAGGACCAGGCATTGGAAAGGCAAGACAAGAAGCAGCAACAAATTCTAAGGCAAGAGTCATCCTTTCTACCACAGCCTCTTTCCATTCAATCAGCTACAGAAGATGTAGTAGTATGCAAAACCAGGCAGAAATATTCCCCATACTGGGGACCAGCGGGTGGCATGGTGGTTAAGGCACTGGATGCTCCCACATGGCTGATCACAGTTCAAGTCCTAGACCTGGTGGCTTTCTTTCTCACCTCTCTCTCTCTATCTGGTCAAATTAAAAATAAATGAATGAATAAATAAAATTTTAAAATAATTCTTAAAAAAACAATAAGAAAGATTCCCCATACCTTCTATCTCTGAGTAATCAAGGTACAATCATGAATTAACCTAATAGCTTTTGCACCAAGGCAGCAGAGTTCAGAGAAATTTACCTGTTTTAATGTTCAATAAGCTGTATTTCAATCCTTTCTTTGTAATACTCTATTGGACTATTCCATAATCTGCACCTAGCCTCAGCCAATCAGAAACACAACAGGCATATGCCCACTCACTGTGTACAAGGAGACCTCGGGATATGAACCCAGGACCTTCCTCCCACATGATGTCAGCATTGCAGAGTGTTGCATTACCACTGTGCCACCACAGTTGGCCATGCCACTAAATTTCAATAGTAATATATTGATGTCCTAGCTTGTAATGTATTGATGTCCTACATAGATGTATTAGAATTGGTCATAGGAGCCAACCCATGCCGTGATGATTGAGGTGGCTGGATCCCAACCTCACAACCACAGAACTCAAGTCCCAGATCAGGAAAGTAGTTCATAAAACACTCCTGGTGTGTGTGCTTGCTTGTCCAGAATCCAAAAGGAGAGAGAAATGAAAAGGGGATTGCAGTGTGACCATGCCCCAGTGGAGGGTGCTTTCTCACTTTTTCTCTCTTTCCCAGCAAGCATATGTGCCCTGTAGAAAAATTAAAAACAAGTGAAAAGATTAATCATAGAAAAATATCATGAGTTCTTGCCAATAAGTAAATTCGTCCTCTGAAGCACAGAGGACAAATCCATTGTTGCAGTTCTGGTTCCCATTGCAGAATACTTAGCCAAAGTTTTAGTTCATGCAATTCAAAGAAAAAGTTTATTATTGTTTATGCTCATCTACTATAGAATAGCATTTAAATATGAGTTACCTTTCACTAATAATTGTATTCTGAGATTAAAAAGACATTAGGAAGTAGGTCTGCTTATTCCATTAAAGTCAATTAGAAGTAACAGGATTCCTGTTATTAACTGGTACAAGTGGTTTTCAAAAAATTTACAGAAAATATAGATTATGAAAAACTATGCCTGGACTTCAAAATTTGTGC
>NW_006160114.1:5206136-5229003 GCF_000334495.1 Tupaia belangeri chinensis | reverse complement strand
AAAAAAAAAATAAGAAAGATTCCCCATACCTTCTACCTCTGAGTAATCAAGGTACAATCATGAATTAACCTAACAGCTTTTGCACCAAGGCAGCAGAGTTCACAGAAATTTACCTGTTTTAATGTTCAATAAGCTGTATTTCAATCCTTTCTTTGTAATACTCTATTGGACTATTCCATAAAATTTACCTTTTCAAATCATACAATTCAGGCCCACTCATGGTGGTACAGGTGGTAGGGCATCACTGTGCAGTGCCGGAGCCATATGGGAGGGCCCCGACTTCAGATTCCAAGTCAACCTATACACATCTGCTGCTCCTGTGATCCTGGCTGACTGGAAGACTGGGGGGAAGATTGCAGTATGACGAGACACTGTTAGGGGTGTCTCTCTCTCTCCCTCTTGAAATAAATAGATAAATAAAATTTAAATACAATTTAGGTTTTAGTATATTCTCAGCATTGTTACATCATCATTACTATCTAATTCAGAGCATTTTCATCATTCTAGAAAGAAGTCTCATACCATTAGCAGTCATTTGCCATCCTCTCCTTTCCCAGCCCTGGTAACCACTAATCTACTTTTTTGTCTCTATGGATTCCCTATCTGCACATTACATATAAATGGAGGAATGCAATTTGTAGCCTTTTGTGTCTGTCTTCTTTCCTGTAGCATAATGTTTTCAAGTTTCATCTATATAGTAGCATGGATCAGTACTTCATTCTTTGTTATGGTTGATAATAATTCTCTTTTATGAATGTGTGTCACTTTTTTTTTTTTTAGAGACTTTTGCTATAGGGCATGTGCACTTACCAGAAAGACAGAGAGAGACAGAAAGTCAGTAAACGAGAAATCATCCCTCAGGGAGGATGGCCACGCCGCAATCCCTCCTCCATTTTTCTCTAGGGATCTTGAGCATGCAGGCATACATACCCGGCGTGAGTTTAAGCCACCAGGTCTGGGACTTGAATCGTGATCGACTACGTGGGAGTCCAGCAACATAGCCATTAGGCCATCTGCTGGTCCCTGAATGTCACTTTTTTTTTATCAGTTCATCAGATGATGGACATTTGGGTTGTTACCACTTTTTTTTCCACTATAAACATGTACATGTTTTGTGTAGATGTATGTTTTCATTGCTCCCATGTATATACTTAGGAATGAAATTTCTGGGTCACATGGAAATTATATATTTAACTTTTCAAGGAAACCTGTTTTCCTAAAGTAATTGCACCATTTTACTACCCAACTAGCAATGTATAAAGATTTCAATTGCCCCACCTGCTAACTCACATTTGTTATTGTCTTTTGTGTTATAGTCATCCTACTAGCAGTGAAATGCTATCTCATTATGGTTTTCATTTGCATTTTCCTAATGACTAATGCCATTGGACATCTTTTAGGCTCACATTGGCTATTTGCATTTCTTTAGAGAAATGTCTATTCAAATCCTCTTTTAAAAAAAAATGATCTATTTAATTTTATTTAAAAAATCATTTTAAAAAAATGATTTATTTAATTTTTATTATTATTTTAAATTTGTTGTAGGACATATGTCCAGGGGGAAAGAGAGAAAGTGAGATAGCAAGCCACCAAGTCCAGGACTCCAACCATGGTTGACCATGTGGGAGTACAGCACCTTAGCCATCATGCCACCTGCTGGCCCTAAATCCTCTATTTTTAGGTTGCCCTTTTGTTATTGACTTTTAGGACTTTTTTTTTTTTTTGCATATTCTGATGTTAGTCCCTTATTGGACATGTTCTGCAAGAATTTCCCCAAATTTTAAAGTCTATCTTTTTACTTTATTTATAGCACAAAAGTTTTTAATTTGGATGAAGTTCAATTTATCTATTTCTTTTGTTTCGCAGCTTAGGGTGTCATATCTAAAAAAATGAAGAACAATGAAAGAAAATATTGCCTAATCCAAGGCCATAAAAATGTATTCCTTTATGTTTTATTTTAAGAATTTTATTATTTTAGCTCCTACATTTAGGTGTTTCATCCATTTTGAATTAATTTTTGTATATGATATAATTTCCATCTACTTTATTCTTTGTGTAAATCCATTTGTCCAACTATCGTTTATTGAAAAGATTATTCTTTCCTGTATCAAATGGTCTTGGCACCCTTGTCAAAAAATCAGTTGACCATGAATATATGGGTTGATTTCTAAATTTTTGGTTCTATTGTATTAGTCTATATGCCTATCCATTTGCCAGTATCACACTGCTTTGATTACTATAAGTTTGTGATATGCTTTGAAATCAGGAAGTTTGAATTTTATTCTTCTTTCTCAAGATGGTTTTGCCTCTTCTGAGACGTTTTATTTCCCTGTGAATTTTAGGGTCTGCCTTTCAATTTCTGCAAAACAGGCAACTCAGAGTCTAATAGGGCCTACACTAACCCTACATCAAGTTAAGTATTGTCATTTTAATATTAAGGGACTAATATGGCTTCAATCACATGTTGCATGCCTTGATGGAGACAGTAGAAGGTGGGTTCTACTGGGCCCATTTTCATTTCCTCTTCACTTACTTTCTCTAGTGGGATAGAAGGACTTCTTTAGAGTGAGAGTCCTAGAAAAAGCATGAAAACTAGGCTCAAAACTGGCATAGAATTGTTTTCAACCACTCTATTAGTAACAACAGTCATAGCTTGGCCAGCGTTCTTAAAGAGGAAAACTGGAGCCCATGTCTAGATGAGAGTGATATCAAAGAATCTGCATCTATGTTTGACTTGCTGTAGCCATCTTGTGTCAGACATGATGGTGGGCCTTGAGGAAACAAAGACTATAAAGATACTTTATCTTTACCCAAAGATCTCAAAGTTTAATTGGGTATTAGTAGAGTGATCAGATCATATTATTTATTATCCTAAGTTGATGCTTATAAATGTGAAAGATGATGAAAATAATGGTGCTTGAATTTGAGACATTAAATGGGACTACCCAACACTGGAATGTTGATCATAATAGTTTTGGGACACATTGAAGCTTAATCTAGCCAAAATGTTGTAGAAAGCTTAAATTTTGTTTTATTGGTATTTCAGAAGTTTGCAGTATATACATTTTCAAAATTTATTTTTCTTTATTTCTAACTGAGTGTGTGCATGTACATGCGAGAGTGAGAAAGAGAGAAAGAGAGATAAGGAGAGACAACACCCACCACAGAGTCTGGTCACAACACAATCCTCCTTCTCTAATCCCCTAGTATATAAAATCTTGGGCACTCAGGTATACATTAGGGATCTTTTTAGGCTGAGTGGGTCAGAAATCTGAATTTTTCTAATTATTTAAGATATAAATTTTCTGGATTCTAGCTATTTTGATCAAACTAGACCACATCTCATTCCAATAACAAAATAAAAACTATTGCTATGTGAACAGAAATGACTCGCTAATTACCTGTGATTTGGAACAAGTCACTTCTCTAGGTCTTACTTTTCTCTTCCTTTTAAAACACTACTTATTTATTTTCCCTATGAGTGAGAGAGATAGAGACAGAGAGACAACACCCCTAACAGGGCCTGGATGCCACCATCTACCTCCAGCTTCAGCCAGCGTACATCATCAGTATGCACGTGCCCAACACACTCGGAGATCTCTGGGCACAAACCCCCTGGAACCCTCCCATGTGAGTCAGCCACACAGAGCTTTCACCACTGTGTCACCCATAAATTAAAGAGACTGAACCAGCAGTTCTTTGACGTTTTTATAGCTCAGAAAAACTGAGGCCCAGGCACGGAGGAAAGTAAAGGAATTCACTTTTGGAGACCACTATATGGGAAAGCCTTTCTATCTCAGGCCATCATTTAATCCTTCCAATACTCTGGAGTACATTGTATCCTTGTATGATAAACAGGAAAGAAGTCAAGCAGCTTCCCAAGTCTGCACAGCTGGCACAGCTGATATTTGACTCCAGACCCTCTGGCACTGGAACCCAGAATAGTAGCTACGAGCATGAGCTCTAGAGTCTTAGAGATATCCTGCTTTTTTTCATCCAGCCAATGAGCCTTAGCAAACCATTTCTGTGAGAATCAGTTTCTATATTTAAAATTAGAGTTAATATTATCTACCTAGTGGGTTGTTGAAAAGATTAAAATAAAACTCAGCTTTAAAGTACTCTGTAAGGTCCAAGCACAGAGCAGGATTTTAAAATAAATAGCAGCTGTTTTTATTTTCTTTCTCCAAGGATATACAACAGATAGAACCAGTCTTAAATCTGCTCAATTTCTAGAACAGTGCCTTTGTCATTGCTCCCCACATGAGGAGAGTATATTGTCGTTGGAAAAGTCATGAGTACTTTTCTATACAAAAATGTGTCATGGCTTTTCTGACAACCCAACATATATATTTTCACTGAGTACCTGATTTAATATGTAATAAACAATAAATAAAAATGAAAATAATGAAGAGATGTTTATGTTTCACGTAAGTCAGCTGCCATTTGTCGAAGTCTTGCTCTTGGCCCTGTTCTGCCCAATGCTGAAGTAGAATTCTATGGAACCAAAAACTTTGGTAAATCTTATCCACTTATAGCATGTTTAATATGTGATCCCATTATAAAGGCAGGGATTCAATAATCTAGATACATCAGGTTCATTGGTCCTTCAAGATAGCTTCCTATTAATGGGACCCTCCTTGTTAGTATAAAAAAAATAAGAGTTTAGGTATTTGAATGATTTGATCAACCTATGGAGCCAAACTACGTGATACAGGTCAAATCATTTACTTGGGATAGGCAGGAGGAGGGAAGCAGAGGAAGCTGCTGGATGACCTCTGTTGACCTCTGTTGACCTGAACTATTGATACTAAACTGAACTCCTAGACTGTCATCCAGAAACATGTACAAAAGGCAAAAATGCACTATGGGAGCTGTTTCTTTTTTAAGTATTATTCTTATTTAATTTTACTTATCATTATTATTATTTTTAATTTGCTACAGGGGATGTGCACTCATAAGAGAGAGAGAAAATGAGAAAGTAAGCCGCTAGGTCTAGGGCTCTAACCTCAACTAACCATGTAAGCATCCAGAACCTTAACCACCATGCCACCTGCTGCCGCTCATTGGGAGCTGTTTCTTAGCCATAAATATTGAATATATTCTTTTTTCTCCCATAATAAATTATAGGACTATATTATTGAGATAAATACTTTTTGAGGTAACCTATTTTTTTTTTTTTTAGTCTCATGAGACGTGGATAAAAAGAAAAACAGGGACCAGCAGTTAGTGTAATGGCTATGTCATTGGACTCCCACATAGTCAACCGCGGTTCGCGTCCCAGACCCAGTGGCTTAAAACTCACGCCGGGTGCGTGTATGTGCGTGCCCAAGAGCCCGAGAGGAGTATGGAGGAGAAGAGATTGTGGTGTGGCCATCCCCCCTGGGGGGTGATTTCTTGCTTTCTGTCTCTATGTCTCTCTCTGTCTAGCGAGCACATGCGCCTTATAGCAAAAACCTCTCCCAAAAAAAAGAAAAACATATTTTGAATTGATGCAATTCCACCTTTCATTCAATGAGATCAAATCCTTTTGCATGTGATTGAACCATTTTAAGGCAGATATACAGAAGTACCCTTTTATTATAGACATCAAAGTTAAAGAGAAACTGCTCCAACATCAGTAAAGTGCAGGTATATTTTAAGTTATTTTTGGAACTGGCAGAAAATGTCCTTAAAGGGGTAGTCTATTTTAAATTTTCATTTCATATATGTATAAAATGCTTCCGTTCATATCATTATTTTCCTTACCAGTGAATTTTTTACTTCACTCTGAAATTTTACTTGTAAAATTCACTTAAAAGCCAACAAAAAATAAATAGGACTTTGAATTACATGATACCTTCACTTTTTGTTTTGTTGTTATTTCTTGTTGGGGGCACCTGTAACAGGGTCTTCACACCATGTTCCACCCCCAGCCATCTTGGATCACAGGCACAAGCACGCATGACCTACACACCTCTTGTGTCCCAGGTCACAATCCCAACATCACAGAGCACTGTGTTACTACAGGATGGCCCAACATCTTTCACTTTTTAAAAGCACTTGCATGTAACATTTCATTGTTTTCAACTGGGGCAGAATATAATCTCAACACAGCCTCTTACTCATTGGCCCAAGTTTTGCAACAGTTACAGCTGATTTAAATTTAATTTTTTAAAAATTAGGCTTGATTGTGTTTTCAAAGCTGCAAAATGATGGCCTTGATGGCTGTATCTTATTGCAAAAACAAAATCCTTTCTTTGACAATGTAAACTAACCAATAACCGTTTCACCCCCAGAGACTTTCTGCTTGACTTTTTCCATGGCTGAGGTCCTCTAGAGCCAAGGCAGGTGCTGAGCCACCCCAAGCCAAGATGTGTGGGGGTTTGTAGAATTTCCTGGAGGCTTTGGATTCCTTTATACTGATTTCTTTATACTGAAACCATCAGTGCTCATTGTGCTCTTCTATGGAGCAGAGCTATGTATCTGCTATATCCTGGGACAGAATGTTTTTCCTTTTAAGGGAATCATTGATAGAAAATGCAAATAAAAGAGCAACGGCATGTTTATATCACCATGCTGCATTTTCAGATTTCACATGAATAGCATGGAGATTATTTTTCACGGCCTAGTAAGAAAATGAGTTGGGTAAAGACTGGTTGCATTTCAGTGTAGTTATTCAATGAAAAAAAAATTAAAAACAGGATTTAGTGGGTAGTCAAGAGTGTGCACCTGGGACATGCTTTCTTTGTGTGCAGTCATCACGTGATGTTTTATTCTTGCAATTGGACTTAACTGTGTAACCCTGTTCTACATTCACTATGATAAGCTTTCTGTCCACTTAAAAAACCATTACCATCTCTCTGACAGCAGCTGGTGACTGTTATTACTCAGATGTGTGTTCTGTATAATACCCTCCAGCTAAAAAAGTCACAGAATTCTCAATTAGTTGCAATATTTGACAGAAGAGGAAAAGAAGGGAAAATCCCTCTGTTATATTGCTGCTGATAAATGCAAATAAGATTCATCGTTTGCGTCACCCTGGCTTAAAGAGAAATAGACTCCCCACAGGCATTTCTGAGAGCAAGCTTTTGCAGATATCAAACAGCTCCCAAAGCAAGTATTGCCCTCACAACTGAAATGCCATTTGCTTCTGGCTTTAGGAGACAAAACTGAGGACCAACACCTGCTCTTCACATTGCAAAACAGTAAAATGTTATTTTCATGACTACAAATGCGAAACAATATAATCCCCTGAGACTGCAGCTTTTCTAATTCCATTATTGGTTAGTTTTGTTAATGCGCCTTGTCCTCTTTCCTACTACATCATTAAAAGAGTACCTGTTTAGACTGAGGAAAGTGGTATATTATTGTATTAATGATCTATTTCTTGTAAAAAAAACATTCCACAATTCCATGGCTTTATCACAATATCTACTTGCTAATAATTCTGTGTGCCAGTGACTAGGGCTGAGTTCAGCTGGGTGATCCTTCTGCTGCTGCTGGTCTTGCCTGGGTATAGTCGTCTGGTGGCTCAGTTATATGTGGCTTGTCCAAGATGGCCTCAGTCACTGGCAGCTGGTGCTGGCTGTCAGCTATGCCTTTCTCTCCCTGTGGTTTTGTATCTGTGAGTTTAAACAAGGCCTCCACAGATGAAGGTCTTAGGGTCACAGGAAGGGGAAAGTGGAAGCTACAAAGCATCTTCAGGAGGAGATTTTCAGATCACCTAGCTTTACTTCTGCCACATTCTGTTGGTCAATGTCATGATGCCAGTCTAGAGTCAAGAGGAAACAAAATAGACTCCGTCTTTTAATTGGAGAAATGACAAGGTCACATTGTGAAGGCTGTTGCATCCATCTTTCCAAGCAATCTACTACAAAGAACTACTAGCAAAGTATTTGTAATGAAGCCATGATAAGATTCTGTGCAGAGGACTGGCCTCATGGTGTAGTGGTTAAGGGACCAAATCCCACATGGCTGATGATGGTTCGAATCCCAGCCCAGGTGGCTTGAAAAGTAGGCCAGGCATATGTGCATGGATGCCCCAAATCCTGACAGGGTAGAGAAATGGAGAAAGGATTGCTGGATGACCTTGTCCCATTTGGCACTCTCAGGCACTTGGATAAGGAAGTCTCTATGTCTGTCTGTCACTTTCACTCTCATGGGTGCACATGCTTTCTGACAATAAAAGAAAAAAAAAAGATTATGTCCAGAAGAAATACTTGCCATGTGTTTATGTGTTTTAATTTACTGTTTCTAACTTGATGGCTTTGTTCTCTAATAATATACATGCAAATCAATCACATGCATATTGTTATAGTGGAGCCATCTGAACATTTGAATGTCATTATTCCTAGAAAAGCCCATATTTAAGCTGCTGAGCACAGCACAGGGAATATCGTACATTGTCTGAAATAATTCAATGCTCTGTTACTTGGGCAGTTTCACAGATACCATCAGTGTCTTCAAATGAGATTTCCATCAGGAAATAACTGTTTCTTCCTCTTCATTTCTTTAGAAATTTTTGTTTTGCTTGTTTGTTTTTTAAGTCTGACCATAAGAACAGCTCCGGCACCTGGATAGGGAGGTCTCTAGAGTTCTGGTTGTTTCTATTTAATCTAAATATGGTAGAAAATGGCTGTTTTCAGATCTGTCCAGAGAGATTTCCTGGGAGGGAGTGTAGCATTCCAGAAAGGCCAGCATTGTTTTTGTTATGCTTTTTTGGAACAGACATTCACCCAAGTTGCCACAACTAGTTGTGAGTGGGTTTTTGTTTGTTTTGTTTTGTCAAGTACAAACTTGGAACAGAAGAACAGCTGGAACTAGAAAGGTCTCAGCTGTCAACTCTAGGAAATAACCTCTCTCCCTTTTCCATGGTCCATTATATCTCTCTGCTTCCCTTTTACTTTTTCATAGTATCTCTATTTCTCTCAGTATCTCTACCAACAAGTTTTTCAGGGCCATTTGATCAGGTTTATATTGCACACCAATATGGGTGCTATTCACATCACTGCCTATGTGAGAGGACTCTTGAAAGCTGGGACTTCTAACCTTAGTGTGTAACTTTCATTCACTTATACTAATGGATACTTATTAGACATTTACTCTACATTAGGCATGATACTAAATGCTTTGCAATAATTATCTGATTTAATTTCTACAACAACCCAGTGATGTATGTATGAACTATTATTTCTGCCATTTACAGATAAAGAAATCATGAGCAGAAAGGCAGTAATTTTGTCCCAATTAATACACCTAGAAAATGGTCTTTTTTTTTGAGAGGTTTTTGCTATAGGGTGTGTGGGCTCGCCAGAAAGAGAGAGAGAGAGAGAAAGAGAGAAATCACTCGCCAGGGAGGATGGCCACGACGCAATTCCTTCTCCTCCCGTTCTCCTCTCGGGATCTTGGGTACGCACGCACACGTGCCCGGCGTGAGTTTGAGCCACCAGGTCTGGGACTCGGACCGCGGTCGACTACATGGGAGTCCCACAACATGGCCGTTATGCTAACTGTTGGTCCCTGGAAATGGTCTTTAATCCTCCTTCCCAGTCATGTTTTGTTGATCCATTATTGTCTTAGCTTCTTGATTGACTCTGCAGGGCACAGGCTCATTCCCAGCTTCATGTAAGAAGGTTGCTAATAGGGAACTTTGTGGTTGTCTCAGAATTTTAGCTAAAGCCTCAGTCTCTCTCACTCTCATATATAAGTAAATAAATAAACCTAAGCAAAACAAAACAAAACAAAACAAAGTACCCTACTCATTTCACTGGCATGCAAAGAATCTCAAGGTACAACAGCCCCTTTTGAGTGCACTCAGGCACACATACACAGTGAGAAACGTGTAGCAGCGAGAAATGTGTAGGGATCTCCTTCAGCCAGCGGAAAGCAGGGATTCATTTCTTCCAGGTCCTCAGGCGGGAGAATTGCTTAATAAATATTTATTCCCTTTGGTAACTCTGTCCTTGTGTGTGAGTTCATCCTGACCTCCTGCCTCCTTCCAAACCTGGCCTTCCCTGATCTCAGCTGTATTTGTTCAGAAGCAAAGAGGGAGTTCTCATTTGTTTGATTGTTCCCAGAGTTCCTCTGTAGTATCTGGGGATCCACAGAACCCCCCCTGACCTCCGGGCTTTGAGAAAACGCAATTCCTTAAACAGAGTGAGAATGCTGGGGTCAGCCAGATGTTACTAAATCCCACCTGTGCTGCCAGTCAAACAGGTGATTTAAGGCCTCAGCACTTCAGGTGATTTAACTTGTAAGTGGGGCTTCTGGTCTTCACTCGCAAAGTTGTTTGGAGGGTGCTTGGTGCTCAGGAGGTGCATGATTATTTTTGGAAATCCACCCTGCCGTCCCTCCCTGCTCCTACCACAGACTCCCTCTGCCTGGCAACAGCTCTTCTCCAGGCCCACAAACTTGTGCTCAAATCCTATCCTTTATGAAGCTTCTCCATGAAGGGTCTTCAACAAGTTCATAGAAAATGCATATTATGAAAAAACTATGCATGCTTTCAAGAATGTTTTTTCATACCAAAATAAACTCATGTTTTAATTGTATTTCTCCACAGATGTCTTGAAGTCCCCTTGTATTATCTTTCTCAAACTGGCTGCTCTATGCAGCACTCCCTCTACATTGCTAGTCACACCTCCCTCCTATCAGTGTTTTCGAAACCCAAGTGTTTATTTTTTATTTTTTTAAGACTTTGTGTTTTTTTTTAAATGATTTCATTTAACTTTATTTATTTTTATTTTTATTTGACCAGATAGGGACAGAGTGAAAGACAGAGAGATGGAAAGTGAGAAAGCAAGCCACCAGGTCCGGAACTCGAACCACAGTCAGACATGTGGGAATCCAGTGCCCTTAACCACCATGCCACCTGCTAGCCCACAGGTGTTTATTTTTTTAAACTCTAACTTTATTTGCAATCCTTAAATCCCAAATATCACCCTCCAGACTGCTTTCCTGAGTAAACAAAAAAGAATATTGCCTCATTAATCCTCATTATTTCATTAATTGAGTGTTTCCTTCAACTACTGTCTTGTGGTACTTGGTATGGATACAAACTTTTTCAGTGGAATAATGAGAAAGAAAAGTACAAAGATGAAAAGTGCAAATTACTATCTTCAGTAGAATGAACACTACCATTGGTAGGTGATAGCTGTGTCTATTGTTCTATGATAATTTTATCTTGAAATTGATTCTTTTTTTTTTTTTGAGAGGTTTTTCGCTATAGGGCGTGTGCGCTCGCCAGACAGACAGAGACAGAGAGACAGACAGCAAGAAATCACCCTGCAGGGGGGATGTTCACGCCGCAATCCCTTCTCCTCCATTCTCCTCTCAGGATCCTGGGCATGCACACACACGTGCCTGGCGTGAGTTTCAAGCCAGCAGGTCAGGGACGGAAACCGCGGTCAACTACGTGGGAGTCCAGCGACACAGCCATTACGCTAACTGCTGGTTCCCTTGAAATTGATTCTTAAAGTGAGTACTTTTTTTTTCTTTTTAGATTAGTATGATAAAAACATCACAATCATGTTCATTTCTATTCCAGTAGCTCATTTGGTACAGGGAAGTTTTTACTGCCAAAAGTTACAAGGTCAAGTGACTCAATTACTTTAATTTTCTGAAACTCAGTTTTCTTATCTCTTCAAATGGGAATAATAATATTTCACAAGCTTTTACAGAAAATTAAATGAGAGAAAACAACCTTCCAACACGGTTCTAGGATCCAATAGGCCCTCAATAAAGTTTGAGACTCTCCTTGCTTTCCTCAATAGCAAAGGAGAGAAAAAAAGAAAAACAATTGCTTTTCTCCATCCACTGTCAAGAAGAGTATGTTTCCTACCCTTTTGTTTTTTTCTAAGTTATTTATTTTAATCATGATAGAGAACAGGGCAAGTGCACTAGAAACAGAGAGAAAGAGAGAGAAGAGAGAGAGAGACATCTTAACAGGGTCTTATCAGGCTGCAGTCCCCATTCCCCAGTCCTCTTGCTCCTTTGGTTGTGTTTTCAGGCCTACCCAAGAATCCAAACCCATGGTCAGCCGTGTGGCATCCAGTACTCAAGTTCAGTTTGCTACAAACTTTACCACGAGACTGGGCCCCCGCCCATCTCTTCAAGAACTGAGTTTGAGATTAGTCACAACAAGCAGATTCTCAGCTATTCTATTCCTCTCATTTCCATAAGAGTCTTTTTCAAATCATATTTCTGAGCAGGGACATTCACAAGTCTGCATGGAACTTAAGGGTTTCTTTCTAAAGAGTGTCATGAGTAATTGACAGAATGAGATTTATTTGGCAAATAACATAGGCATCTGCCAGATCCATCATTAAACCACAGAGACTCTGGGTCTCGTGCTTAGTTTCAGAATGAGGGGTGGCATGTTTCTAGTGAAACACTGCATAGAACTGCCAGGCTGGAGAGGAAGTAAAGAGGGAAGACACTACCATCCTTGCAATTTTCTGTAGCTGATTCATAATACATTAATACCCTCATTTGCATGGATTATTAGAGGTTATTTATATTCTAATTACAGGCTACTCCAATATTGCATTTATATTCTAATTACAAGGTTTTCAGAAAGCTCACTTGTTTTTAAGAGGGGATTGAGGTTTAAGAAGAGAGAAATGGGTAGCTTGAAGGCTCCCTGGGCACACCAAGACCTAGTGTGTAGAGATTAAAGTAAGAAATGGTGCCCAAGAAATAGAAACCATAACCCTTGTGGGCCTGGTAGGAAAAAAAAAAAAGGCAGAAACACAAAGAAAGGGGGATATCTTTCACCAAAATTGAAAACAGCAACTCATAGTACATTGTACAATAGCTTTAGGAAGCCATTGATATGACTCAACATCCACAAACTTCTCCCCCAAGTTAGCCCCCAGAATTCTTACACTCAGATGAAAAAAAATTAAATCTATGTACAAATTAGTGTTCTAAGGAAAAAGATTTTTGGATCTATGACTGAATCCAGTAACTTCATTTTCCATAGAATATGTTGATTTCTATTCAGGGACCCCAGATATAATGTTAGACTTTATTAAGGTTAGCTTAGAAATACAGTATTAGAGGGACCAGCAGTTGGTGTAGTGGCTATGTCGTTGGACTCCCGTGCAGTCGACTGCGGTTAGAGTCCTAGACTCGGTAACTTAAACTCACGCTGGGCATGTGTGCATGTATGCCCAAGATCCCGAGAGGAGAATGGAGGAGAAGGGATTGCAGCGTGGCCATCCCCCCCCCTCGGGGGGGTGATTTCTCACTTTTTGTCTCTCTGTCTCTATCTTTCTGATGAATGCACATGTCCTATAGCAAAAACCTCGAAAGAAAGAAAGAAAGAAAGAAAGAAAGAAAGAAAGAAAGAAAGAAAGAAAGAAAGAAAGAAAGAAAGAAAGAAAGAAAAGAAAGATAGATAATACTAGACTCTATAAATATTAGCTGTGCCATCTTTGAAATCATGTAGATATTTCCTTGCCTTTATCTAGGGAATTTTCTCTTAGACTCCCCTTTCCTGTATACTATTGGGAATATAACACAAAACAAACAAATGTAAACAAAACAGGATAGGGAGTTGGGAAACCCATGTCAGACTTGACTTTACTACTAATTAGTTGGGTGACCCTAGACAAATTTCTCTAGGAGGTCTCCTCTGACCTGTTGCTCTGCCCAGTGAGACTAAATCATTCTCTTCTTTCTATCATCATGGTGAGGCCTACTTGGAGAATGTTCCTATGTTGCAATGTCTTGCTTTCATGTATGTTTTCTAGACCATTTGGGAATGCCTTGGAGGCAGCAGAAACCTTTTTTTGTTCCTATTTATATTAAATTTAAGAGGGCCAATACTATGTCTGTTCTTGTATAACTTTGAATCCCTCATTCTGGATGGCCCTAGTACACAACAGATGTTTTTTCTCCTCAGTCCAACTTAGTCTTGGCCAAATATTCTCATGGCTGAATTCTACTCTAATGTTCCGTCAGAGAGGCCTTTAAGACTTTGATATCTTACATCGCCTTCCCCTAGTTATTCTCCAACTCTCCATTATGTCATCCATTTTACTCCTTTGTAGTATTTTCCATCATCTGGTATTGTCTTACCTATTTGTTCCTTCTTTCTCTTTTTCTTTTTTCTTTCTTTCTTCTTTCTTTCTCTTTATTTCTTTCTGTTCTTCCTTTCTTTTGCTTCTTTCTTTCTTTTTCTTTTTCTTTTTCTTCTGAGACCATAGACTACCCAAAGACAGGGAACCATTCAATTTTATTCACTACTTTATCTCTAGCACATACAAATATGTTTGGGTCACAACTATCGGGTGATGAATGAATCTGACTGGAGGAGCTGACTAGTGACTTGGGTAGTTCCAATTCAGTCAGTCTATAATCTCTGAGTTTAGAAAAAATGAAAATGAGGGGCTAGTAGGTGGTGTGGTGGTTTTGGTGTTAGATTCCCACATGGCCAACTGCAGTTTGAGTCCCGGACCTGGTGACTTGAAAATTACACCAGGCATGTGTGAGTGTATGCCCAAAATCCTGAGAGGAAAAGAGAAGAAGGGATTGCAGAGTGGCCATCCTCCTTCAGGGAGGGATTTCTCACTTTCCTTCTCTGTTTCTCTCTGATGGAACCACATGCCCTATGGCAAAAGCCTTAAGAAGAAAGGAAAAGTAAACAAAACAAAACAAAACAAAACAAAAAACAGAAGAAGGCAAAATGGTTTTCTTTTATAGAGCAATTATGAAAACCTGACCTCCACAGATATCAAAAGACAAATCTCTTTAGAAACAGAATGATGACTTAATACAATGCTCTACTTTACTATTTGAAATACTCTGGCTGACATTCACTTATTGTCAATCTTCTAATCATTCAGTGCCCAATTGGTCATAGAACACTTCTATACTCTAGTTTTACCATTTTAGAAACATAACAAATGCCTATATATGAAGTATTAGTTGCACGTCAGAATTTGGTGCTTTTTAAATATTTTATTTATTTATTTATTTATTTATTTATTTATTTATTTATTGCTATCTTATTATCTCTACTATTCTGTTGCTGCAGGCAGAGTTAAGATTTTTTGAGTAATATTATATGGGGACACTTAGATACAGAGTCAATGACAATATAATCAGGTTGGATAGAATCTATGATTTGAACTATTATGAAAATGCTAGCCTACTAAAATTTCTACAGTTCTGAGTAGTTTCTTGAGTATTTCAAATGAGGGAGTTGCCACTACATTTATGCAAATAATGTCTGTGTGTGAAGTATTTCCAAGTTTGTAGTTACATAAGCCTTGGAAAAGTCAACCAAGCACAATTTATCTCCCACTGAGTTTCTAAATACAGAGATCAAAGCAGAGCAGGATAAAATATATAAATATATAAATATGAAGCAACACAAATTTATTCAGACACATGAGAACTTGTTAAAAGGACATGGCAAGGGGAAATATAAAAAGAAGTCATTAAATGACAAAAAATATTAACTTAATAAAATGAATAAATGAATGAATGCATGAATAAAGCATAGCCAGTAATATGGTTAAAACTTTGGAATTCATTAATTTTGAACATAAAAAATAACACAAAACACAGTACTAGCACTATGAGCAAATCAAATTACTGTTTAAAGAAGTCTAGAAAACTGATTCAATACCTGAGGTCTCATGAATATAATTTGTTAACCTGTTAATAAAATCGACTTTTCATGAATCAAAATCCAAAACTCAGAGTCATCTTTTTTAGATTTCCCATGACAATGTAATTCAGATCAACATAACTCATGTTTTTAAATTACTTCCTAGAAGCAAATTATCTGTATTAGCACAGCATTTTAGCTTCCTTAAATTTCTTCCATATGATAAAGTGTGTGAGTTGATTAGAAATCATCTCTCAATCTTTGGCAAAGTAATTACAGATTGAGCATCCTTAATCAGAAAATCCAAAATCTGAAGTACTCCAAAATTCAAAACAGTATTTTAAGTTTGTTTATGTTTTCCATGACAGAGTGATATATACATATATACATATATATATGTATATAAATACATAGAGAGAGAGAGAGATGTACCCAAGAGGGTTTTCACACTGTGATCCACACCAAGCTTTAGTCATCCAGTATCATAAGCATGTACGTACATGCCTAGCAAACATAGGGAGCCCTCAGGACACAAACCCTAGACCTTCTCAGGTAACCCCCAACATCACAGAGAGCTGTATTAATGCTGTGTTACTGTGGTTGGCCAAAATTTGGAAATTTTTGAGTGTCAACATGATGCCACAGTAGAAAATTCTATACCTGACTTTATGTGATGGGTCAAAGTCAAAATGCTACAATATAGAAATATTGTGTAAAATTACCTTTAGATTATGTTTATATGGTTTATACAAAACATAAATGAATTTTGTGTTTAGACTTGGGCCCCATTATCAAGAGATCTCATTTTGCATATATAAATATTCTAAAATCCCCCCAAATTTGAAATATTAAATACTTCTAGTTCCAAGCATTTTGGAAAAGGGATTCTCTCTCTCTCTCTCTCTCTCAATCTCTCTCTCTCTCTCTCTCTATATATATATATATATATATATATGTATATGTATACATATATGTACACATACACACACATACACATGCACACACATATACGTACTCTCTCTATATGTATACATATGTTTAATTTTTAATTTATTATTATTATCATCTTGTTTATATTACATTGAATCACATACAACTTTACAGTGTATTACATTTCTTTTTCAAGAAGGAATACCATACATATCAGTCAAGATAAAGACATTACTATCCACATCATCATCATCAAATAGCTTTTCATCATTTTTTCCAGATTATTATTATTCTCATTTTTTATATATTCAATCACTGTTCATCATTTTGCCTGCATAAAGACTTTACCCAACATGAAATGCTCCCAGACCAGTCCAGCCTAGAACAGTACACATGCCATTAACAGGCAACAAACCATTTCTGTGTCCCACCAATGCTACATCTCTCCATTTGTTCTCTTGCTATCTTTCTACATACTTCTCCCTTCTCCCACCCTGTTCCACACATTCTTCAGCATTGCTAACTATTTTCACTGCTTTAATGCCCTCCAATATCTCAATCTCCACCATAAGGTGTGGACAGTTGGTATATATTAAGTGGATACATACAATATCTTTCCTTCATATCCTGGCTTGCTTTACTCAGTAATAAATCCTCCATATCTGACCACTTTCCCTCAAATGCCAGGGGTTTTTTTTATGGCTGAGTAGTATTCCACAGAATATAGGTACCATACTTTTTCAATCCATTCATCTATTTGTGGACATTTGGGTTGGTTCCATGTCTTAGCAATCGTGAATAATGCTGCAATAAACATTGATGTGCAAGTGCTTTTCTGACCGAGCATTCTCCTGTCCTTTGGGTAGATAATCAGAAGTGGGATTGCTGGATCAAATGGTAGTTCTATTTGTAGATCTTTGAGGAACCGCCATATTGTTCTCCACAGTCACTGAACGAGTTTACATTCCCACCAACAAGTGTAGGAGAGTTTCCCTTTCACGACATCCCCGCCAACATTTATCACTTTTTATATTTTTAATCTTTGCCATTCTGACAGGGGTTAGGTGGTAACTCATTATGGTTTTAATCTGCATCTCTCTTATGATGAAGGATGTTGAGCATTTTCTCATATGCTTTTTGGCTGTTCATATTTCTTCCTCAGAGAGATTTTTGTTTGGTTGTTCATATGTCTTCCTTAGAAAGATTTTTGTTCAGCTCATTTTCCCATATTTTACTTTACTATCTTTTAATCATTTTTTTTTTTGATCTAGTAAGCTGCTTGAGTTTACTGTGTTTCTGGTTATCAGTTTCTTATCTGAGGCATATTTTACAAAAATATTCTCCCATTCACAATCTATATTCTTATTAGATATTAACTGCAAAATAATAGGTTTTAACTTATGAAACTTGTTAGAAAATGCATGCTAGTTGAAAGCTTGGTCATACATTGGAGTTTAACAGATTGGTGAGGCTTTGAAATGAATTGTCAGTGAGCACAGAGAAGAATCAAAATATTTATATTCTAGGCCTTTGCAGCTGCACAATGAAAACTGAGCATTTTCCAGAGGGCTGTATGTTAAAATATACCTTGTGGTTGGTTGTCCTTCTTAAAACGTAGGCCAGAAAATAGCATTTTCAGGGTGTGGGCCACAGAAATGAATCCTTAACCTTCTAAAATCTAAATATATTCTGTTTCCTGTAATCTAGAAATAGAAATTGGAATCTTCTTTCTTTCCTTAGTGTCCCCTTTCTCACTCTCTCTCTTTTATTTTGTATGCCAGAAGATAAGTGCATATATATGAGAGAAAATGAAAGCATCTTCAATGAGGCCTGGTCATGCAACAGTCCTTTTCCCTCAGATTCTCTATTCTATCAGGAACCTAAACAGGCATACACACACACAGCATGAACCCAAAAGGTCCAAGTGTCAAACCCTTGTAGGCAATGGAGGAGTTGGTTTCCTTTGCACAGTGCCTAATTACTGTACGTCAGGGCTGGCCACCATCTTTGTTTAATGCCACAGGGTTAATAGCATTGCCATTAAAGTCAAATTCTCTTCATTTAAAACCACACTTCCACTGACTAGCCGTAAAAACTTGATTATGTATTTATGTCTCTCTGTGTCTCAATTTCCCTCGCTTCATAGATGATGACAGTACCTTCCACAGAAGTCTGCTATGGGGATTAAGTGAAATCATGGGTCCTGGCACATAAACACTCCCAATAAAGACAAGTACAATTACTATTCATTCTTTCATGGTGCTTGCAGGAGTAGAGTGTTTAATCTAAGTTGAACTCTACTTACAAAGAGATGCAAATTTTTAGTTTAGAAAAAAATAACACTTAAAGTTATCACATAATATTACATCAGAAGAGTAAAAACAATGATAAGCCTTTAAGAGATCTCAGAAATCCCTAGAACCAACTCCTTGATGGTATAGGCAGCATAACCGGAACCCAGGTGCTGATAATCAGCTGCCAAGTGGGCAGTGAGCCTAGGGGTCCTGACAGTCCAGCTACTGTTTTTGAGATGGGCATATTAAGGCAGCAATGTACTTTGTTGTTGTGACTCTTTTTTTTTTTTTTTTTTAATAAAGTGTCTGGATAAAAACAACAGGTAGTAACCCCTATTCTTCTTGAGATACAAAAATAGACTTTTGAGAAAATTAGCACCTTTTTCTTCAGTTGTGTTTCAGATCTTAAAACAGGAAGAAGGCCCAGGATTTCAACTTCCTGGACAGATCCATAATTAGAATGACCAAACTCCCAATTTCCCTGGGAGGATCCCAATTTATGCCTGTTGTCCTCGTGTTCTGTCAGATTATCACTCCAGTTCACTCTCCAAAGTGTTCTAATTTTGATAATGAATTTTATGTGTTCCCTTCTCACAATACAATCTCAACCAGAGCAGTGCAAGAGAAGTCACTCAGCTTCTAAGTCTTCCCCTTCTAGGAGAATGAGAAGAAAGCCTATTTCTCGTGTTCTTGAAAATAAAGGGCTAGAGGCAAGAGGACAGTGCAGCAATAACTCAGTGCTCTTTAAGGCTGACCCGCGTGGAAAGGACAGGATTCGCATCTGGAGACCTCCTTGAACACATTGGTTACACATGCTTGTGATCCTAGCTGGTTGATGCTGGGAGTGGCATGGAACTTTGTTGAAAGTGCCAGTCTATCTCTTTCTTTCTATCATCTTTCTCTCTAACTCATACAGAGGAAAAAAGAAACAATAAACTTTAAAAAAGAGAGACAGAGAACTAAGGAGTCAATATGTGTCAGGGGCTACAATAATAATTATAACCATATTTACTACTATGTATTGAGTATTTACTATGAGCAATGATCATATTAAGTGTTTTTATATCCATTTTCTTACAACTGTATGAGGTAGGTATTTATTGGGTAAGAAAAACTAAATCAAGGATAACATTAAATAGGAGCCAGGTTTTGAACCCAGGGCACTCTGCCTCCATGGTCTGTGCTCTGCTCTGTTATAATTAATATTCTTGGGTACATCCTACACATGGAGTGAAAGGTCTTTAAAGGTCTTTAAAGGGTTTCTGAGTCAAGGGAAGCAATTTCTAAAGCAAAGGGAAGAATTAGGCTAAATTCTTGAGTGACCCATATCCTCTTGGTTTGGTTCTGTTTATGCAAAAAAATTTAAAAAGCTTTTACGAAGAGCTAAATTTGACTCATTTTCACCTTTTGGTAGTATTTTTATGTGAGAGCTGGCATATAGCTTCTTTTCCTGCCTCCACCACCAGATCTTATGTCTACTAGGCACTGGCAAGGGAGATTCTGGGAAATGACAAGGCTAGAGCCATTGAAGCCAGCACAGAACACACCCACAGTTTCACCACCTCAGTCCACCCTTCATTTGCAGTTACACTACTTCCCCTGGGGGCCAGCAATGAACATTGTTTTTCTTTCTGTCAGTGGAATGATCCAACCATGCGAAAGAGAAATAGAGAAAGGAAGATTATGTGTGTGTGTTTAAAGAAAAGCAACAGTACTTGAGATCATTTACCTGTGTTCCAATGTAGCAGCCAGGTGAATTGATTTACCTCTCATGGCCTCTTACAGGATTTTAGACCTATGGAAATATTTTGGTGACATGAAAATGACTTTGAGATATTTGTTCAAATCTAACCTCTAAAAATATAAAAGAAAAAAGAAGAAGAAAAAACAGTTTGAAATGCAAAAATCTGTTAAAGGCCTATTACTTTAGTAAGTCAAACTTTGAAAACACAATAGTGCTATGGGTTTAGAAACAGTTCAGAAGTTCTAAGAAAAGTCCATTGATAACAGTGAGAAATATTCCACTTATTTACGGAACAGCTTCTATAATTAGATCATTAAGGCATATTTTAACTGAAATAACTGATGTTGTGAAAGTCTAGAAATCATGGGCTTATTTGTTCCTTAAAGGAGTTCTGACACGTCTTTGGCAAAAGATTTTAGATGCTATGGATTGATGCTACTCAGAATTCTTAGCTCAGGGATAGAAATCAGGTTGTAGCACGAATAAGGGAGATTAGAAATCTAGTTTTCTGATATAAGGTAAGAGGAAAATAAGGTTATTTAAACAATTCATGTTTATATGGTGACCATCTTTTAACGAACATTCTTTTCAATCCATTAGAAATGATCATTGAATCATCAGATGTAGTTTTGTCCTCTAATAGACAAAAGCATAGTGTTCAATGTCTGAAGACTCTATTTGACCGAAAGATGCAAACAAATGTGGTCTTGTTGTCATCTCTGGATCCTTCTGAAAGCCCTGAATAGAGAGTTCAGCCTGGGATCCCCAAGAGGGTGGTCAGGAGCAAAACTGAGTTTCTCACTGTGTCAGTTCTTTCACCAACATTGCCCCAGGCTGAGAGGCTGGGGTGGGCTGCTGCTCCCAGAGCTGCATCACTCTCTCTGGAACCTTGCATGCCAGACTCAATTCTTCTATTCTACAATTACTTTTCCTATAAAATGGCTGAACAATGAAATACAGAACTGAGAGGAAAGTATGTAAAAATGTCTACCTTTTTTACATTTTAAACATTATTCTGAAAATGCAATTACACATAACCTAATGTTATGGGCAGTGATTACATTTTAAAAGTTACAACGATCACTCATATAGAGCTCAACAGAGAAAAGAAGAATGTAATGCAAACTATGAAAGACATTCAGTAGTGATGTGCACTTTCTTTCATTTCTGCCCATAATTTAATATCCACATAATGATTAAGCAGCATATATGAAAAATATGCTATTGAATACAGAGAGAGAGAATAATCCTAATTTTGTTTATGTTAGATACATCTGGAGTCAATCCTATGAATAAGATAGATGGGAGGTGATCTATTGTTTAAAAGAATCTGCTATAAGACTCTAGCATTTATTTAGAGCTTCCATTTATGTGCCAAAAAAAAAAAGAGGGCATCATGTGAGTAAAGGAAATCGTCAAATCCTTGGTAAATATCAGGCAAATATTAGGTAGCATTTGGATAGCAACAGGAAATTAGAAGGTAAAGACTTTCTAGATGCCCAGAAGAATTAAATTAAATACAATGAATGTCGTGGCTAAATAAAACAGCTGACATTAGTAAGCACTGTTTATCATTAATATTATTTACAATTCAATATACACTTCTTCATGGGATTTAAATTATTTTTTTAAGAGAATTCCAGTAAGTTCATTGCACAAAATGAAGAATAACAGGTTAGTTCAGTGTTACTTTTGCCCTTTTGAACTGATAGGGTCGATGTTTTCCAGCACTAATACTAAACTTATTCAGGCCTTCGGGTATCATTTCACTGATTATTTTTCAGTTCCATGAATGATCACTAGTCTCTTGAAAGAAATTATTCCTTGCTCATTGCTTCTTAAGTAGCAAGGACAAAAATTAGAATATCATAGCATAGTGATTGAAATGCAGGAGAAAAAAGAAGAGATTTTATTCTTGTAGAAAAGTAAGAAGCTGATCAATTTATTTCCTTCTGGAATACATAATTTTTTTCCCCAGCAGAGTTAAACCTGCAAGTAAGGTTAGAAAATGAAATGTAGGGGTGAGTCAGTGGCATGGTGGTTAAGGTGGCTGGATAATACATGGCTGACAGTGTTCCGTGTACCCAGAATCTGGAGAGGAAAATGGAGAATAAGGGATTATGATGTGGCCTTCCCCCCAGGGGCTGCTTTCTCATTTTCCCCTTCTCTCTCCTCATTTCTATCCAGAAAGCATGCATGTTTAATATTTTTTTTAATCAAAGAAAAGGAAAAAAGAAAATGAAATATATACCACTAAAGAGAAATGATGAAATTTGGTGATAATTTTGCCCTTTTTTCCCT
>NW_006160114.1:5187210-5192808 GCF_000334495.1 Tupaia belangeri chinensis | reverse complement strand
CATTCATCTATTTGTGGACATTTGGGTTGGTTCCATGTCTTAGCAATCGTGAATAATGCTGCAATAAACATTGATGTGCAAGTGCTTTTCTGACCGAGCATTCTCCTGTCCTTTGGGTAGATAATCAGAAGTGGGATTGCTGGATCAAATGGTAGTTCTATTTGTAGATCTTTGAGGAACCGCCATATTGTTCTCCACAGTCACTGAACGAGTTTACATTCCCACCAACAAGTGTAGGAGAGTTTCCCTTTCACGACATCCCCGCCAACATTTATCACTTTTTATATTTTTAATCTTTGCCATTCTGACAGGGGTTAGGTGGTAACTCATTATGGTTTTAATCTGCATCTCTCTTATGATGAAGGATGTTGAGCATTTTCTCATATGCTTTTTGGCTGTTCATATTTCTTCCTCAGAGAGATTTTTGTTTGGTTGTTCATATGTCTTCCTTAGAAAGATTTTTGTTCAGCTCATTTTCCCATATTTTACTTTACTATCTTTTAATCATTTTTTTTTTTGATCTAGTAAGCTGCTTGAGTTTACTGTGTTTCTGGTTATCAGTTTCTTATCTGAGGCATATTTTACAAAAATATTCTCCCATTCACAATCTATATTCTTATTAGATATTAACTGCAAAATAATAGGTTTTAACTTATGAAACTTGTTAGAAAATGCATGCTAGTTGAAAGCTTGGTCATACATTGGAGTTTAACAGATTGGTGAGGCTTTGAAATGAATTGTCAGTGAGCACAGAGAAGAATCAAAATATTTATATTCTAGGCCTTTGCAGCTGCACAATGAAAACTGAGCATTTTCCAGAGGGCTGTATGTTAAAATATACCTTGTGGTTGGTTGTCCTTCTTAAAACGTAGGCCAGAAAATAGCATTTTCAGGGTGTGGGCCACAGAAATGAATCCTTAACCTTCTAAAATCTAAATATATTCTGTTTCCTGTAATCTAGAAATAGAAATTGGAATCTTCTTTCTTTCCTTAGTGTCCCCTTTCTCACTCTCTCTCTTTTATTTTGTATGCCAGAAGATAAGTGCATATATATGAGAGAAAATGAAAGCATCTTCAATGAGGCCTGGTCATGCAACAGTCCTTTTCCCTCAGATTCTCTATTCTATCAGGAACCTAAACAGGCATACACACACACAGCATGAACCCAAAAGGTCCAAGTGTCAAACCCTTGTAGGCAATGGAGGAGTTGGTTTCCTTTGCACAGTGCCTAATTACTGTACGTCAGGGCTGAGGGCTGACTGCCATCTTTGTTTAATGCCACAGGGTTAATAGCATTGCCATTAAAGTCAAATTCTCTTCATTTAAAACCACACTTCCACTGACTAGCCGTAAAAACTTGATTATGTATTTATGTCTCTCTGTGTCTCAATTTCCCTCGCTTCATAGATGATGACAGTACCTTCCACAGAAGTCTGCTATGGGGATTAAGTGAAATCATGGGTCCTGGCACATAAACACTCCCAATAAAGACAAGTACAATTACTATTCATTCTTTCATGGTGCTTGCAGGAGTAGAGTGTTTAATCTAAGTTGAACTCTACTTACAAAGAGATGCAAATTTTTAGTTTAGAAAAAAATAACACTTAAAGTTATCACATAATATTACATCAGAAGAGTAAAAACAATGATAAGCCTTTAAGAGATCTCAGAAATCCCTAGAACCAACTCCTTGATGGTATAGGCAGCATAACCGGAACCCAGGTGCTGATAATCAGCTGCCAAGTGGGCAGTGAGCCTAGGGGTCCTGACAGTCCAGCTACTGTTTTTGAGATGGGCATATTAAGGCAGCAATGTACTTTGTTGTTGTGACTCTTTTTTTTTTTTTTTTAATAAAGTGTCTGGATAAAAACAACAGGTAGTAACCCCTATTCTTCTTGAGATACAAAAATAGACTTTTGAGAAAATTAGCACCTTTTTCTTCAGTTGTGTTTCAGATCTTAAAACAGGAAGAAGGCCCAGGATTTCAACTTCCTGGACAGATCCATAATTAGAATGACCAAACTCCCAATTTCCCTGGGAGGATCCCAATTTATGCCTGTTGTCCTCGTGTTCTGTCAGATTATCACTCCAGTTCACTCTCCAAAGTGTTCTAATTTTGATAATGAATTTTATGTGTTCCCTTCTCACAATACAATCTCAACCAGAGCAGTGCAAGAGAAGTCACTCAGCTTCTAAGTCTTCCCCTTCTAGGAGAATGAGAAGAAAGCCTATTTCTCGTGTTCTTGAAAATAAAGGGCTAGAGGCAAGAGGACAGTGCAGCAATAACTCAGTGCTCTTTAAGGCTGACCCGCGTGGAAAGGACAGGATTCGCATCTGGAGACCTCCTTGAACACATTGGTTACACATGCTTGTGATCCTAGCTGGTTGATGCTGGGAGTGGCATGGAACTTTGTTGAAAGTGCCAGTCTATCTCTTTCTTTCTATCATCTTTCTCTCTAACTCATACAGAGGAAAAAAGAAACAATAAACTTTAAAAAAGAGAGACAGAGAACTAAGGAGTCAATATGTGTCAGGGGCTACAATAATAATTATAACCATATTTACTACTATGTATTGAGTATTTACTATGAGCAATGATCATATTAAGTGTTTTTATATCCATTTTCTTACAACTGTATGAGGTAGGTATTTATTGGGTAAGAAAAACTAAATCAAGGATAACATTAAATAGGAGCCAGGTTTTGAACCCAGGGCACTCTGCCTCCATGGTCTGTGCTCTGCTCTGTTATAATTAATATTCTTGGGTACATCCTACACATGGAGTGAAAGGTCTTTAAAGGTCTTTAAAGGGTTTCTGAGTCAAGGGAAGCAATTTCTAAAGCAAAGGGAAGAATTAGGCTAAATTCTTGAGTGACCCATATCCTCTTGGTTTGGTTCTGTTTATGCAAAAAAATTTAAAAAGCTTTTACGAAGAGCTAAATTTGACTCATTTTCACCTTTTGGTAGTATTTTTATGTGAGAGCTGGCATATAGCTTCTTTTCCTGCCTCCACCACCAGATCTTATGTCTACTAGGCACTGGCAAGGGAGATTCTGGGAAATGACAAGGCTAGAGCCATTGAAGCCAGCACAGAACACACCCACAGTTTCACCACCTCAGTCCACCCTTCATTTGCAGTTACACTACTTCCCCTGGGGGCCAGCAATGAACATTGTTTTTCTTTCTGTCAGTGGAATGATCCAACCATGCGAAAGAGAAATAGAGAAAGGAAGATTATGTGTGTGTGTTTAAAGAAAAGCAACAGTATTTGAGATCATTTACCTGTGTTCCAATGTAGCAGCCAGGTGAATTGATTTACCTCTCATGGCCTCTTACAGGATTTTAGACCTATGGAAATATTTTGGTGACATGAAAATGACTTTGAGATATTTGTTCAAATCTAACCTCTAAAAATATAAAAGAAAAAAGAAGAAGAAAAAACAGTTTGAAATGCAAAAATCTGTTAAAGGCCTATTACTTTAGTAAGTCAAACTTTGAAAACACAATAGTGCTATGGGTTTAGAAACAGTTCAGAAGTTCTAAGAAAAGTCCATTGATAACAGTGAGAAATATTCCACTTATTTACGGAACAGCTTCTATAATTAGATCATTAAGGCATATTTTAACTGAAATAACTGATGTTGTGAAAGTCTAGAAATCATGGGCTTATTTGTTCCTTAAAGGAGTTCTGACACGTCTTTGGCAAAAGATTTTAGATGCTATGGATTGATGCTACTCAGAATTCTTAGCTCAGGGATAGAAATCAGGTTGTAGCACGAATAAGGGAGATTAGAAATCTAGTTTTCTGATATAAGGTAAGAGGAAAATAAGGTTATTTAAACAATTCATGTTTATATGGTGACCATCTTTTAACGAACATTCTTTTCAATCCATTAGAAATGATCATTGAATCATCAGATGTAGTTTTGTCCTCTAATAGACAAAAGCATAGTGTTCAATGTCTGAAGACTCTATTTGACCGAAAGATGCAAACAAATGTGGTCTTGTTGTCATCTCTGGATCCTTCTGAAAGCCCTGAATAGAGAGTTCAGCCTGGGATCCCCAAGAGGGTGGTCAGGAGCAAAACTGAGTTTCTCACTGTGTCAGTTCTTTCACCAACATTGCCCCAGGCTGAGAGGCTGGGGTGGGCTGCTGCTCCCAGAGCTGCATCACTCTCTCTGGAACCTTGCATGCCAGACTCAATTCTTCTATTCTACAATTACTTTTCCTATAAAATGGCTGAACAATGAAATACAGAACTGAGAGGAAAGTATGTAAAAATGTCTACCTTTTTTACATTTTAAACATTATTCTGAAAATGCAATTACACATAACCTAATGTTATGGGCAGTGATTACATTTTAAAAGTTACAACGATCACTCATATAGAGCTCAACAGAGAAAAGAAGAATGTAATGCAAACTATGAAAGACATTCAGTAGTGATGTGCACTTTCTTTCATTTCTGCCCATAATTTAATATCCACATAATGATTAAGCAGCATATATGAAAAATATGCTATTGAATACAGAGAGAGAGAATAATCCTAATTTTGTTTATGTTAGATACATCTGGAGTCAATCCTATGAATAAGATAGATGGGAGGTGATCTATTGTTTAAAAGAATCTGCTATAAGACTCTAGCATTTATTTAGAGCTTCCATTTATGTGCCAAAAAAAAAAAGAGGGCATCATGTGAGTAAAGGAAATCGTCAAATCCTTGGTAAATATCAGGCAAATATTAGGTAGCATTTGGATAGCAACAGGAAATTAGAAGGTAAAGACTTTCTAGATGCCCAGAAGAATTAAATTAAATACAATGAATGTCGTGGCTAAATAAAACAGCTGACATTAGTAAGCACTGTTTATCATTAATATTATTTACAATTCAATATACACTTCTTCATGGGATTTAAATTATTTTTTTAAGAGAATTCCAGTAAGTTCATTGCACAAAATGAAGAATAACAGGTTAGTTCAGTGTTACTTTTGCCCTTTTGAACTGATAGGGTCGATGTTTTCCAGCACTAATACTAAACTTATTCAGGCCTTCGGGTATCATTTCACTGATTATTTTTCAGTTCCATGAATGATCACTAGTCTCTTGAAAGAAATTATTCCTTGCTCATTGCTTCTTAAGTAGCAAGGACAAAAATTAGAATATCATAGCATAGTGATTGAAATGCAGGAGAAAAAAGAAGAGATTTTATTCTTGTAGAAAAGTAAGAAGCTGATCAATTTATTTCCTTCTGGAATACATAATTTTTTTCCCCAGCAGAGTTAAACCTGCAAGTAAGGTTAGAAAATGAAATGTAGGGGTGAGTCAGTGGCATGGTGGTTAAGGTGGCTGGATAATACATGGCTGACAGTGTTCCGTGTACCCAGAATCTGGAGAGGAAAATGGAGAATAAGGGATTATGATGTGGCCTTCCCCCCAGGGGCTGCTTTCTCATTTTCCCCTTCTCTCTCCTCATTTCTATCCAGAAAGCATGCATGTTTAATATTTTTTTTAATCAAAGAAAAGGAAAAAAGAAAATGAAATATATACCACTAAAGAGAAATGATGAAATTTGGTGATAATTTTGCCCTTTTTTCCCT
>NW_006160114.1:5167596-5187197 GCF_000334495.1 Tupaia belangeri chinensis | reverse complement strand
TACAAAACCATCAAAAGCTTTTATTCCACTTTGATTCCAGCCCATTTTCTATTCTTGAGGGATGAACTAGTTCACTAAGGCTGGAATGTGCAGGAACATTTTCCAGAGAACACAGAAGAGGAATGTCCCAGAAACTGATTATACAAGAGCTCAAGAACTGATGTCTTAGTGTAACACCAATAACCCACAAGCGCTCTTTGGCTTTAAGTAAATCGCTTATAGTGTGTTGATTATATGTATTAACTACAGATCGACAGTATCACTATCAACTTTCATCAGTGAATTCTATTTGCTAAATTAAGCTAGTAAATGCAAAGTCATGATTCCTTTATAATGACAAAAACATGCTTCCTTCAGTAACACTATGATCAGGAGTTTTTATTGTGACCCTTACTTGATAAACTCTGTTTAACCTCTTATGATGGATGATTTTCAAATCTAGTGAAAGTATGTTACCATGACAGCATTCTTTCTTTTAAGTATTGTAAACATAATGTTACTGCAAATTATTCTTATGTGTTCACCAGACATCATGAAAACATTTTAACCTGATCTCTGCATTTGGCATTTTTTATAGCAGAAGTACTCATATTTTCATAGACATTTAAAGAAACAAAATAAAAATTAGCTTACAGCATCATGTTCTTTTACTCTAGAACTCTAGAATTTCAATGAATCATAATGCAATTGAACTGTCATCGAGATTTAGTGAAAATAAAAAAAACCCACAAATATCCCAGGTTATCTCCTAGTTTCAGCATTTTTTAGCCCAAAGCTCATAGCTGTACACATATATCTTGCACAGTAAGGCATAGGAGTCAACATCAAGACATAAATGCTAGAAATTCCTCAGTGATCAACAAGGTGCAATCACGGGGCTGGATGGTAGCTGGTGGTACAATGCCTGCTCTGCAAGGCTGATCCACATGCGAAGGTTCAAGTTGTCACCTGAAAAACTCCCTGAGCATGCTGGGCATATGTGTGTCCATGATCCAGGGATGGCTGAAGTTGATTGGGGGTATGGCAACATCAAGACCTTGTTAAGGGTTCTCTCTCTCTGTCTCTTTTGCTCTTGGAAGAAATAAATACACTTAAAAAACTTGTAATTATATTTCTCGTACACTATCTACCAGTGTAAGAACATGAGGAAGATATTTCAGGTGCTTATAGAAAAGGAAGCTAAAATCATACTCTTAAGATACCTACTTGATTTTTATGAACATTCAGATCACTGTAGTTTTAATTTAGCACAATACATGGCTATTTTTAGAACTCCATAAATGGTTTTGGATAGATGGGTATCACTTGGGTATTCTCTTAGAAAGAGGGTATATATTTGGGGAGATCCCTACAAGTACAAGCAGTATTATAAATCCCTAGAGCTTATGTTAGCCAAAGATTCTCATGTAAGGTAGAGCCCACCAAGTCATTCTACTCTAAGCTCATAAAACAATGTGATTTATTTAACAGTTCCCTGAGCTAGACAGAGCAGGGTTTGTCTCCACTAGTGTATAACACACACTGGATAACAGCAGGGACTTGGGATCTAATTTATGAAAACTGGGGCATTTTTCAAAAAATATAGGCTCATATCTCAAAAGGACTAATAATGAATGGCAGCTGAGTTAATTATTGATAGGGTGTGGATCTTTCTACCTCAGTAGGTAGAAACAGTTAAGACAGAGATGGGAGAGGTGTTAAACATATAAAAATTTCTTTCTTGTGACTCGCGTATTAAAGCCAGTGAGGTGCTGAGAGAAGGTGAAGACACATTAGGACTGTGGGACTCACTGATTCTCAGTACTGAACAGGGACAAGAAAAATTTGTGTTTTAGCAGGTAGCTCTACAGGCTAGAGCACGTTCAGTACTAGGAAGAACAAGATACATTCCACAGACTTGGGTCTTTATAAAAATGCTTTCTCTTTCTTTAATTTTGCCCACACTTTACCCATAGGTAAGACTATATTAGCATGTCAAAGTATATAAAGGTCATGAGGGACTTGTTGAAATGGAGTTCAGAACCCAGAATTGCATCTTGAAGAATGGATACGTGGAAACTCTGCAGGCAAGATTCATAATCTATACCGCTGAAGGGAATATCAGTATGCAGTGGCGGCAGCTGGCCAATTTGGAATAAGTATCAGCAAATTAACTTTTCCCTAGGCTTTAAAGGAACTCTATCCTAAGGGTGAGGAAAGTGTTGGACTGGTAGGAAAGGAGCCTGAAAGCCAGACCAAAGAAGGTCTCCAGAGTCTCATTAAAATAAGCGCAAGCTAAGAAGTGTTTGAGGATGCAAAAAAAATGAGAGGAGTTGGGATTTGATGGCTAATGAGCCAGGGACCAAGAGACCACCAGGAATTTGCAATCTGGATCAGCAGCTGCTTTGCCGGGTCACTCTGGGAAACTCACTTCATTTCTCTATTCCTCTGGCATCTTGCCTTTAAAGCAAGTTACTCAAACTCACCTCGTGGGAGGCTATAAGAAACAGATAGTAAAAGCAAGTTTAACGACTTGAGCAAATCTACAAAAATTATGTAAACATGAAAGAATAACAAGGACTGCTGGAATGTATTATGTAAGTTATGGTCAGATTCAATAAAGAGCTTTCATTTGCCTTTGACATGCATTTTATTTCTTTTATATTCATAAACTAAATGATACTGAGCTTGTATTACTTATCTAAAAGGCTTTGCAAACCTTCTGAGATTGTTACCACATTAGAAGCAAATTAAAGATTTACAACACAAGATAGTGTTTCTGATAGAATGAGGCCAGGGAGAATGGCAATGAGGTAGCATTGATTTTTTTTGCCCAGCAATTTCTTGGCTCTTGAGAGTTCAAAAAATAATGTTAAAATGCAGCAGTATTTCTTTTATTTGCTTTATATTCTTAACTATCTAAAGACATCAGTTTATAGGATATACACTTGTAACAAAGAATGCTATATACTGTCATCCATAATTTTTATATGTAAGGGGGTCTTTAATAAGTTTGTGGAAAATGCACATTATGAAAAAAATATGGATGGACTTCAAAATATTTGCACCAAAATAAGCTTGTACTTTAATTCCATTTTCTACAAACTTTTAGAAGTCCCCTCATACATCACTTATCTAACTTAAATAGATTGAACATAGAAGCAATGTTTTCCTAGAAAAGATAAATATTACTTTCCAGATTTTTACAAATTGAAACCATAATGAAAACCATGATGAACTACGTGAATATTTATGTTAAAGACAAATCACGAATTTGGCTCTATCCTCAATAAACTGGAATATTAAAAAATTCTTCTGACTGGCAGTATTGTCTTCACTTTTAGTAAAACAACACATAAGAGCATCTCTTGGAAACTGCGTTGCTAGCTAAATGATACACACTTATACCACTGTTTCAGTGCATTTGCTGTAATAGTACCAGTAATTTTCATTTAAAGTGTTGATTATTTCTTGATTTACTAATGAGCTCACATTGCATTGTCATGGACCTATCAGTGAAGTATAATTAGAAGTGAAGTCAGCACTTCTAGACATAAGGTCTGCTTTTCTATTGTGTTTGGCCAGTAGAGTCATGATGATTTGTCCTCGAGGAGGGGTTAAATCTGAGTCTTAGCCTGCGGCCCAAGACATGCCAGAAGTAGACCAACCAATACCCAGGTTCCTGACGGTAGGCAGTCTTAGGTTTAACAAGGCTAAGCAACTGCAGGTGACCCTCTTTTGAAAAAGTCCCACAATAACTGTGGCCACATAACAGCTTTGTATTGACCACTGGCACTGAGCAAACATCATGTCATAGAATCATCACTAACACAATAGCTGTTTCCACCCCCAGTTAACAGAGAATGAAACGGAGGTTGGAACTCAGAAGAGTATTTTACTTTCTCAAAACCAGAAGAAAGCATTATGGAAGACCAAGGAAGGACTTGAATATAGTGTCTGATTCAAGTCTCCATGAATCCTCTATAACGTAGTGTGAACATGAGGGAGATGAATGTGCAACCATGTCGGTAATTACTGTCTGATGCCTTGTCTCAGAGTTCAGGTGGCTGCTGGAGTTAAAGAGTCAACTAGATGTAACTTCTTAGCCTTCCTGCTTCAGTTATTTAAAAAATCTTGATTTCTCTAAGATGATACTTAACACAGAATGGGCTGAGTTCTGTCAAATTCAACTCTGATTATGTGAGATTCTTTCTGAGTGAAGGCAAAGTGAGTTATTTTAATGCCTATTAAATAGGTTCACTTCAATACAATTTAGAGAACAAGAGAAAAGAGCCATTGTAATTCATACTTAATATGGCAACTTGAACTTTGAAGTTGCTCAGAGGGGTTCATTCTAATCTAGAGGGAAAAAGTAACTGGGAAAAAAAAGTGACTAGGCTGATTATTAATTGATAAATTCATTAGTACCATGTACAAAGGAAAAAGAATAAAGAAAGGGCATCCTCGATTCAATTTCTGGAATAAACATAAAGAAAATACTCTGTGTGTGTGTGAGAGAGAGAAGGGAGAGACAGAGGGAGAGCCCAGGAAAAAGAAAAGAAGTATTCACCCAAACTCCTTATCTCATTAAATTGAAAAACTAACTGTATTAGAAATAACCTAAGATTGTGCAAAACCAATCTAAGATAATTAATACTAGCATAGTGGGACTCTGTTGAAGAGCATCAGTGTTTATGTCTTGGTTGTGGTTATTTTACTTCAAAAAAGGCGAGGGATTCACTATGAACCCCTAGATTTTGTATCATACATGAGGTACATATGTAAATTAAGGTCCAGGCCAATGGGCAGGTTTGGGTTAGACACATTCAGAAGGAACCACTGTGGTCTCTCTACGTTTTGGAACACATCCATAGCCATGATGAACATCATGTCAGTCATTGAATCTTTAGGTTAAAAAGTAACTTGATAGAGTCAGCAGGTAGTGTAGTGGTTAAAGTGCTAGACTCCCAGGTGGACAACTGCAGTTCAAGTCCTGGACCCAGAGGCTTGAAAATCCTCCAGGTATGTGTGGATGCATGCCCAAGATCCTGAAAGGAGAGTGGAGGAGAAGGGATTGCAACATGACCATCCCCCCCAGGGGGTGATTTCTCAATTTCTGTCTCTCTGTCTCTTCAGTAAGCACGTGCACCATACAGCAAAAAGAAAGTCTCTATTAAAAAAAAAAACAAAAAACTTGAAAACACCTATGTTATAACATAGATGTAGTTATGTACAAGTGGATAAATTCTGCCTGAATTTTGAGGACAGATTTCTAACATACCTTACAATTCCTAGTACAATGCTTTATACATAGTAGTTACTTAGATAATATTTACTATTAAAAGAATAAATATCCTTTGTGGTCATTCAAGACAATAAATAATTCTACCATTTTGAAAAATAATGCCAACTGCCATTGCTTAGATTTAAGCAGAATAATAAAATAATGCTTTTGGGGAAAAAAGTGACTTAATGACTGAAAGTATGAAGGGAATTGTAAAAACTTGTGGAAGGTGGAATTAAAGTATAAATTTATTTTGATGCAAACGGTGTTGAAATCCACGCAAACTTTTTTATAATGTGTATTTTCCATGAAGTTTTGAAGATGCCTAGTAGAGAAAGGAATAATATTGATGAAAGATGCAGTGGGTTTATTCTATTTTCTTTTATCAGGATCAATTTTATAATCGTGTTATTTAAAATGTATTGATCCTCTAGTACTAATGTCCATGATTTATTTATTCATTTTTTTTCTTGAGGGGGCTGGCTAAGGCAAAGACAATTTCCTAATTTATTTATTTAAAACATTTATTTTTCATTTGCTATAGGGCATATGCATTTACCAGAGACGGAGAGAAAGAGTGAAAAAGGGAAAATGAGAAAGCACTCCCCCAGGGTGAATCAATCTCCTAATTTAAAAATAGGCAAATATATAATAGAAAATGTAGACTTTTCAACAAGGAGTCATATAGAGGTGAGCCTCCACATTCTAGATTTGTCATTTTCAAATTAGGATATGTATTTCGACTACTCCATACTCTTCTTCTAAAAATAATGACACTCAACAAGGAAGCATGTATCAGGACTTGCAAAGAGGAGAAATAGAAATGGATGACTTGTTTCTTAGGTTGGCTTCATAGAGCAGGCAAGAAGATTATATGATCTTGCTGATAGAAAATGCTTCATTACACATTCTAAAATAAAAGAGTTACTTAGAGTAATTGCTCCTCTTTAGAGGGACAAGTGATAACAGCTTTTTTTTTTAATTTCTCATTTGATTTGATCAAGTGTTTTCTTAATTACTGGGGGTTAGTCCTATTCACTGGTCATTCAAGTCTTACTGTCTTTTTTTTTTAATATACCTTATTGATTGATTGACTTGACTGATGGATTGATTTTTAGTTTATTTCTTTCTTTTATTGGCAAGAGAGACACAGCACCCTCAACACGGTCTTGACACTGCAATCTACCTCCATCCTTCAGTCAGGCTCAGATCACAGGCAAGCACATGCCCAGAATACTGAGGGCAGTCTCTGGACTTGAACTGGGAATTGGTTTTGTGGAATTGCCTCACAGAGTGTCACGTTTTACTTATGTGTCATCATTTGACCCCCAAGTGTATTGTCTTTTTATAATCAGATTTATGTGTAAGTCAAGATCCGATAAAGACAGTAGAATATTTGATCAGGAAAGAAGATGAAGCTTGGAGTACTGAAGGAAGACAAAATTTGTTTAGTTGAGAGGATAAAAAGATTAGACAGCTTTATTGCCTGTCTTCCTTCCTCTCTTTTCTCCTCCTTCTCCACCTTTGAAGTGAGCACTTCTGTTTCTAGACAGTTACAGTCTATGCATAGACAGTACCAAGAGCATCTCATAAAATTTTCATGTTTCTAAGAAGAAATATATATAAGAATATAAGCCCAAATCAGACCCAAATAATTTTCTTTTATAGGGTTTTTTGCTATAGGGCACTTACTCTAGCCAAAGAGAGACAAAGACATAGAGAAAAAGTGTGAAATCAACCCCCAGGCTTTCTCCTCCTGAGATTCTGGGCACACGTACACATGTACCTGGTATGATTTTCAAGCTTCCAGGTCCAGGACTTGAACCATGGTCGATTATGTGGGAATCCAGCACCTTAACCATATGCCACCTGCTGGCCCCCCAAGAACAATTTTAAATGGAATTTTAAAATGACCCTGGGAAAACTATACATTTAAGAATTCTTCTAGTACTGGGACCAGCAGTTGGTGTAATGGCTATGTTGTTGGACTCCCATGTAGTCGACTGCGGTTTGAGTCCCGGAGCTGGTGGCTTAAACTCAGGCCAGGTTGTGTGTGCATGCCCAAGATCCCAGGAGGAGAATGGAGGAGAAGGGATTGGGGCATGACCATCCCCCCGGGGGTGATTTCTAGTTTTCTGAGTTTTCTGTCTCTCTTTCTCTCTCTGTCTTTCTGGTGAGCGCACATACCCTAGAACAACAACAAAAAAAAACTCTCAAAAATTACTTTTCAAAAATTTTTTAAAAAAGTAATTCTGGTACCATTAGGTAAATGAAGTTATGTTCTAGCCAAGAGAATTAACAAAATCCCTAAATGTATTCTTAGACATTATTACCAATTTTCTGGGTAAAATGAGATGCTAAAATTATTTATAGCCTATATTTTAGAGTTTTTTGTTTGTTTATTTTTTGTTTTGTTTGTTTGTTTGTTTGTTTGGAGAGGTTTTTGCTATAGGGCGCGTGCACTTGCCAGACAGAGAGAGACAGAGAGACAGAAAGCAAGAAATCACCCCCAAGGGGGATGGCCACTCTACAATCCCTTCTCCATTCTCCTCTTGGGATCTTGGGCATGCACGCACATGTGCCCGGCGTGAGTTTAAGCCACCAGGTCTGGGACACGAACCGCGGTCGACTACGTGGGAGTCCAGCGACATAGCCATTACGCTAACTGCTGGTCCCTTAGAGTATTTTTAAGAATATACTTTCAGTTAAGGAAAGTCTTGGTTTTTACACACACTCTGGAAAGATAATTTCTTAGTGCTCTTTCAGGCATGAAGAAACTAAAATGTCTCATTTTGTGTATTTCTTCTCTCACTCCTGTAGATAGGCTTGATATCTTCAATTCTCAGAAAAAGGAGTTATGCTGTTTCTTACAAGGCAAGGGCCATACTACAACAGAAAACAGAACAGCTATTGCTGCTCTGAGGATGGTAGTGTTCTCCCTTCCCCTGCCCTTTGTGATCCCATATGCCCCACCCAAACAAGGGAAGATTGTCCTTGTAGGGATTATAACCACTTTTCTTACATGGAAGGAAATAGAAAAGGCATCCAGGTGGCATGGTGGTTACAGCAGTTGTAGTGAGGTAGGAAGAACAACTACTCTGTCACCCATATCCCAACTCTGACACGCGACTAGCTAGGTAACTTTGGGCATGTGTTTTTGTTTTTGTTTTTGTTTTCTTTCTTTTAGCACTTAATGTAATTTCCTTCTCTTTTGACCTTTATTACTTATGACAAGGAGTTGCCACCAGTTTATATCATTGTTCCTCTATAGGTAAACATATATGTACGTAGATAGTAGAGTAGTCTGCCTTTAGCCATAGTTTCACTTTCTGCAGTGTCAGCTAGCCACAGTTAACCCTGGTCTGAAAATATTAAGTGGAAAATTATAGAAATAAACAACTGTTACGTTTTAAATTGTGTGCCTCTGAGATGCATGATGAAAGTTTGCATACCATCCCACTCCATCTGTCTGGGATATGAATCATCTCTTTGTCCAGAATATTCACACTGTATATAAATATACCTGCCTTCTTCTCGCTTAGCAGCTAAGTGGGTTATCATATTGAAAGAAAACATTATATACAGAAATTAGTACTATCCACAGTTTCTAGCATCCACTGGAGGTCTTGGAATGTAGCCCCTGCAAATAAGGTGATGAGTACCTCATTTTTTTTTTGTGACTATTTAAAGATGTGTTTTTTGATAGTTGACTTATAGCAGTTCTCAATAATGTGTCTAGGTGCCATCTTTTTTGTTTTTAATTCCCTTGCATTTCATTGAGTTTTTTTTTAATCTATAAGCTGATGTTCACTAAATTTGGAAAATTTCTATAAATTCTTCATTTTTTCTGCCTTGTTCTCCCTCTCTTCTTCTTTTAGGATTCTATTACATGTATGTTAGAGTGCTTAATAGTTTCATAGGTTCCTGAGGTTATGTTTATTTGTGTCGATTCCCTTTCTTGTTCTTTCAAAATGAATATTCCTGTGGACTTGTCTCCAGAGATCCTTTCTTTTTTAGTATACAGCCTATTTTGAAGCCCATAGAGCAGATTTTCTATTTCAAATATTGTTATGTTTAGTTTTAGAATTTCTATTTATAAGTTTTTCTCAGCTGGTATTGCTCTTGTCTGTTGACTTATTAGTTCTACTTTTTTCCTTTAAGTTCCTGAATGTACTTACATTACAGTCCTTATTTTCTAATCCTAACATATGGATCATCTCTGGCTCTGTCTTAACAGCCATTTTCTTGATCTTATGCAACATTTACTTTCACTTTTTCATGTATACTTGACCTTGTGGACAATACATTATAGAGAGTCTTTTTCAATCTGTCTTTCATTAAAGGAGTTATATGTTGTCTGTCAAGAAGGCAAATTATTTGGAAACCTCTGTCCTGTAAAACTCGTTTTACTTCTTTGGAAGGGCTACTCAAACCCAACTTTGTTTTTAGTCCTATAATATGGCTGTTTTCTTGAGTGTTGTTTTTGCTCATATGGAGTGGTACTTTTGGGATCTGAACTAAATACCCAAGGTTCTCAAAGTTGCTCACCATCCTGACTGAGTGACAATTCTGACTTTAGCTTTATGAGACCTCTAATATTCTGTACATTACATTATATAAGATAATTCTTTATTCCTATTCGAAAATCTTAAATGACTTTCTATTATGTATAAAATAAATGTCCTTGGGAACCAGCAGTTAGTGTAATGGCTATGTCACTGGACTCCCACGTAGTCGACCGCAGTTCGTGTCCCGGACCCGGTGGCTTAAAACTCACGCCGGGCTCGTGTGCGTGCGTGCCCAAGATCCCGAGAGGAGAATGGAGGAGAAGGGACTGCGGCGTGACCATCCCCCCTGGGGGGTGATTTCTCGCTTTCTGTCTCTATGTCTCTCTCTGTCTGTCTGGCGAGCGCACGCGCCCTACAGTGAAAATCTCTCAAAAAAAAAAAAATGTCCTTCAGCTTGTCATTCCAAGTGCAAAATAGTCTTGGTCCAACAAGCTTTTTCAGCTTCGTATTTCTCTCAACTTTTCATCTTATAGTATGGTCTAAGTGTAATATTCCTGTATTACCATCCTGTTACTGTACTTTTGATCATCATAATATAATGTCTCTTTACATCATCTTCTTCTCTCAAATCCCTGTACTATTTGAAGACCTATCATTGGGACTTGCAGATGGTATAATGGTTATGTCACTGGACTCCCACAAGGCCAACTGTCGTTCAAGTCCCAGACCCAGTGGCTTAAAACTCACGCCAGGTGTGTGTGTGTGTGTGTGTGTGTGTGGGTGTGTGTGTGCCCGAAATCCTGAGAGGAGAATGGAGGAGAAGGGATTGCGGCATGGCCATCCCCTCAGGGAATGATTTCTTACTTTTTATCTTTCTGTCTCTGTCTCTCCAGCAAGTGCACATGCCCTATATCAAAAACCTCTCAAAGAAAAAACAAGAAAACCTAATTAATTCATGGTTAATCAAATCCTTCTTTATCTGTTAAGTTTTCTGATACCACCTCTGCTACACAGCTTATAAGCACTAATTTCTTATATATAAGGAGAAGAGAGCCAAATCTGTTAAATATCTAATAAGCACTGAACACACTGCCAGGCACTATTATCCCACTTAATTCTCACAACAACCATATTATGTTATTGTTTAAGTTCAAGGTCATACAACTAAGTGATCTAATTAGGATTCAACCCAAGGTAATTTAAATTTAAAAATAAAAGCTAGACCAAACCAAATCAATATCCAGGAGGAGTAAAGGGAATGCTATATCTCTCTTGCTCTTGTTCTCTCATAAAAATAAAGAAATAAACCTATCTCAGACTGGCTCCATAGTGTAGTGATTAAGGGTGCTGGATCTCACACAGCCAATTGCAGTTAAAATCTCATTCCTGATAGCTTGAAAAACATGCCAGTTGTTTGTGTATGCATGCTCCAAATCTAGACATGATGGAGATAGGGAGAAGAATTGCAGCATGGCCAGATACCATTGTGGGATGCTTTCTCCTCACTCTCTTTGTCTCCCTCTGGCAAGAGCACACGTGATCTGACAGTTTAAAAAACTACCTCCCCCTTTTTCCTACGGGGTGCACTCTCTTTCTTACACAAAAAGAATATTACTGTAGTTACATATATTTTATTTCTTATTAATATCCAGGAAATTACTTATTTAGCTACTGAAGCATAAACAAATTTAAGGTAGAGACCCTATCTTCCTTTTTTTACAAGAGTATCTTGGTGCCTGACAGTGTGTGGCTTATTGTAAGCAAAATAGAAATATTTGCTGAGAGAATGAAGAAATACCCAAATGCCAAGGACAGTGCTTACCCAGCATAGCATGAACTTTTCCTACAATTTGCCTCCATCATTGCTGAAAATATTTTCTCTTTGCTGAATGAGTAGATGAATGAATAGGTGGATAGACAGCCGAATCTCAAAACCCCTCTAGTAAGTAAGTATGGCATCCTAAGATTGGGAAGTACATAGAAGAAAGGAGGAAATCTTTGTCCTGTAATATATAAATATACATATGTATTTTTTTTATTGCTAACTGCTAAAACCACCAGCACATTCTGTTCTGTCCCTCTAGGTTACACCTCAGATGAGGCTGCTAGGGAAGGCCTTCCTTCCCTCGGTGCTCCCTTCCTGCCTCTTTTCTTGCTTTCCTTAGTTCCTTCTTTCCTCCATTCTGTACTTCCTTCGTTCCTTCCTTCCTTTTTGCCTGCCTTTCATTCTTTCTCTTTTTAAAGTAAACCTAATCCTGGCCAAAAATGTGTCTTTAATATTCTTGACATGGCTTACTCTACAGAGTTAGCAAATGTTAAATAATACAGCACAACATAAATAATACAAATACCATAAATGACTATAGTATTGCATTGTTAACACTAAGTTGCTTCAGTTAATGGCTAGCAACTCACGAGTTGGAGATAGTATAGATAGATATGCATTAAGTATTAATTGCTCTGAATAGTACTTACAACTTTGAGTAATTTATTTCCCCACATAGCTATTTCCATCTGAGGTTAAACACAAACCACACTGAAAGGGCCTCTTTGTTTGGGTGCAGTGCAGTGCTGTTGGAACGGTACCTAGATGTCATGACGGTATCTCTAACACTAGATTTACACAGCACCATGCTTCGTAGAAGCTTAATTGTGCGGTTGTTTTAAAGACAGATCTGTGCCAAAGATCTGGCACTCTACAGAGGATGCCAGATGGTTACCCTGGAAAGTTTTTTCTCAGTATCAGGTGGCGTGTCCCATCTCACTCTCTGACCCAAAGGCATAGCTTGGTTTTGCCTTAGCTCTGTGCTTTCTGGGAACTAGTTCTCATTAGAAGTGCACTTTTCTGGCAATGGGAAAAATAAAATTCCAGTGGTGCTAAGCTTATAATAGCCATTCAATAAACACATGTTATTGACCTTTTAAGTTTAAAAATCTATTTCTTCAGACCAGTTTTCCTCTGAGTGTCACCTGCCAAATGCCCACTCAGCCTCTCCTCTTCCATCTGTTTAAAAAGGTTCTGTTGTTTAAGAGGTACCTCTCCAGATATGTTTGGCATTTTCTCCTTCTTGTCCTTCAAAGCCAATCCAGAAACATTGATTTCTGCCCACAAACCTCAGTATTTTCCCTGTCTCTGAAATGGCACTACCATTCACCAAACTGTTCAAGAAAGAAAAAAAGAGTGTTCTGGTAGATTCTTCTTGTTCTATAACATGCCACTTAAATCTACTAGCAAGTTCTTCTACGGACTACACCTCCAAAAGATACCTGCAACTCTATGTCCTTATTGATTAAACCATATTCTAAGTCAGCAACCTCTCTTTCCTAACTGGGCTTTCTCTTTCTACTCTTGTCCTTTTGAAGGCCATTTTATTCTTCGCAGGCTAGGCAGCCCTACATGTCAGCCATTTCATTTCCCTGACAGGTTCCCAAAATATTTAGAATAAAATCTCACTGGTTGTTCTAGCCGTAAGGCACCATGTAATCTGCCCCTGTCTAACTCCATGTGCTGTCCCTTCCCTATGTACTCACCTCTCCTGCCCCATGGATTTGTCCTTGACTCTCCAACACTGAGCTGAGTAAATTTCCAGGCTAGGGCATGCTGTTTGCTGGCCCCACTATTTAAAATGTACATCTCCCAGACATGCTTGACATTTCCTCCTCCTTGTCCTTCAGGTCTCAGGTGAGACACCACTTCCTCAGATTGCTTGGCCTCTTTGGCTCTCAGTCACCACACTGTATTTTATTATTATTTTTTAAATAGCATTCGATTATACCTAAAGTTATTATTTGCTCACAGGTATGTGAGGCCTGTCTCCTTCGCTAGTATACAAGCCCCTTTGCCACTCACTTCGCTAGTACACAAGCCCGTTTGCTTCCCAGCACAGGGAAACACATATGCCCAGCATCATCACCACAACACCAGTGGCCAGTCAGCTGACTGAAAATGCAGATGAGGTGAAATTTGTCTCAGTGGGACAGAGAGTCTCCTGAGTCCAGAGATTCTGAAACTTCTATAAAGCAGGATCTGAGTGGGACCAGTCACTGACAATAAGAAATAATCTATTTTCAATTTTCCAGGAAGCAAAAAAAACAGCAGAGACGACGTATCCATATAGATGCAGTATAGGTAAGCAGCATTTAAAACTTGCTGGAGCTCTGATTTTCAGGTTGAGGTGGGGTATTCACCTCAGAAAGGAGGAGTCTACCTCAGAAAGCTGGAGTCTCGAGCACCCAAGCACCCCTCTTTGCCCAGAGCAACTCTGCTTTAATCTACTTTACTTTAAAAAATATATACTTGGCTTCCACAAAAAGCAGTATCTGAAAAATAGAACTCCACGCTGAAAAAATACAACTTGTATTTAAGTTCACATACATTGAAGTGTCTTCTTCTGGACACTTATAAACAGATAAGATGTGTTTCTTATAATCTCATACTTCTCCCCCTGCCTTCTGGTCCCTCTGGTGTGCCCTAGTTTAGAGCTTCACCCCTGTATTCCTGTCTGAAAGACCTTCTGCTCCTTTCCCATCCCCTCTGATGAGTCCTTCTTCACCCTCCTACTAAATTCACATTACTCCCCCAAACACAAATCTGAGCATGTGACCTCTGAACTGCACCCCGTGTCCACTCATTTTACTCGCATTTCACTCTCACAGCCTCCCCTGAGAGGACCTTCCTTAGCTCCCTCCTTCCCCAGCCCATCAGACCACACCCTCCAGATCAGCCAAGTCGACCTTCTCTCAACACTCACCAAGGCCTGAAATATGAAGGGACTTCAAATGTCCCTGGAAAAATAGAATTAAAGTTCAAGTTGATTTTGATGGAAAAAAAAAAGCCAACTTTGAAATCCATGCATTGTCTTTTCATGATACTTTCCATAAACTTATATGTGTGTGTGTGTGTGTGTGTGTGTGTGTGTGTGTGTGTGTATGTGTGTATTCAGTTATTTAATTAGGTTCTTGGCAAGAAATTTAGAACGCCAATTTGTGAGAATAAACTTCATTTTTAAGGGCAAACACAGATCACAAGTAGCCCTGAATCTTAGAAACAGCTTTGATTTTTGGTAAAATTTGCGAGTGCACAGATTTCTGATCAACCTTGTGCTGCTCTATAATCTTGTATTTCTCCTTCTCTGTGTTGATGACCTCATCTTCCTGGTGTCCGAGTTTCTGTAGCTTCTTTTTCTTGAGGTAGGCCTCAGTGAGGTGTTTTGGGATTTTTACTTTGCTAAAATCAATTTTTGTGGAGGTGGCAATGACAAATTTCTCGTGTGTTCTACTCAATGGAACTCGATAAGGACAAGAAGTCTAGTCACAAGTAGCAAGCCACTGCTCAGGTGCTTCAGGAAAACCATTCTCTTGCCTCTGTGGCATCCAGTGAGGATGATCCGAATGGTTCCAGGAGTGATGTTGGCTTGCAGCTTTGTCACATGTTGACTGAAGGTTTTTTATTTTTGCCATGGCTCAACAACTTTTGAGGCACATCTTCAATAGGATAATACCTAGGCATTTTATGAAGTTTAACCACCCGGGTACCACCATTCTTGTTCCCACTAACTGGTTTTGTGACAGTGGGAAGAACCTTCTCCTTATATTTATTTTCAACCCTAGATTTAGTGGCTGAGTATTTCCTCGTGTACATGGTTTTCCTGGAATACATGGAAGATCAGGAGTGTCTCCCGATGCCATAGACTAGGACCTGTTTTGGCTGCAATGGAGTTTCCCCTTCTTGGGCTTTTTAGCCTTGGGGGTCACCCTTTTTAACTTTGCCACTGGCATCAGCTTTTTTGGCTTCAGGTTTCTTTTATCCTGAAGTATCTTTTTATCTTAGTATCCTGCTTCGCAGCTTTTTCACCTGCCATCTTGTTCAGTGGGAAAAGGCTCCATAAACTTTTTGAAAACCTCTGTACTTAATAATATCTCCCTCTCAATGTGAAAATAATTTACAAAGTATAAATGTGATGTCTTAAATTTATTCCCATTTGCTGCTTGAGAGCAGGGACCATTCCATTCATCTTGGTACTGACCTCCCCCCCCCAACACACACACCCAGATACATGCTGGTATCTAACAGAGCCCACTCAGTTCAGTATAATCCTGAGAAAAAGACCCATCCTGACTCAAACTAATAACTCAGCTGAACTCTGAAGTTACTCAGAAGAGTTCTTTCTGACTAGAGGAGAAATGACTGGAAGAAGAGTTACTAAATTGTTTATTAATTGTTTTTATTTGTACAACAGATTATTGGGGATTGGAGGGTTGAGTCTAGGTGAGCCTCTGACTATCAAGTTATAAAATTAGAACAATCCTGTGTCTTTTGTTTCCTCTTAGCAATCCAGGACTCAGAAGCTTACAATCCTCTGGCATTTTTATGTAACACATTTACAGATGTTTGTTCCATCCTAAATTTGCATAGGGCCCAGGGTCCCTTTATAAAAGAACTTAAATGAGGTATTTGTATTAAAGCATGTACAGGTTTGTCTGATGGCCAGAATAAATGGGCTACCCCAAGAAGGAAGTTGGAAAGGAGGGAAAGCACTCTTCCATGCTTCATGGAAGAGTCTAGAAGGATGGTCTGGTTTCTAAAGCAAAGCTTGGATGATGCAGGAAATAGGGCCTTCAGGGCAAGCTGTGCCTGGCTTTCTCTCTCCAATCTTAATTACCATGCCTGGCTGAACAGGTTGTGCACTAAACAAATGCACAAATAGGAAGACACCATTCACATCATTAACTTGTGGATACTTTGTGGTTTTCTGCACCAGGAAAGTCAAGTGTGAGTGAAGGCGGGAGTTTTCTAATGTTTACCAAGACACTGTTTAGTCTAAGGGGAGCCCTGGAAAGGCATTTTTGGAAGGAGAGTCTGTTGATAGTGAAAAGAACTATGTCATTAAGAATCCAGCAGCCTTACTTTAGGGTATCCCCACAGAAGAGCTGGTCTCAGGAAGTAGAAGCAGCTTTTTCACTGGAAGAAGTGGGGAGAAAAGCACCAAAGAGTTCAGTGGCCCAGAAGCAATTGATGAGGCCTGAAGGAAGCAAGAGCAGAGCAGATGCAGATGCAGTGCTTGTGGGGAGAGTGGAGGTTCTGGTTCAGGGAAATTAGCCTGCCTGTGCTGGCTTCTGCCCAGGCTTAAACTACCACTATTACCACACAGATATCATAGAATCATCTATACTCCAATCTTACCTTCTAGCCAGTCATCTTCCCCAAACTCTGAAAGTCTAAGGGCTATATCTTTTTTTTTTTTGGAGAGATTTTCACTGTAGGGCGCATGCGCTCGCCAGACAGACAGAGAGAGACATAGAGACAGAAAGCGAGAAATCATCCCCCAGGGGGGATGGTCACGCCGCAATCCCTTCTCCTCCATTCTCCTCTCGGGATCTTGGGCACGCACGCACACGAGCCCGGCGTGAGTTTTAAGCCACCGGGTCCGGGACACGAACCGCGGTCGACTACGTGGGAGTCCAGCGACATAGCCATTACGCTAACTGCTGGTTCCCTAAGGGCTATATCTTAACGATAGTTATCTACTTAAGGCCTAAAATGGAACTTGGTGCATTTTATTTAGTAGATATGAACGATACTTGAGTTTTTTCTTAATTATCTTTCTTTCTGTCTTTCTTTTTTATAAATTTGCCAGAGGGCTTGTGTGAACAAGAGAGAAAGAGAGAGAGAACGAGAGAGAAAGAGAAAGCAAGAAAACACTACCCATGGGGCGTGATCCCATAGCAATCCCTTCTGCTCCATTTTTTTCTTCTTTAGGGATTTTGGTCATGCATACACACACAACACTGATGTGTATTTTTCAAGCCACCAGTTGGAGACCTAAACCTCATAGTCATGTGGAAACCAGGCGGCGTAAGCTCTAGGCCATAGGCTGGCTCAACACCTATGAGTTTTTAACATTTCATTTAGGAGGCTTCATTTTCTCTTCATTCCTTTTGTATTTTCTTCCCAGACTTGGGGGTTATCACAAGGTGATGATATTTTCAGCAAAAATGGAAAGTCTTTCTCCAAATACAAGTTAGGAAATATGGCAAGAACCTCAGGGAGAAAATCACTTTCCAGGCCCAGATTTTCCAGCATTTCCTCCATTTCTATTTGATCTAAATATTTTCCTATACCCTAAATGCAGGACACTGATGGAATCAGTCAAAAAGGTTTTACTTTAAGTCCTTTAATTTCAAAAGGATAGCATTGGAGTCTGGGCATGAATCCAAAACCTTTCTGGGTAAATGGTCTGCTTGTCTAGCTGTCAACGTGTGAACTTCATTGGCACTCTTACCAGAGTCCTAATTCAAGTTTATGTGCCAGGAACGGAACTTCTGCCGTTCACATTCAACAAGGTCTTCAGACCATAGCCATCTTGCACAATATGGACCTACTATTAGAGCAACAAGGGTATTTACAGTGTACTTAAGTAATGTAGCCCAAAGAAGAGCAATTCGAAGGTCTGGCAGGAAGTCAGAGAATTGACTTCCATAAATCCAAAGCCCTAAAAATACCTTTTTTGTTCAAACGTTGGAAAGAATTTTGTCGACCTTTTTGCTTCGCTGAGATTTCTTTACATTTTTCCTGGTAACCAGTAACAAGTTTCACAATCTGTGTGACTCTTGGCTCCTGTTTGAGGGAACGAGGGAGCGTAGTTGTTATTCCAGCAAGCCCCGCACCGCTCATAGGAGCGTGGAGCTTTGAGTCCGTGGACGCCAGCCAGCAGGCAGCTCTGCCAAGTCAAACAGGAATCAGCGCGACAATGGGAAGATTATGTGGTGGAAAATGGATACCCCAAATGAACGCAGGAAAGCCACGTCGATTATATTTAGAAGTGGTGTCCTTCCCCCAAGTCACAAAACCATCCCTCTAAGAATTCAAAAGATGTTGCTGTTTCAATGAAAGCTCACTCACAAAAGGTCAGTGGGTGTTGGTGGAACAAAATGCCTTTGCTCTTAAAACTTCCTGTGTGTCTTGATCCCTTGCCCCAAGACTTTCTGCCTTTCATTCACACCAGTCCCAAGCAGGCCTGAATGACTCCTTCTAGTAAGGTCCTGGGATAAGGAGCACGAAGCCACCTCCATTAGCAGATGCTGCCTGCCTTCCAGCAGAGGCTCTCAGAGTCATGGCCATGATCCCCTTTGTCCCTGGTCCTTCTTGACCTGCAGGGGAAGATAAACAAAACACCTGGACACCAAAAATCCAGTGAGTACCCCATGAGGAGAATCTTGTAATGACTCCTAGTAGCCACAGGCTGTCTTCTGGATGGTCACTGCTGGTGCCTGCCCCTTGCCAGCCCACACGCGCCCTGCAAGTCCCCTGAGGAAATACGGGTGTTCAGACAGGGCCAGGAGTGCCGTCTGGTGGGTACTGCTGACACCATCATGCTGTGGCCCCCAGTGTCACAGGCCTTCACTCTCTCTCTTTTTTTAAAGTTGCAGAGTACAATAAACAACTTTAATTTTTAACAATGAAACTAAAGTAAAACAAAGAATATGACATCAGTAAGAGGTTTAGATATTATTATTGGAGACAGATTTTCTTTTGTTTTCCTAAAGAAAACAAAATGTTTGGAACCAGCACATGGTGTAATGGTTATGTCACTGGACTCCTGCCTGGTTGATGGTGGTTATATTCTTGGACCCTGCAGCTCAAACTCAAGGCAGGCATGTGTGCCTGCATGCCCAGAATCTCAGGAGGAGAATGGAAGAGAAGGGATTGCAATGTGGTCAGCCCACCTGAGGTGTGGATATTTCTCAATTTCTGTCTCTCCTGTCTCTCTGGCAAGAAAAATCTCTCAAAAAAAAAAAAAAAAAAAAAAACAAAAACAAACTAATTAACA
>NW_006160114.1:5160593-5167509 GCF_000334495.1 Tupaia belangeri chinensis | reverse complement strand
TGTCTCTCTAGCAAGCACACGCATCCTATAGCAAAGATCTCTCTCTCTAAAAAAAAAAAAGAAAGAAAGAAAAGAAAAAAGCAGAAAATGAATTAATTTAAGATACAGCAAACCTTCATCACTTCCCTCCCCAAAGGGAATGTCCTTAAATTGGCAGGTGTTAGTCCCACATGGTTTTTTTTGTACTTTAACCATATATGATGGTATTTTTTAAATAAAACTTATATATGATTATATATACACATATATGAATATATTATACACATAAGAGTGTATGTATGTCTAAATGATTTTTCATTTTAAAAACTTATATAAGTGATATCTTTTAACCTGCTATGTTAAGATTTATTGGTGTGAGCATAAGTAAATATACCTATAAGAACTTTTTAAATAAAAACATATTTTTTTGAAGTCCAGTCTCTATTTAGGGACATGTAATTTTCCCCAACTCTTTTTTTTTTTTTTTTTTTTACAACCAGAAAGAATACAATCAACTTATTTGTACATTTATCCTGGCACATACTGCATTCTAATGTTTATTGAGGTAGACTTTTAATAAATTAGAAGAATTTCTGGGTCATGGTTCATGTTCAGTTTTAAATTGCTCTCCAAGAAGGCTGTACTAATTTACAAGCCCACTAAAAATGTCTAACATTTTCAACAAAAGCTGATGTCACCAGATTATTTATGTTTTATGGATATTTAGCAATTTAAGAAAATATTTCTTTCATTCTACAGTTTAAGTTCACGCTTTACTTATCTTTAGTTGTTAAGCTATCTGAGAATACGAGTTTTTGTAACATGAGATGCAGATTTAACTTTTTTTTAACTTTATGTTTTTATATCTTTCATTAGAGGAGGGGCAGAGAGAGGGAGAGAAAGAGATAAGAGAGTACGTCCAACAGAGTCCTGACACCAGTACCTACCCATCTGCCCCAGCCAGCCCAGGATTATGGGCATATGAGTGCACAGTGTAGTCAGGAGGTCTCTGGTCTGGAACCTGAACCTTTCCTATGTGGGTCAGCCTGGAAGATTGCTATGTTTCACTTCTGCATCACTGACTGATCTCATAAGATTTAATTTTATCTTTTTCTGTATGGATAATCAACTGTCCCATGCTATTTGTTGAAGAGACTAACCTTTCCCCACCAATTTATGGAACTACCTGTCCTAGTCCACATTTCTTTATATGTGTGGATCTGTTTCTCCTTGATCTATTTTTCCTTCTGAACCAGTATTGTAAAATTATAATAATTTTAAGGCCAGCCAATAGTGTGGTGGTTAAAGGTGCTGAACTCTCGCATGGCCAACTGCAGTTTGACCCCTGGACCTGGTCGCTTGCTTTCTCACTTCCCCTCTCTCTCTCTCTCTCTCACTCTGTCCTTCACTGGTCAAATTAAAATAAATAAATAAAAAGTTAAATAAAACAATTCTTTAAAAAATATGTAATAATTTTAAGCCAGCAAGTGGCATAGTGGTTAAGGTGTAGGACTCCCACATGGTTCATCATGATTCAAGTTCTGGACTTGGCAGCTTGAAACTTATACCAGGTGCATGCGCATGCATGCCCAAAATTCTGAGAGGAGAATGGAGGAGAAGAGATTGTGGTGTGGCCATCCCCTAGGAGATGATTTCTTGCTTTGTCTCAGTCTCTTTCTGTCTCTCTGCTTAGCATGCATGCCCTATAGCAAAAACCTCTCCAAAATAAATAAATAAATAAATAAGCCAAATACAAAGTGAAAAAATTTTATAAAGAGCCTTACCAGTACATTTATTTTTCTCTTACTCTTCCTATTTTTTTGTTGTTGTTGTTATTGGGGAGGGGAGAGGTTTTTCACTATAGGGCATGTGCACTTGCCAGAAAGAGAGAGACTAAGAGGCAAAAAGTGAGAAATCACCTCCCAGGGGGCATGGTCACACCGCAGTCCCTTCTCCTTCATTCTCCTCTCGGGATCTTGGGCACGTACACATGTGCGCCCGGCATGAGTTAAAGCCACCAGGTCCTGGACTCGAACTACGGTTGACTACATGGGAGCCCAGCAACATAGCCATTATGCCAACTGCTAGTCCCATGCTTCCTATTTTTCTTTCTTCTATATTTTCCTGACTCTCATTAGTCATTTAATATTTCATAGATTGTTTAGAGTCTTGAAAAGTTCTATGGAGAATATGATTGGAATTATCTTGAATTTATAAAATAATTTGAGAAGAATTAACATCTTTATAATACTGAATCTTTCCATCCATGGAAACAATCACTAGCTTCTTTAGTAAGGTCTTCTTTCATGTTTTTCAATAATTAAAAAGAAATATTTCTTCAGAGGTATTAAATTTTTTATTAGATATTTCTCTAGGTAACTTATAGATTAAATTACTAATATAAATTATATCTTTAAGTGTATAGTAAAATGTATTAAAATTAAAGTTTAACATCTTTGTTAACTAGTGAGCACAGTTTGCTGATAATTACTGGGGATTTGGATATATTAAAGCTGACTCTTACTACTTTAGTTTGTCCTTCCTCTACTTACCATGTTTTTTCTTGCTTCATGAATCTGTCCTAAAATGGATTGATTTTCTGTAATATTTATAATTTAATCTTTTTCATCTTGTTCCTTCCATTTAGTCCAAATTATATTTTACATCTCTACTCCTTCTGTCTAGAATTAAAATTTAAGTTGTTGCAGCTCTGTGGCTGGTGGTTAAGGAAGCTGGATTCCACATATCTTACCGTGCAGACTGAATCTCCGCCTGTGTAGATGGTCATGTTGGATCCAGCCGCCTCACCAGCCTGAAATATCTGCTTTTCAACCTTACTTGAACACTCTTGATAGATTTGGAAGCCTAGGTTTTTATATATTTTCTTTTAGGATTCTTAAGGTATTCTATTCTTTTGTGGCCTCTGCTATTGCTATGGGAAAGTCTACTCATAAAAATGTCTTTTTCTTTCTGATTGTCATGTATGGTACCAATTATATAACTGGGTCATCAGAAAAGTCATAACTCATTTTGCCTAGCAAAGCATTGAAAAATACATCATGACGTTTCCAACAATGCAATATATGAATCTGAGGCTTTACAGGTTTCATCAATTTGGGGAACTTTTTAGCCATCTTTGAATATTTTTCATCTCCCAGGATTCATATTATTTCTTTATGACATTTCTGTTAGAAACATATCACTGAATTTCTTGTCCCCTCCATGCTTGGAAACCACTCTGTTTCTTGTTAGTCCATTCTGTATGATACAATATTCTCATATATATTTGACCATTTGGAAACTCTTCAGTTTCCAAAAACTAATCCACCATTTTAATTTTTAGTTTATTTTTTATTTCTCAAAATTCTACTTGGCTTTCTTTTGTTTGTTTGTTTGTTTTTATTTTTTTAATTTTGCTACCGGGTATGTGCACTTGTCCCAGAAAGAGAGAGTAAGTGAAAAATCATTCCCCAGGGGAATAGTTACAATCCCTTCTCCTCCATTCTCCTGTTGATATTTTGGGCACTCAAATACACCCTGCATGTTTTTCAAGCCACCATGTCTGGGACTTGATCCTTGCCGGCGGCCATGTGGGATCCAGCCTCTTTAACTTCTGAAATACTTGCTGGCCTCCTATTTGGCTATTTTGTAATCTATCTATTTTAATCTACCTAGTTTAAAGAATGTCATATCATTTTATTAAGGTCTCTTATGTCTTTATATCTTTTTTTGCGGGGGTGGGGGGAGGATTTTGCTATAGGGTGTGTGCGCTCGCCAGAAAGACAGATGGAGAGACAGAAAGCGAGAAATCATCCCCCCAGGGCTATGGCCACGGTGCAATCTTTTCTCCTTTATACTCTTCTCAGGATCTTGGGCATACAGGCACATGTGCCCAATGTGAGTTTAAGCCACCGGGTTTGGAACCTGAACTGTGGCCGAGTACATGGGAGTCCAGCAACATAGCCATCATGCCAACTGCTGGTCCCAAGGTCTTTTATGTTTTTAATCCTTAAAAATAAATTCTTACTTCATAATCAATCAGAATATTATGCTATCAGTTCAAGGAACTCTAAATGTGTTTTTTGTTTTCTACCTCTTTCTACCAGTGAATTATTTATTCCTAAAACTTTTAAAATTTGGGTTGTAAGAACACGTACCACTCTCAGGTCTGAATCTAAAATGAAATAACTTCATCAGGCTTTTAATTGTGGATATCCAGTGTAAATATTTTTTTAATTTGTTTATGGTTCCAGTAGACACCCTTTCAGACTTAACACTGGACTCAAATCCATTTTTTAATTTTTATTTTAATTTATTTATTTTATTTATTTTATTTTTGAGATTTTTCTTTTACGTACACATGTCTAGTGTGAATTTTAAACCACCTATTCCAGAACTTGAACTGCGGTAGATCATGTGAGGTTCCAGCAACATAACCATTACTGCATCTGCTGGTTCTGGGATTAATTTTGTAAAATTAACTGATCCTCTTGGGCAGGGCGTTCCTGATATTTAGGACACCTCAGTTTGTACTCTTAATCCACAAGACCCATGCTATTGGTTCTCAAAGTAGAATTTTTGTGCTTCTACCTGCAGCCTGGATATGAAGAGAGAAAGCTCTTTGTCTTCACCCTTTGTATTTACCCTTTCTTTGTAAGTGCAGCCCTCACAAGTCCTAGCTTTAGGGGTTAGGAGCTTTTATAGTACCAGTCCTACATCTTGAACATGTCCAACTCTCAACTCTGTCTTTAAATTGGCATTGAGACCTGAACTGGGTTCACGAACTGCCTTCCACCTCCTCAAAGTAGTAAAAGCATCAGGTCATAGCTATGTGCTCTGGATTTCATTTTCTGCTTTGCACCAGAAACTTTTTTAATCCACTGAGCTCTGCTAAACATTTAAAAATGCTTTTTAAAACATTTCTGGGCATTTGTGACAAGAGGATTTTCATTACTGTGTAATCCATAGTATTGCTGAGCCAAATTCTCTTATTCTTAGGAACAAGTTCTTCCCAAATGCCCATGGCCGTGAAACTTTTTTTTTTTTTCATATGAACACTTAAAGAAATTCATACTCTCTGAAAGGACTCAGAAAAACTACCACCAGGTATTAGAGATTCAGCATCCTCACAAAACTCTCCTAAGGTCCCTGGGCTTCGCTGTGGTCACCTCTCCAGGGATTTCAGGGCTTCACAGTTCTCGGGCACAATCAGACCATGGAGCCCTGAATGCATTGAGAGGAAAGTCCAGAGACGGTTATGAGGAGCAGCAGGAAGAGTGGGAAAATGAAGAGACTTAGAGTCTGAAGACACAGTGTGGTGGGAACCAGCAGTTAGCGTAATGGCTATGTCGCTGGACTCCCACGTAGTCGACCGCGGGTCGCACCTCTCCAGGGATTTCAGGGCTTCACAGTTCTCGGGCACAATCAGACCATGGAGCCCTGAATGCATTGAGAGGAAAGTCCAGAGACGGTATGAGGAGCAGCAGGAAGAGTGGGAAAATGAAGAGACTTAGAGTCTGAAGACACAGTGTGGTCACAGCCTTGGTATTTATGACCTGCGTAACTTCAAACAAGTCACTTTGCAGAGATTCAATTTTTGTGTTAGATGAAGTCAAAGTTTTTCTAATATTTTTAAACCCACCTACCTCCTAGGAAACATTTTCTTCGAAGGAGCCTAACATTAAAGCAGATTGAAGAAGAATCACTATGGGTGAAGAGGGGAGGAGTTGGTCCTCTCCTGCTTTCCCACCTCCAGCAAGCTCCCACGGCACTTGCACAAAGCCCAAGGGCTAGCACCACTAGATTTACCTTGTAAGGGTCTGAAGTGAACCTTCTTTGAATTGGCATCAAGCCTAATAGCCTATGAAGAATCAGCCAGAGTGATTGCTTGAATGTGGTTTCTGTAAGGACTAAAAGTGCCTTCCAGGTTTCCTAGCAACAGAAATCAAGGTCTGCTGGTTGTAGCAGATAAACAACCTTTGAAACATGAGAAAAAAATGGTCTGAGTTTAACCTTCATCCTCTATTGTGATGCAGCAATAAAAAGGTTCATAAATGGGACAATGATTTTCTAGTCTTTCAGCTCAAGACTTCCACCACCTGAGCTGCATATGCCAATCATACACCGAAAGATAAGATTAGTCGAATTCCCACTTCGTTGACAAATGAAAGGTACTATTACTTGAGAAAGGAAAGGAGTGAATGGAGAGTAATAATGATGTGGGCACTTTCTCCTTTCAAACTATAGTACACAGAGGAAGATAGTCACACACATCTTTTGGGATATCCTTGGTCTCTTTATCTGTTTTTTAAATATAAACATCTCCTCATTGTAGGTACTAGAAAAATTTCATCAGAAGTTACATGACCCAATTTAGGCCACCACATACCTATTTTTAAATCTGAAAAATCAGACTTTAAAAAAAAAGCCAGTTTTTAATTTTTATTAAGGTATTGTTATAGTTTAGATAATGTTTCCCTCCCAGAGTTTCATATCTTAGAATTTTGTATTAATGAGCAGGGATCAGATGTCCCCCAGAAATTCATATATTGAGATTTGATTGTATTGATTTTATTGGAATGTTGTAAATAGGGAGAAGCCATCACCAATAGAGAGGTGCTAAGTGGTTAATTCCTTCATAGTGTGGCAGGGTGGGGGCCTTTGGTTCTGATCATGTCATTAGGGCATGGCCTCCATGATTTATTCTTGTAGGATTTATAAACAAAGAGAATGAAAAATAGGAGAGAAGGCCATATGGATATAGACCATGCTTCCTTCTTCTAAAAGTTCTGCCATCCACCATTTTGTGATGCCTTTGGATTTTCTAGGCACCAGAACTGTGGTCATAAATCTCTACTCTTATAATTCAGCCACTCTCAAGTATTACTGTTAGCAACACAGTGTCAGACTGAGTAGCTATTAACTGACATGCAGTACT
>NW_006160114.1:5141670-5160562 GCF_000334495.1 Tupaia belangeri chinensis | reverse complement strand
GAAAGAGTTTATATCCCATTTCTTGTTTTCCTCTATTTTTTACTTTCAAAAATTATGTCTATAGAAATGCTGACAAAATAGAATATGAATAAAATATATCGTTCCCCTAGGTTAACAAAATTAGCATTTTAGCCCTTTGCTTTCTACATACATGTGCATATGCATACTTATCTAAAACAGATACCCATTTTTTTAGAGGTTTTTGCTATAGGGCACGTGCACTCGCCAGAAAGAGAGACAGAAAGCAAGAAATCACCCCCTGGGGGGGGGGATGGCCACACCACAATCCCTTCTCTTCTGTTCTCCTCTCAGGATCTTGGGCACGCATGCACATGTGCCTGGTGTGAGTTTAACCCACTGGGTCTGGGACTCGAAACGCAGTAGACCACAGGGGAGTCCAGTAACACAGCCATTATGCCAATGGCTGGTCCCCAGATACACAATATCTGAAATATTTAGTTAAGAATTAGAGGCTGACATACAGACAAGGACTTTCTTCTATACCTAAACACTGAATATTATCAACTACCCACAAGAATGAAATTATTGATTATCATTTAACAACATAGTCTATATTTAAAATTTTCCAGTTTTCATAATACTTTCATAAATTTTTAAAAAATCTTGGATCTAATCAATATTTGTTCTGTACTTTTTGTTGTTTTTGTTGTTCTGTTTAATGATTTTTATCTGGAAAAGTTCTCTCCCTCTTTTTGTTTTTGCCATTCACTTTTTGAGTCCAGGGGAATAATCTGCCTTGGTTGCAGACTTTGATCTTTAGCAAGAAAACAAACGTATCGCTGCCTTTTGCATCACATCAGGTAGTCAATAAATTGAGATGGGCTCTCGATAGGTTAGGCTAACTTTGATCACTTGGTGGTTAAGAGAGAACTGCCAGATCTCTTCATCATAAAAGTATAGTTTCCACTTACAATTTGTAACTAATCTGCATTACGAAACTTTGAAATCATGTGGATACTCAGTTTCACAACAACCTTTCAGCCAATAGATTTAGCATTGATCAATTTCGATTTTGCCCAAATCATTGATTAATATTAAGAACTGAAAAATGATGTTTTTAGTTCTATCCATTCCTTCCACATTTATTAGTTGGCATTGTTTATAAAAAGGAATCTTTTCCCTCTCCCTTTTTCCTCCTTCTGTCTCTCCCTTTTATCTCTGTTCCTCCATGTGTCTCTGGATTTCACTCTCACTCTCGCTCACTCCCTCTCTCTCTCTCTGCCTGTGTCACTGTATCTCTCTGACATCACTAATTCAGTAGTCAGTGTGCACTGCCTCTTAACTTGGTTGCTAACCTATATTTTACTTAAAAAGACATTGTTGTGGAAAATATTTGCTATTATCAGGCACAGAAATCTAAGCTTATTTGTTCATGATGCCTTCCAAAAGCTTAATGAGAAGAGTAAAGTCAATTCCTTTCAACTAAGCTCCTAGGAATGAAGTTTTTATTTATTAGTAAGGAAATCAATATACAATGTTATTAAGTAACTAATGAAAATAGAGAAGAGTCCATTTAAAATAAAAGGGTAGGAATCCTTTTCCTTTTTTAAGAATGTTGCTGAGGTACCCAAACTGCTCATTTGATTTCAGGTTAAGAAAAGAGCTTGAGATATTCTTTGGAAGACTCTGGGCTCTGTGAAGGAAAGAATATAGTTCCAATGTTAAAAATATAATTAGGGCAAGGGGAGTTCATGGAACATGTGAAAAGCTTTAAGGCTGGGATGCAATGTTTCTTTAATTACTACCTCATATAAACTAATAAGGGTAGAAATAATCTTTGTTTGGGTCAGGGTATTTACAATAAAACAAAGCATAATATGATAAAGACAAATCTTTAAAGAAAGTGTTTTTTTTGTTCTGTTTTGTTTTGGTTTGTTTTTGTTTTTGTTTGTTTGTTTGTTTGTTTTTTTAAAGTTCTCACAATTGAAAGAAATTCTGGAAGCCAGTAAGTGATATGGTGGTGGTTAAGGCACTGGACTCCCAGATGGCTGACCACAGTTTGAGTCCCAGACCTAGCGACTTGAATATCACGCTGGGCACATGTGCATGCATGCCCAAAATCCCAGGAGGAAAATGGAAGAGAAGGGATTGCTGTGTGGCCATCCCACCTGGGGGGTGGGGGGAGAAGGGTGATTTCTCAGTTTTCCTCCCACTGCCTCTCTCCGATGAGTGCCCGTGCCCTATGGCAAAAAAAAAAAAAACTGGAAGAAAAAAATAAAAAGGAAAGGAAATTCTGGCACATGGTACAATATAGATGAACCTTGAAGACATTCTGTTAAGTCAAAGAAACCAATTGCAGAGGAGAAATACTGTATCATTTTACCTATCTGAGGTACCTGTAGTAGTCAAACTCAGAGACAGAGTAGAGTGTTGGTTTGCCAGGGGATGGGAGAGAGGGGAGAATATGGGATTAGTGTTTACAGAGCAGAGTTTCAGTCTGAGAAGATGAAAAACTTCTGGAGATAGATGGTGATAGTTGGACAATATGGTATGTACTTAATGCCACTGAATAGCACACTTAAAAATAGTTAAAGTGGTAAATTCTATGCTATGTATATTTTACCACAATTTTAAGAAAAAGTAACCCAATGTTCTGGTAAGTTTTAGTGAAATATAAAACTCTAAAATGTTTTCATTTTTATCAAATCATCCTCTTCAAGCTGTTGGTGGTCTTCTGATGCAACAAGAAATGAGATAATTAATTATAGTAGAAAGTATTGCAGAGCCAATGCTTTGAACAAGAACTCTAGTGGTGTTGGGAAGGTGTTTGTGGTGTCTGACTGAGTCCAAAGTACATGATCTGTCTGCAAGTTGCAGATATGGTGGTTGCCTTCACTGTAGATGGAATGACACTGCAGGAATTAGAAGCAGGTGCTATTTGAAGAGCATGAGCAACTGCCACTGGGAACTCTGTTAGCCCTGAGTGAAGGTGATGGGTACTGATCCTATCTCTATAAAAATGAGATATCCTAATAGGTGAATCTTGTCCAGATATTAGAACAGATGTAAGGATGGTATAATTTGGAAGGGTTTAATTTCAGGAACAAGAAGAAACTATTATTGGCATTTGAGGCTCGAGGTCAAAAATGTGTCCCTTTACACTTGAGCATGGCCTCTTCAATCCTCCCTAACTTCAATATTCTGTTATGGGACTGAATCTGCATATGGATCTCATGTGGGTCTAATTGTTCCACAGGAGAGAGTTTGGAGGTTATAGGTCAAAGAACTCATTAGGTCTTGGGAGTTTAAAAAATAAACATCTTCTATACCCTCTACTCTTTAATCTGGCTGACAATTATCAGTCGTGTGTGTGTGTGTGTGTGTGTGTGTGTGTGTGTGTGTATAATTCTCTCAGTTCTGGGACATTGACCTATTGCACCCATTGAGCATTTCTAGAATTGGACCTACCTTTCTATCAGGCTACTCATCACCATTCCTGCATCCCAATGGCCTACCAACCTCTCCACATGATGTGTTGGGCTCCAACATCCCCAACCTAGTACTCCTATCTGCTGTCCAATCCACTCCACCCTGCATACGGGCAGAACTTTTTGAGAGGGTTCAGACTTTAGGATTGTATTATTCCTACTCTTTAGAAGTACTAAATAAGCATCTGTTGAATTACACTGAAAACTTCCTTACAAAATTAGACTAGTCTAATATATTCTCAAGTTCTCAGTATATCCTGGTGTCAGAAAATGGGTCTGGATGGGCATCAAGAGCTATTATCAAGTTCTATGATCTTAAGCAAATGGTTAACTTCTTTATTGCTATCCTTATAAAATAAAATTATTTTTTAGAATGTTCTCAACAGAGCATTCTACTTTCAAAATGTTTGATTCTCAGGACTTACAACTATACCTCTGATTTCTGAAATTTCCCATTATTCTATAAACCATCAATCTCTAGCAATGGCACGAAGTCCTAGAATTCTATCCCGTTACTAATCTCCTGAGCAATACATTGTCTTCTTCTGATCATCTTAAGACTCCATTGCTTCCAGATCTATTTGAAATTACTTTTGTTTTGTAAATTATCACCATAACAAATTAATTAAACATGCCCGATAAACAATGGTTTGAGCTGATGAAAACTAAAAAATAATTTTCATTTTTCGAATCTGAAAGCGGATTTGATTCACATGCATGAACAACTAAAAATTGGCCTTTCGAGGCAGAATTTTGAAATCAGTCCAATGGTCTCAAAGCTAATGAAAAACAACAAACCATTTGACTTAGTTGCTTATTTTAAAAAATTATCTATTTAAGTTTAATTATCATTGTTATTATTATTTCTTAATTTGCTACGGGGCACATGCATTCCCCAGAAAAAGAGAAAGAAAGGGAAAGGGAGGAAACGAGCTGCCATGTCCGGAACTCGAGCTATGGTCAGCATGTAGGAGTTCTGCACCTTTAATCAGCACGCCACCTGCTGGCCCCAGCTTTATTGCCTTTTTTTTTTTTTGCTTTATTGCTTTTTAACTAAAACAAAGTGAACTAATTCTGACCAAACTTTAAAAAAGAAAAAGAAAAGAAAAGAAAAACCACTTCAGCATAGATGACAAATTATATGCCAGATTTCTGCTTTCTGTGATTCAAAGCCATGCTGCTTAAAAGCAGTGCTGATAGATCTTTAATTACTGATATTAGTGCTATGGGCATACAAGCCTATAATAGGAAATGCATAATATGAATATAAAATACACAATTAATATAAAATGCATACTAAAAGAATTTTAATTAATGAATGAACATCATTATTGCATTGCTTTCTTAAGTAGGTCAGAGCTTAAAGCTGTTCAAAATAATAGATTTTTATGTTTCTTTTTTCCTCTCCGTATATCTCAGGGCAAGAAATTAATTTTGTCCTGTTCCAATGTCATCACTAGATTAATGACTGTCATGTGTGGAGCCTAGCTACAGAGAGATCCGCAAATGCACAGCCATGTGTGGCTCTTGAAAAATGAGCAGAATCTTTTTTCTCAGAGGATATGATTACATTGGGATATCAAAGATTTTTTTTCTCAGAAAATAAGGAATTTTAAATTTGTTTTTATGACAGTGATGAAATAAAACCAAGAAATAAAATTGCCTCTCTGTTCTGTCATGCCTTGCTTATGTGGTTATGGGTACCATTTCCATGTAGAAAACTTGACTGAGCACACTGTGAGGAATACAAGGCTGGAAAAGACAGGTTCCTTCCCCCAGGCACTTATATGTTCCCATAAAGGATAGATGATCCCATCAAGATTCACTGATATATGCATATAATGTATGCAAATAAATGTTTTTCTATTGAAAAAGAGTTCTCCAAACTGATGTTTTATCTTTTTCTTTTTATAACCTGAAAAAAAAAGTAAAATTCCAACAGAGAAAGTATTTTTGTTTTTTTGAGAAAGAGGTTTTTGCCATAGGGCACTTGCACTTGCAGGAGAAAGAGAGAAACAATGAGAGGGAAAGTGTGAATTTACCCCCAAGGGGTGATGGCCATGCTGCAATCCCTTCTGCTCCATTCTCTTCCTAAGATCTTGAGCATGCATGCACATGTGCCTGACATGATTTTCAAGCCATCAGGTCTAGGACTTGAACTGTAGGTGAACGAGTGGGAGTCCAGCAATGCAACCACTACACTTTCAGCTTGCCCCAATAAATGTGACTTTTGATAATCACTATTAGCTGGACCTTTCCACTTGAAAGACAAAGTAAATGGATTCATGTAAATGACAGGCCTGATTCCCCAGAGAAAGTGATTTTGACTGTGCATCTAGCCTTGCTTTGCAGGGCAGTTCTGCAGCTCTTGAGTGACTAAGGTAAAACTATGTAGACAGCTCATGAAGATGATGTTACTGAAAGAAGTCAAAAATGTCTTGAAACTGAAAATTCCAAACTTCATTAGAACACAAAAATGTCTTACGTTAAATTTTAAGGGACTCTTCCATAAGATTGCTCTTTTATACAAGTCCCAGGAGCCATCTTTAATTGCATGTTGGAAAAACAATAATTTTAGCTCCTAAAACATTTTCAAGACTAGGTAAAAGTCCCTTTGAAATTGTCTATAGAATGATACTACTGCATGACTGGTCAGAAAAGCAAAGCAACTACAAGAATGACACTACTGCATGACTGGTCAGAAAAGCAAAGCAACTACAAAATTTGGTTTAGAGATTAGCAAGAAAAGAAGGCTGAAAGTCTGGAAACTCTTTTTTATTTATAAAGGTATATGTCTCTGTGTTTTGCAATGGACTGCCTTGGGAATCTTGGGGTCACTAGCACCTGGCTTATTATAGGTGTCTGGAAAATTGCTTGCAGAAGGACTGAGTTAACTGAGGGGATGAATGAACAAGTAAGTAAATGAATAAGTGAGTGTATAATGAATGAATGAATAAAGATGTATCAGGCAGTGCATTTAATACTAGTCAGCTGTCATTCTTGAACTTGAAACAAGATGAATAAATTCTCCCTAAATCCTGTTTGATATGGCATTTGTGATGTGCCTCTTACTTTTAGCCAAAGGCCTTCTCAAGTTCCTCATGACAGCGGTGTTGAAAGAGAAAGTCACCTTCTTTAGTTTTAAGCAATTCTCTTTCAATCAACTTTTAATTATCCTAAAGGAGGAAATCAGTGGTGCAGATAATCCCCAAATCTCTTTTTGGAATGCATTAGATGATGGCTTTTTACAGTAGTTTGCTTTCCTAATTATGTTTTGATTAGGTTTATATTACAATTTTTGAGAATTCCCCTAGCAGACAGGACAGCAGGTCAGGCAATTCATAAACACTGTAAGCAATGTATTGAGACTGACTGGGACTAGCCCATATCTTAATCTAGGACCTCCTATTTAAAATGCTTTGTACTAAGCATGGCAAGGTATACCAAACCATAGCAGACTTTTAGGGTGTGAAATTTATTCAGTGCCATCACTGAGAAGCTAGATAGTTTTCTAAGGGCTGTACATACAAGAAAGAATGAGATAAAGCTTGGAACTTCAGTAGCTTGCTGCATAGCCAGCAAGATGCAGATATGTGGCCTTTTGCAACAAATGGCAACGTGTACTGAATGATAAATGTGTGGAGATGATTCAAGAGGATTCTCTAGAGCCGTGCTGTTCACTGGAAATATACTGTAACCCACGTATGCAAATTTAAGCTTTCTAGTGAACCACTGAAAAAAATTTTTAAAAAGAAGCAGGTAAAGTTTATTTTAAGAATACATTTTATTTAACCCTATATATTCAACATTTTATTAGTTCAACATGTAATCCATATAAAAATTAAGAAATGTTTGACTCTTCTTTTTAGACTGTTTTCAAAATCTGGTGTGCACTTTTATACTTGAAGTACATCTGAATTCAGACTAACATATTTCAAGTGCTTAATAGCTACATGTGGCTAGAAGCTACCATGTTGGGAAGCAGTTATATTAACAGAATGTTGCTTCTTGGTTTATGCTCTAGGGAGTCAACTGTTGGCAGCATCTGGAAAAATGTTAGCGATGCAGAATCTCAGCGTACATCTCAGACTTATGATTCAAAAATCTTTATTTTAAAAAGATACTTTGGTGATTCCACTGCACTTTAAAGTTTGAGAAACACTAATCCAGAGAGGGAAAATGTTTGAATGATGATCTGGAGTTACAAGTACTGAGTATTTAAGGCCAGCCATGATTAGAGAGTGCAGGGAGTTAGAAGAACATAAGAGGATATAGGCAGTTGATTTTAAGGAATTGAACACCACCATTTTTTTTTTCTGAGAGATTTTTGCTATAGGGCACATGCGCTAGACAGACAGACAGAGAGAGACAGAGAGACAGAAAGCGAGAAATCACCCCCTAGAGGGGATGGCCACGCCACAATCCCTTCTCCTCCATTCTCCTCTCAGGATCTTGGGCACGTACACATATGTGCCCAGCATGAGTTTTAAGCCACCGGGTCCAGGACGCAAACCGCAGTCGACTACATGGGAGTACAGCAACATAGCCATTACGCTAACTGCTGGTCCCAACACCACTATTTTAATATCAGTGTGATTTTTTTTCCCAATATTCAAAATTAAACTAATTCTGCTCATTTTGCAGAACTGATGTTAGAATTAGAGGCACTATGAATAAAGAAACTTACATGATGTTTGACTCCTAGACATGGAAGCTTTACGTAATTCCATTAGTGGTGGATTATAGATGAAGACTATAGTGCCTCAAGACTTCAGTTATAAAGAAAGTGCCTGAACTATAAGAAAATTGACCACAGGGGCCAGCACATGGCCTAGCGGTTACATCACTGGACTCCTACATGGCTGGCTGCAGGTCAAATCCTGCACCTGGTGGCTTGAAACTCACATCAGGCATGATTTCTAGCTTTCTGTTTCTCAGTCTCTGTCTCTCCGGCAAGTGTACATGTCCTATAGCAGAAATCTCTCTCACACAAACACATACATACACACACACACACACACTCACACACCATACATGGAAAGAACATTGACCACATAGAGATACTTGCCAAACATCACTGCTGCCACATACCAGTAGTCTGTGTGATTGGCAAGAGGCACAAATGAGAGCAGCTTCAGAACAGCTTCATCCAAGTTTGGATGGGAGCAGAAGTCCCACAGGGGCAAGTGCAGGTGCTAAAAATTGGAGTCATCAGCCTGCTGTGGCCACCCCTCATGAAAATATGTTGGACAGGCCCACCAGCCGTGGCACACACTACTAAAATATTATGCTACACACACTGGGACCACATGGGAGCCTGGGTTCAATCCCTGTCCAAGTTAAAAGTTAGGTGTGGTGGCATGCATCTGTAGTCTCAGTTAGTCAGGGAGGCCGAGACAGCAAGGTTTCAGGCTCAACACTAGCCTTAGAAACAGAGCAAGAGCCTTTCTTTATAAGTAGCTGAGCGTGATGAGTGTGCCTATATTCCCAGCTGGGAGACTGAGGCAGGGGGTTGGCTACATATTTAAGACCTGTCAAAAAAGAAAAAAAAGTCACATGAGTTGTGACATCTGATTTAACAAGGAATTAATATTAACAAGACTGGAAAGGATCAGATAACTGGTCCTTGTGCTCATGTAGCAGCTGGCCGTTTCACTACATTGGCATGTTGGGTCAAGACACCTTATTCTAGGTGTCAAACTATGTCAGCATTCTGGAAATGTTATCCAGCTGTAAGTAATGCAGTTCGGAGAACTGGAAACTCGGGTATTGGAAGATTAGCAACACCCCTCCCCCTTGTAAGGACTGCTTATCAGAAATGCAAACTACCATAAAGAAGTTATGGTTTTATAGAATCCTGGACATGGGGACACCCTGGAGCTTTACAGGAAAGCTCAGGGAAAATGAGAAGACCCTGGTTTGGTAGCCTTGGGATCATGGGGTTGTAGTTTTAGTCTACAACATTAACTAGCTGTGTTTTCTTAACTCAGAAGTCGAATCTTTTGTGGCCGGAGCTTCTGCACTGATCACACAAAGAGCTTTAACATGTGAATCTCTTCAGTCTTGTCCAGTGGTATTTTTATGTGATTTTTAAATTTCATTTGATTTTTTTATTGTTTTAAAATATATATAACATAACATTTATCATGTTAACACTAGCAATATATTGTTAAATGTATGGTTCAGTAGCATCAAGTACATTTCATATTGTGCCAATATCACCATCATCTATCTCCAGAAAGTTTTTGTCTTCTCAGACTGAAACTCTGCCCATCAAACACTAATCCCACATTCTTCCCTCTCTCCTAGCCCCTGGAAACTACCACTCTACTCTGTCTCCATGAATTTGCCTACTCTAGGGACCCCATATAAATGGAATCACACAATATTTTTTAAAGTATGATTTGTTCCAGATAGCATGAAGTTTTCAAGGTTCATCCTTGTTGTAGCATGTATTAGAATTTCTTTCTTTTTAAGGATGAATAATATTCCAAGGCATGTATATATTACATTTAAGAGATTCATTCATTGATGGACATTTGAATTGTTTCTATCTTTCAGCTATTGGGAATAATGTAACTACAAACATGGGTGTACTTATAGCTGTCTGTGTCCCCAAAGTAAAGGTGCTGGATTATATGGTAATTCTATCTTTAAATTTTTTTTTTTTTGAGGAATTGTCATACTGTTTTCCATAGTGGTTACTTCTGTTGGTTGGTAAAGTCATGACGTATTTTTCTGCTTTTCTATGCAAAAATGTGTCATGACTTTCCTGACAGCCTAGGATCTTACATTCACACTAGCAGTGCAAAGGGTTTCCAACTTCCTCATATCTTTGCCAATACTTGTTATTTTCTTTCTCCTCTCTCTCTCTTTCTTTCTTCTTTCTTATAGCCATCCTAGTAGGTATAATTGCATTGTGATTTTGTTTTTACATTTCCTGATGATTACTTATTTGGAGCATGATTTTATTTTTATTTTTCCCAAGTTTGTTTATTTCTTCTGCAAGAGAGACAGAAAGAGAAAGAAAGAGAGAGAGAAACTGATTCCCCCAGCAGGATCTTCATACCATGATTTATCCTTAATCTCAGCCAGCCAAGACCATGCATGCACATTGCCTGGTATGCTCAGGGAGGTCCCCAGATGTGAACCTAGGATCTCTCCCATGTGTGTCTAATGGTCCTACTGCTGTGCCACCTCCTGGCCCCTCTTTATTTTATTTTAAATGTTGACCTTAAGCAAAAGGGATTGTACCAAATTACCCAAATGGACCAAATCTCCTAAGGATGTCCAAATTCCTCATACCCCTTGGTGTCTTACCCATGACTGTGGCAAAAGCTCCATAAATTAGCAGTCATTATGACAATCAGTGTTCCTCATGACAGAGTTGAAGGTCTGTGGAGAGACTCAGTTTTGGTACAGTGGTAAGTGCTTCAAAGATATTAGTTGTTAACATTCACTGCAATGGTGCCTGAACAGGAGAATAGATGCACCGGTCAATTATCTGTGGCTTCTGGGATTCATGGTGCTTTACCCTAAACATCAAGAAGGGAAATGAGGAAGCATACCAAGTGAAAAATTTAGCCCTGCCAGAGCTGCCAGAACTGAGGCCTGAGAAACAGAGAAATGCTCATTTATTAAAATGCATGGAAGTATATACTAAAACATTGGGGCCAGCAAAAGAAAGGACTAAATTGGAGCTGTGCAAAGACTAGGGAGACACTGAAGCACCAAGGGGCTGACAAGCTGGGAAATGACAAGGTATGTTTCAGTACTAAATGAGTATGTCAGTTGATAAGATATTTGCTAAAATAATCATCTTCTCTTGGCATAAAATTTTAACCTTATGCAGATGAGTTATCAGGGCTCAAATGTTCACACCATTAATAGTACTTGTTTCCAGTTGCCCCATCTGTATTATGACAAATCTGTGACTACCATTAAGTTTATAAATTAATAATTTCACTAATAATGACAGTTTATATAAGAAAGTCTACTGACTTCTACAGCTCATGCCAATTCCAAGTAGCAAAAGAAAACACAAAGACATCACGACAATCTTCCTAGTGTCATTAGGTCTATGACATTGATTTTGGACAGCTTACCAGACAATTCACAGGGAACTTTTAGAATGGAGGAGTGATGAGAGGAGCTGAGGTAAGAAAAAGTTCTCTGTTCATCCCCACAGCTCTGATCATTCAAAAGTTTGATTAATTGGTGTAAGCCAAAATTGATTGAGGCAAGGGATGTGAGAAATGTGATTCCTCTTGTCAAAGGTTCACATCTCTTTTATGTCATTTAGAAATAGATGCAGGTTAATGAGTTCCTCTTTGAAAATGAAGATTTCTGATAGCTTAGTTTAAAACTTTGTGAGAAAGAGATTAGGTTGGTGGATCCTCAGGATACTTTGGACATTGTAGCATATCTGTGGGGTTATACCAATATCTGCAGTATTTTAATTGTTTCTGTGCTCTTCATTCTCCCTTCTTTGGCTAGGCAAAGAAAAATCCCAAAACTTAGGGAAGAGAGATTTTTACTCTTGTTTAAGGATATCATGATTTCAAAATTTCAGTACTCATCTCTCCTAGGCAACATAAAATGAATAAAATTAAGAATAGAGGTCAGACGGACCAGCAGTTAGCGTAATGGCTATGTCGCTGGACTCCCATGTAGTTGACTGTGGTTCACGTCCTGGACCCGGTGGCTAAAAACTCACACTGAGCACATGTGGGTGTGTGTGCATGTGTGCCCAAGATCTCGAGAGGAGAATGGAGGAGAAGGGATTGCAGCGTGGCCATCCCCCCTGAGGGGGTGATTTCTCACTTTCTGTCTCTCTGTCTCTCTCTGTCTGGCAAGCGTCCTATAGCAAAAACCTCTCCTCACCCCGCCAAAAAAAGAAAAAGAATAGAGGTCAGAAACATAACAGGTTTCATTCCACCTGTGCCATTTAATAGCTAACCTTGGGCAGTTACTTATCCTTTTTCAGCCTCAGTTCTCATTTTTAATTGTTTCTATTACATCAGGTTACTGGGAAAGTCACGTATTTTTCTATGTTTTTCTCTTCAAAAAGGTATCACGACTTGCCCAACTAACCAATAGTTTGTTATGCTATTATATTATTATGTCCCTAGTACATAATAAATGTTCAATAAATGTCAGTTACCATCCCTTATTGTTTTATTAAGTTTAGAAGTATATGGCTTGGTGGTTAACAGTGCTGGACTCCCACATGGTCAACTATGGTTTGAATTCTGGACCTGGCGGGTTGCTCTCTCACTTTCCCTCTCTCTCACTCTCTCACTCTGTACCTCTCTGACCAAATTAAAATAAATAAAGTTAAATAAAATAATTCTAAAATAAAGTATATATTCATTCATTCAATCTTTTATTATGAATATGTGTATGTCAAGCACACTGAAATCAAATAGTACTTCATTTTCAATGTATTATCTTTTCCACAAGTGCCTTAGGGTTAAAAAATAATACTTCTTCCTAAGTTGCTCTTTAAAGCTAATCAGTTACCTTGTATTTATATTATTAATAGTTTGAAATTAGCATACAGTATGTGTAAATAGGACAAAGAGTACATAAATCAAAACATCAGTTTTATAACACAACTAAAATAAATTCACACTGAGGGCCAACATTTGATTATAGTAATTAACTACCAAGAGAGATGATAAAACTGATCTCAGACCCATTGAGAGCTTATGCCACCCTAAAAAAATGCACTGACCTGAAATATTTTAATATTTTTATTCAGAATTTTACAGATCTGGGAAAATCCCTGACTATCTACAGAGATTTTCTTCTATAACATAGTTTAGGACCAGAGATCTAATGAAGAATTTAAAAATACTGAATGCTGAAATATCTTGAAGATCATTCTTCTGTTCTTAAATGCTAAATTATAGAGAAAATGGGCATGATGAAAAGGTTAATTTAAAAATTAATTGTCCAGAAAATTATCTTTGTATTTATGATGTATTAATAAATCAAATTCTAATTACTTAAACTGGGTTAGCAAGTACTAAAAAATAGCAGAACATGCATATAATGTCTCTAAGACCATCAAAACTGTAGTTTTATAAAAATATTCTAAATCTATGTTAAAATTGGGCTCTGAATTGGGTTTCTTAAGAAGTATTTATTTAATTCTTGTAGTTTTGATGCCTTTTTGCATTCTCCTGGGGAAAATCAACAAGTGTATACTTCTAATCCTGCCTAGTCATACCATACTCATCTATCTTGCTTTAAACAGATAAAAATTTGGGCCAACCTGGCCTTAAATCAAGTTGATTTCTTTCTTTCGATTCTTATAACAACTCATGTACCTTCCTCAAACTCTTTGACAATGTGCAGTTCTTTATTTTAATTTTAGTTTATATGTGATTTTAAAAATATTTTTTAAAAATAATAGACTTCATTATTTAGAGCAGTTTCAGGTTTACAGAAATGTTGATTAAAAATACAGAGTTCCCATGTTCCTCATCTTCATCTTCCCCCTCACCCCAATACTACTCATTTCCCCTCTTACTAACATCTTTTATTAGTGTGATACATTCATTATAATTAATGAGCCATTATTGATTGATACATGATTATTAACTAAAGTCCATAGTTTATATTTTGTGAGATTTGACAAGCCTATAATGTCCTGTATTCGCCATTTCAACATCTTACAGAGTAATTTTATTGCCCCAAAACTGCCCTGTTTATTCACTATGTATTATTCCTTCCCTCCTCTTAAATCCAAGGTAATCATTGATCTCTTTATTGTCTCTATAGTTTTGTATTTTCCAGGATGTCATATAGTTGAAATCAAACAGTATGTAGCATTTTTAGGTTGATTTCTTTCATTTAATCAATACATGCTTAAGGTTCCTCCATGTTTTTTCATGGCTTGACAGTTTATTATTTTTTTAATCACTGAATAGTATTCTATTGTGTGACTATCCCACAGTCTGTCCATTCACTTACTGAAAGACAGCTTCTTCCAAGTTTTGGTAATTATGAATAAATCTGATGTATTCATATGTACATTTTTGTGTGAACGTAAGGTTTCAGCTCATTTGGATTAATACCAAGCAGTGCTTTTGTAAGATCATCTGGTGAGAGAATATTTCACTTTATAATTAATTGATAAACTGTCTTCCCAAGTTGTGTATCATTTGTCTTTCCACTAACAGTGAATAAAGAGTTCTTTTTGCTCCACATGCTCATCAGCATTTAGTGTCAGTGTTTTGGATTTAGCCATTCTAATGGGTGTGTATTTCATTGTTTTTTGTTTGTTTCGCTATAGGAAGCATGCACTCACTGGAGACCGAGAGCTAGACAGAGAGAGAGAGAGAGAGAGAGGAAAAGTGAGAAATCATTCCTCAGGGAAGATAGCCAAGCCACAAACCTCTGTCCTCTTGAGATTTGGGGCATGCACACACACACACACACACACACACACACACACACACACACCTGGCATATTTTTCAGGCTGCTGGGTTAAGGATTCTAACCATGCAGCTAGTCAACTGAGATCCAACTGCCTTAATTTCCCCACTACCTGCTAGCCCCTCATTGTTGCTTTAATTTGCAATTTTTCTAATGATACATGATATTGAACAACTGCTGATATCCTTATTTTCCATCTATATCTCTTCTTTGGTGAGGTATTTGTTCAGATTTTTTGCCCATTTTAGGTTGGGTTGTTTATTTTATTATTGTTGAGTTGAAAAGTTTTTGTCTTTTTCTTGTCTTGTTATTCTTTTTAACTTTTTAATGAATCCCAACCTATCAATATTTTTCTTTCATAGATTGTGCTTTAGGCTTTGTATTTAAAAAGCCATGATCAAACTCGAAGTCACTTAGATTTTTCTTCTACGTTATCTTCAGAGAGGGAGGGAGAGAGAGAGGGAGGGAGGACACTTCCCAGTAAGGCATAGTCATGCTATTATTCTACTTCCTTCATTTCCTTTTTACTGTCAGGATTTGGGGAATGGACACACATGCACCTGGTATAGCTGTCAAGCTGTGCCGACCAGGATACCAACCACAGTCGGTCATGTGGGATCTGGCTTTCAATGTACAACATTTAATCATTGCACTATAGGGGTCAGACCTCTGTAGTTTTGTTTTCTAAATTTAGGTCTATGATTCTTTTTTTTTTTTTTGAGAGAGAGAGTTGTTTTTTTGTTTGTTTGTTTGTTGTTGTTGTTTTTTGTTTTGTTTTGTTTTGTTTTTGCTATAGGGCATGTGCACTAGCCAGAAAGACAGAGAGACAGAAAACAAGAAATCACTCCCCAGGGGGGATGGCCACACCGCAATCCCTTCTCCTCCATTCTCCTCTTGGGATCTTGGCCACGCACACACATGTGCCTGGTGTGAGTTTAAGCCACGGGGTCCAGGACTCGAACTGTGGTTGACTACGTGGGAGTCCAGCGACATAACTATTAGGCCAACTGCCGTTCCCTATGATTCTTTTTGAGTTAGTTATTTTTTTAAGAGGTTTTGCTCTCTTTTTTTTGTTAATAATTATTTAACCTTATTTATTTACTTATTTATTTTAATTTGACCACAGGAAGACTGTGTGTGTGTGTGAGAGAGAGAGAGAGAGAGAGAAAACAAGCTGCCAGGTCCGAGACTTGAACCATGGTTATGTGAGAGTCCAGCACCCTAACCACTATGTCACCTGCTGGCCCCTCTTTATGAGTTAGTTTTGTGAAAAGTGCAAGGTCTGTGTCTAGATTCATATTTTTGCATATGAATGTCCAGTTGTTCTAGACTATTTATTGAAAAGACTATTATTTCTCATTGAACTGCCTTCACTCTTTTGTCAAAGATAAGTTAACTAAATCTGTGTGATTTCGTGTGATAGCTAGGCTCTCTCTCCTGGAGCTCATCCAGTTATTGCTTCTTAGCAGTAACTCTGACTATTTACTGGCATTTTCTTATAGCAACATTGGTTATTAATAATTTCCTTCATTTTTTAAATTCAGGTAAAATTTACATGCAGAAAAATGCATATCCTGTCTCTTTTTAGTATCTGATGAACCTCTTAATTCTTTCAAGTGCACAATATAAAACAATTGATATGTTATACTGTGATATGTATAACTAAGGGAAAACCCTTAAAAAATGAAAGCTTATTTTACAATGAGTTTATTTTTCTGTAAAGGTTGTTGCCATCATCATCATTGCTTCCATGATAAAATATGAAACAGTTGGATTTGGCACAGTTTACTTTGGGTCAAATCCAAGGTCTGAGTTGCAAAAATCAGTAGTACCTTATGCAAATCACCTAATCAAGAATCAGTTGCTGCAGTAAAGAAATGGAAATACTTATGCTTACCAATCAGGATTGTAGTAAAAATTAGGGATAAAACTTTTTTGTCATTTAAATGATAGACTCTTTCGAAGTTACCTAAGAACAGTGGTGCAGGGTAACTGCACCATCTCTGTGTCCATTGCTTCTTTCCCTATACCCACAAAATGTAGAATTTAGTCAATGTGGGCAGAATGTCTGTATCTCTTCCCATGTTTGAAAGGGCTTCAAGTAAAAATGTGAATTCCTAAAGAAATGTTGTATTTATTGTATAGTAAAATAGAAAGGCAATGTTTTAAAGATCAGTATATCCAACTGCCATCAAACAGCTGTTGGCTTTAAACCAGCAATTAAAGCATTAAAATATTAAGATCACTAAGAATGCTTTTATGAGTGCCTTCCAGAGAAGTGGATTCTACAAAATTCCATCAAACTGTATTAAGGTTTGTTATTCTAAGCCTTCTTACTGTATGTCTAATTTAAATCTCTCACACTTTATTATATTATTTTTTATACTATCTTTAGTGGAAGAATTTTAATATTCTCAAATTTTGTTACTACAAAGGAGAATATTTGAAGAATAAATGACCCAAAGGAGTATGTGGGTTTTCACATTTTTCTTACTGAGAGTATTAACCTAATGAAGATAGACTGATTGCATTTATCAACTAATAGAAAAGCAGCTAACAACTTAAAAATATTTAAATGAAAAATAACCAATTGGAATAGAAATAATGTATTTCCTTAACTGATCTAATTTCATTAATGCATGCAGTAGTTTATTCATTCTTTTTATAAAGAGTTAAGGAGGCTAGGCTAGGTGCTGTGGCCAAATCAAAATATACTGGAAATAGATCTGTCATCTCAAGGCCTTTGAAGGCCTTTGAAGTGAAAGAGATCAATCCTATATTGGTTTTTTGGTACTATGACTTACATATATAAATGTCATTCTTCTGAGGCATCTGTCAGCCAGCAAGCAGGGAGAGGGACACTCTATGTAGAAGGAATAACATGTGCAAAAGAACAGTGGTTCAAGGTAATTAGGACATTTCTGTGTCCATTTTTCCTTCCCCTATCCCTACAAAATGTAAAATTCCATCAATATGGACAGGATGTCTGATATTTTGAGTTCAGTATTGATATAACTGAGCCAATGATCAAGGAACATGTGCCTAAATTTTGTTGCTCCAGAGCTCATTGGGTTGACCAGCTGTTTGCTCAGATGTAGGAAAGAAATGATTCAAATGTAAAATGTATAAATTTAACATTAATAAGACATTTTAGGAAGTATTTAAATATAAGATTACCATATTTTTATCTCATTTTAAATCTCATATTACTGTAAAAAACTTGATAGCATTTTAAGAATAACATTTACTATTAGAAAAGCACTTGCTTTTTTAAAAAGTCTATTTTTTTATACATTCAATCACTGTGTAGCATTACAGCTTGCAAAATGAACTTTCCAGCATGAATACACTGTATTCCTGTTAAAGATATTATCACATATTTTATCATCAACAGATAATTTTCCATTTTTGTGTCCCTCAAATGTTTTGCTTCTTTCTTTTTCCCCTTGATTCCCTTCCTTTCACCATTTCCCATCCTCCTTTTTAAGGTGCTTTGTATTAATGACGGCTTTCTGTAGCACACTCTATGAAGCAAAATACATCCATGCATCTCCCGTGCCTGCCCAGGGCATTTGTGAATCTCTCTCTACTACTTTCCAAACTTCTCTAATTTTGCAGGACATTTATAATTTTTGCCACATGTCTGTATCACTTATACTATCATTTATTTAATATTTTAAGAAAACTCTTTCAAGTCTATATATTTCTTCCATGAGGAAAAAGGAAGACTCCCCCAAAAAGGGTCTAGACACTGAAATCCACCAATTGTATCCATAAAAATACATATGAGAATTTTGTTTATATTCACCAATATTATGCATATATGCATGTAATGTTTACATATTTTACAGCTTGTGTTCTATGTTGCTAAGCTGTTCTTCAAGGCAATCAACTAATTTACACTTTACCAGATAGTGTAAGAAAGAAGTAGCACTGAAACTTACTTTGTCTTTACTATTTTTTTTGGAGAGGTTTTCGCTATAGGGCGCATGTGCTC
>NW_006160114.1:5137412-5141492 GCF_000334495.1 Tupaia belangeri chinensis | reverse complement strand
ATGCGCCCGGCGTGAGTTTTAAGCCACCGGGTCCGGGACGCGAACCATGGTCGATTACGAGGGAGTCCAGTGACATAGCCATTACACTAACTGCTGGTCCCCACTGTCCTTACTTTTTGATAAAGAATGACTTCATTACAATATTACATACAAGATTATTTGATATACTTAAATTGCTCATTTAACAGGCCCTGTATGTAAATTAATATTCTCCTCATTGTCAACATGTATGTTTTCTAAATCTAAGGCTAAATCAATTTGCCTTTGTGCTATTTACACTCAGATCATAATGGCTAGTCTTAACTCCTAGAGAAGTGAGAATTCATGTGCATCTGAGGTGGGCCAAGTTCTGCCCCTTTAACTGGAAAACCTAAGCCACTGTTCCAAAGCTCTCCTACCTGCCCAATTCCTAGCAAAGCAAGGTAGGCCATTTCCAGGATTCTTTCTGTCTCTGTCTCTGTCTCTCTCTCCCTCTCCCTGTCCCTTTCTCTGTAATGTGCAGCTTTCATTTTTTTTTTTGCCTTTTTAAGAAAAAAAAGTTTTTTCCCTTTTCATTGTTTTTGTGTGTTTGTTTTGTCTTTTCTTTTTTTGGCCTTTTCCCCTTTTTCTCCCTTTTCTTTTACTTGACTTTGTCACTTTGCTTCTCAGCTTCCACACGTTTTTTACTTGACTTTCTCACCTTGCTTCTCAGCTTCCATGCTTTGAGGGTCTAGACAGGTGTAGGTGCACAGTAGTGAAACATCTGAATATTTTTGGGGGTCATATAAAACCTCCACACCCACTGAACTGCTACAGAAAGGGAGAAACTCACCTTCATACATCTGAATTCAAATCTCTTTCTGTGGATACCACATTGCAAAACACGATAGTAGAGGCAAAATAGGCATAGAAGTACCTCACAGTTAAGTGAAGCATACAAGCTTACAGTAGCAGAAATCTCCAACAAATTAGCCACACATAAATATACCACTGAATGACAGAAAGTCAGAGAAAAGAGACTGCAAAGTGAGCAGCAGGGAGAAACACAGAGCTGCAGAGAGCACAGCTCATCTCCTCCCACATACCTCTGAATTCTTAGTTGAATCCCCACAACTCAGCCCAGGTGTAGCTATTCCCTGAAACTGTGAGTACTTTGTAATATCCAGTTCCGTTGACAAAAGTGCAGGTTGCTTGGTGAGAATTAGGGAAATAGAACTGCAGAAATATTGTAGGTCATCTCCTCCTGCATGCCTCTAACACTCAGAATTAACTCCAAGAAAGTAAAAAGTAAAATATAATCCATCAGATGACCAGAAATCACTGCAGAGGCACAAGAAATTTGGGAAACCAAGAAAATCTCTCTCCCCAAAGAGGAAAGAACAACTCTATATCTTCTTCAGACAGTACAATGGAACACGCAGAAATGTCAGATAAAGAATTTAGAATATTCATAGTGACAAAGCTAACAGAGATGCAAGAGAAGAGAAACAATGAACTCCAGAAGATGCAGGAGAAAAGAGACAATGAGTTCCAGGAGGTGAGGAAGTTTTTGCACTATCTGAAAGAGGAAATACACACTATAAAAAGGAATCAAGTAGAACTGTAAGAAATGAAAGCTAAGAAAGATAATGAGCTCCAGAAGATACAAGAGAAAAGAGACAATGAGTTCCAGGATGTCAGGAAGTTCTTGTATGATTTGAAAGAATAAATGTGCACCATATAAAAGAATCAAACAGGACTGTTAGAGATGAAGGCTGTAATACAGGGAATCAAAACCTCCCTCAAAACTATTAAAAGCAGATTAGATCATGCAGAAGATCATATCTCAGATGTAGAAGACAGAACCTCTGATCTAGAAAAATTCACCAAAAAGACTGAGAATAAAATGCAATAAAAGAGAGACTAATATACAAATAATACTAGATACTATTAGATGCCCAAATATCTGAATAGTTGGTATCCCAGAAGAAGAAACTAATAAGGGCATTGATAATCTATTCCATGAAATCCTGCAAGAAAACTTTCCAAACCTATTGAGGTATTCAAATATCCAGACCCAAGAAATACAAAGAACTCCACATAGAATCAACCAAAGAAGATCTTCTCTAAGACACATTATAGCCAGGTTGACCAAAACCACAGACAAAGATAAGATACTAAGATTGGCAAGAAAAAACATCAAGTTACCTACAAAGGACATCCCTTCAGGCTAACAGCAGATCTCTCATTGGAAACAATGTGAGTGAGGAAAGAATGGAAAAATATATTCAAAGTGTTAAGAGGAAAGGAATTTCAGCTGAGAATGCTGTATCCAGCAAGATTATCTTTCATGTGGGAAGAAAAGACAAGAACATTCTCAGATAAACAAAACCTGAAAGAATTTACCAGCACCAGACTAGATCTCCAAGAAGTTCTCAAGGGTGTGCTATATCAGGAAAATTAAATATAGACACACAGAAAAAAGAGTTCAAAAACTAAGAAAGTGGCCAGCTTAATCATTGGGAAAAGTCTGGAGTTGAATATTATATCCTAGAATTTAATAGGAAAAATGGAACCAGAACAGAAGGTAACCCAGAATTTAATTGGGAAAATCAAACCACAACAGAAGATAAAGTACATGAGACTGAATTGGTGAAATAGAATTTTATGACTTTTGTCTGAAACAGTGCTGATTTTTTTCTAGACTTTGTTGCCCGATTTTAAGGATTTGTGTCCTCCCTTGAAATGTCAATAGGTTCATGTACCTATCATTTGAACAGAATCCTAGCGAGTTTCCTGGCTTTAAGTTTTAAGCAAAGTTCCTTAGAATTTCTTTGATTTAAGTTAAAACTGATTTTCTTAAAATTACCAGCTGAACTTGCTATTGAAATTTGTTAAATTATTTAAGAAATTGTGTGATCAATACAACGTGGGTGGAAAAGGAATGGAAGACAATTGTAGACACCAGAGACAGTGGGAGAAGAGAGTGGGAAAGGACAGAAAGTCAGAAAGAGGGGTAAAAAATTGTAGGAAGTATAAATGCAAAATTTTTGATAATAATATGCATGATTATGTCACTATGCAGTATATTCTGGATGGGAAATCACATTTTGTATGCTGCGATGATACTTAGGGAAATAATGTAAATTGAGTTACAAAAAAAAAAGTTTCAGAAAAAAAAAATCCATTTGATGACCGCAGTAAGATATATAGCCCCAGCTAGGTGCTACTTTATAGGATGCCTAAAGTTAGACTTGTGTTCACGGAAATATATACATCAGCTGTGTTTACTATGAAAATATTTAGATTAATTAAGATCTTTAGTAATTCAATAAAAAATGGGGAGGAACAGTATAGAAAGTAAACATAAATACCTGAGACAGTGTGGGAAGAGAGTGGGAGATGGCAGAGGGTAAGAGATAGGGAATCAAGGATTGGGGGGGGGAAGCAAAACACACAGGAAACAACAAGTGGAAAATTATTTGTTGACAATAACATGTATGTTGACGTGCTTGACTGAGACAATATACAGTGTACTCTGGATGGAAAATCACATTTTGTATGCTGTAATGATGTACAGTGAATGAACATAAACAAATTTAAAAAATGGCTAATCTTATCACAAAGAAGATCTCATATTGATCTCCTCCTACATGGGGGTCATATTTATAAAGCCCACTTTCTATTCATTACTTATTTAAGAATTAATTTATCTATTCTTATTTATTTATTTATTTTATTTTAATATGACCAGAGAGGGGGAGAGAGAGAGAGAGAGAAAGTGAGAGAACAAGCCATCAGGTCCAGGACTCAAACTACAGTCAGCCATGTGGGAATGCAGTGCTCTCAACCACCACACCACCTGCTGACTACTAATATTTACTTTTTATTAAGAGATACAGTATGGTTTTCACAGCCTACATATAGTAAATAACAATCTCAAAAAGAGTTATTTCAGGGTACAAGAGAAAAGAAGATTTTTCTACTGATAATTCAGCCTCCAGCAAACAAGCTAGCATGGTAGGGAGCCCCTCTGACCTTCTATCTCTGTCTCTGTGTCTCTGTCTCTCCCTTTCTGTCTTCTCTCTTTTTTTTTTTTTTTTTTTGGGGGGGTTTTTTGCT
>NW_006160114.1:5136596-5137202 GCF_000334495.1 Tupaia belangeri chinensis | reverse complement strand
GGTCGACTTTGTGGGAGTCCAGCGACATAGCCATTACGCTAACTGCTGGTTCCTGTGTCTTCTCATTTTTTTGTAAATTTTCCTTTTTACAATTTTTTAAAGGTAAAGTTTTTCTCTTGCTCTCAGTTCCTTTTTTGTCTTAATGGAGAGGTGAGCCTTCAGAAGATTCCTCATGGCTCCTGCGAACTAGTTACTTCGTGCGGCGTTTGTGCGCAGCGTGGTTTTCTATTTCGTGCTTTTTTTTAAAAAAAGAAAAGCATAATTACAATTTTTTTCTCTTTCTTTGTTGTTGTTTCTCTCTCTCTGTCTTTCATTTTCTTTTTTCTTGTCTCTCCACTCTTCAATATTCATTTAATGTGTTTCTAGATGGATCTAAGGACACTGTAGTAAACATCCAAATACTATTAGGGCTAACATAGTCCTCAATATCTACTGAATCTGCTGCACCAGCGATCACAACAGAACAACAAAGAGATTCCAGATCACCTCTTCCTGCTTGCTCCTGAACATTCAGACTGAACTTCAAGAATTAGAAAGAAATACGCCATCCATCAGATGACAAGAAATCACCGCAGGACCACAAGAAATATGGGAAAGCAAGAAAAT
>NW_006160114.1:5099656-5136147 GCF_000334495.1 Tupaia belangeri chinensis | reverse complement strand
ACACATTATAGCCAGGTTGACCAAAACCACAGACAAAGACAAGATACTAAGATTGGCAAGAGAAAAACATCAAGTTACCTACAAAGGACATCCCTTCAGGCTAACAACAGATCTCTCATTGGAAACAATGTGAGCAAGGAAAGAATGGGAAAATATATTCAAAGGGTTAAGGGAAAAGCAATTTCAGCCAAGAATATTGTACCCGGTAAGATTATCTTTCATGTGGGAAGAAAAGACAAGAACATTCTCAGATAAACAAAACCTGAAAGAATTTACCAGCACCAGACTAGATCTCCAAGAAGTTCTCAAGGGTGTGCTATATCAGGAAAATTAAATACAGACACACAGAAATAAGAGTTCAAAAACTAAGAAAGTGGCCGACTTAATCATAGGGACAAGTCTGGACTTGAATATTATATACTAGCATTTAATTGGGAAAATTGAACCAAAACAGAAGATAAAATACATGAGACTGATAGGTTCATGCACCTACTATTTGAACAGAATCCTAACCTGTTTCCTGGCTTTAAGCAAAGTTCCTTAGCATTTCTTTGATTTAAGTTAAAACTGGTTTTCTTAATAATGTCAAGTTAACTTGCTATTGAAAGTAGTTAGGAACAATTTTTGTCCATATTAAGTTTTATTATAGATACTAATCTCCGATATAATTTTATGATTATAAACATGGATTTTGAACCAATGTCTATGAAATTCCATCTTTTATAATCTAAATGTTACCAAACTTCAATTCTTCTGTAAATTTGTAGTCTGCAATAGATTCCAACTTCTATAGTTTTAGATACAGTCAGTGTTATTTTGCGTTTATTATTTTTACTAAGATTTGATTTTCCCTGGGTCACTGTTATCTGTTTTCACAAGATGTCATGATTCTTCAATGTGCTTTGCAGTTAATATTTTGCCATTGTCATTTTTATTTACAGAACAAAAGAGTTTTAGAGATGTGGTAGATAGCTTGCAGGGTCAGAACATTCTGCTTCAGCAGTATATAATAAATCATGACCAAGTGAAACTAAATAAGGTTCTAGCAAAAAGCTAGTGATTAAAGCACAAGAATTGTGGTGCAGGAATTATAGGAGGGCATGCTGTGATTTGCTAAAGGTACAGCAGAATAAAAAATTATTAAACCATCAAATAAGACAACTGGAAAGAAGCAAAAAGTTTAAATATAAATGAAAATATTTTTAGTGTACATGTTAGAATCTATGTAATAAAGTAAATGATGTTAGGCTTGCCGTAAACTATATGAAATAAGAAATAGATGGTGGAAGTTTTAACTTTGGACATGGAAAGCATTTCCTAGTTACAAGCTCCCTCTGAGGGCAGTAGCCTCATCCCACTGCCTAATTCTATAAAAGACCTTTGGCTGTGAACCTATGATTCTCTGAGGGGAAAATTTCTCGCTTCTCTCAGATTACTTTAACCAACAAATTGCAAGAGGCATGGAAAGTTGGCTGCATTCCCTTTGTCTGTGATTATATAATCTTTTGCCTCTTTCATTTGCAGATTCCATAAACAAAAGAGAGAGAAACCGTAAAAGATGGTATGATACTTGGGACCAGCAGTTGGCGTAATGGCTGTCACTGGACTCCCATGTGGTTGACCGTGGTTCAAGTCCTGAACCCGGTGGCTTAAACTCATGCTGGGCACATGTACGTGCATGCACAAGACCCTGAGAGGAAAATGGAGAAGAAGGGGTTGTGGTGTGGCCATCCCCTGTGGGGGGTGATTTCTCACTTTCTGTCTCTCTGTCTGTCTCTTTCTGGTGAGCACATGCATCCTATAGCAAAAAACCTCTCAAAGAAAAAAAAAAGATGGTAGGATACAACATTTACCATAAGATGAAGCTCTATGGTTATAATGAAAGGGAAAATTTCTTGCTTATATATGGTCTTCATAAATACCAGAAACTGTGCTAGGGAACAAATTTGTACAGAAACTAGACATCATCTCTGAGTCTCAGACAGTTAAAGATTATGCATATTGTGGTAAGCTCTTTAATAGATATAAGTAAAGTGCTTTGAAAGTACAAAGGAGAAAGCAGATAATTGGACTTCAAAAAGCTTTTCAATGAATTTGACATTGATTTGGACCTTGAAGAATAATAAATAAGAAGGTTCTATAACTAGGATATTTTGGATCAAGTCCCTGACTGTGGTTGCTATTAATGCCACTACAGATGTCCTCTGTGACATATTTTTAAATCTCTTTAGAGGTAGAGTCCTGGGCTGAATGAGTAATTGCATGAGTTTATTGATAACTGATATTCTCTCCATTCCTAGTTTAGGAGACACAAGTTATCAATCACATAGGTATACAAAGGTCACAAAACCCAAGATGAATTTCCTTTTCCTCAGTTTTACTTTATTTAAAGTCACCAATACATTACACATTTTTTAAAATTACATCTTTTAAAAAATCTTTTTATAAAAATCTTGACCAAAACCAGTAAAGCTTTATTTTTTAAAAACATACTTTGTGGGTCAGTCTATGACCTAGTGATTATGTGAACTGGATCCCACATGCACACTTTTAAGTCTTGCACCCAGTGGCTTGAGAAACACACTAAACACATGTGCATACATGCTCAGAATCTCAAAAGAAGGGAGAGATAGAAAAGGGATTGTTAACTATTCCATATCAGGGTACATTCCCATTTTCTTTTTCTCTCCAGCCAGTGCATACACTCTCTGGCAAATGATAAACATATTATGTTCTTCAACAGTTTATGCTAAACATGATTCTACCTTTATGACAATGGCTTCCTTGGTTTTATTTTTTCTTTCAACTCCCAAAGATCATGCTAAGAAATTCTCTGTAATGAATATAATTTTTCTTATACTTAGTAGTTGATTTTTATTATATTATATAGCATATTTGTAAAACATAGCTTTTTTAATGGACTAATATTGCTAACTTTATCCTTTCACCCATAAAATTAACATTGTTTTGCTATATACATAGTTTATTTATTCAATGCAAATATATTGATAACTTACTTGGTACTCTTGGGCAAAAATTAATGACTAAGTCAGGATCCTTAGACCTTAGAAGTTTAGTGATGTGTACATTTTTTAAATGTACCTAATTGATAAATATGCAAAATTAGAAGTTGTGTGTGTGTGTGTGTGTGTGTGTGTGTGCATGCACACACAGTACTACATAATTTCAGAGGGAAAAGAGAGGTATTGCTGTTTATGGAGACTCTAGGAAGGTAGGAAATATCATTTGATCTGAGTTTAGGTGTTCAGACGTTAGAAACATGGACAAAACTATTACTAGGCAAGGGAGAAATGTAACTAAGGTCAAATAGACAAAGAGGCAGTCAGATTAAAGTGTAAACAGAAGTTTAGAGTCCTTTAAGGGCATGGGTAAAGAAAATTGTGCATGATAAAGATAACTTTTCAGTTAAAAAAAAACATGCAGGGAATAGCTTGAAAATGTGACTACTAGTCTTTTAAATTTTGGTATCTCCAAAAATTGCCACTCAAATATATTCAACCAAAAATTTACACTGAATCTATCTCATAAGAAACAGGAAATATGTAAATGAGGTTAAAACCAACCAACATTCAAGAGTATAACTCATCTATGATCTTCAGATAAAGATAGAAATGTTATCTCAGTTATGAATATTCTCAAAAACTTGAAGTGAGATAAGCTGTTAAAGCTGGAAAAGATGACCAGTTCTTCCAGGTTGACTGAGAACACCAAAGGCTACAATGTGTTACTTTTCAATTTGCGCTGCAGTTTAAGTAGAATGAAATGACAGCACATTAGTCACATTATGTGGTACAATAATGGCCTTAGGGTGGGGTTATTATTAAATAATGACACCTTTGGAATTGCTTGACTAATGCTGCAAATTCTCTATGTGCTGTACGGAGTGTTACTGTATAATATTTTTTATATCTTTGAATTGCAAGAGATTAGCAATAGCTCTAAGAAGCAGCTAATTTAGGAGGATTTAACATGAAGAGCAAGCTGAAGTTATTAATGGCCATTCATAGTATTAAATGTGATATTCTGGCAGAAGGCAGTAAAGAATTTCAGGCAGGTACACTGGCACAGATCTCTAAAATCCAATTTGTAATACATATCTAAAGCTACACACACAAACTTCTTTAAAAAGAATTTTTTTCTTTCTTCCTCTCTCTCTCTCTCTCTTTTTCTCTTTCTTTCTTTCTTTTTAATTTGACCAGAGAGAGACAGAGTGAGCAAGAGAGAGAAAATGAGAAAGCAAGCCACCACGTCTGGGACTTGCACCATAGTCAGCTGTTTGGGAGTCCAGTATCCTTAACTAGCAATGCCACCTGCACACCCCACTCACAGAGACTTTTTAAAATAAAGACAAGAATTACAGTGGGGAAATGAAACATTTCTAAGTAATACAATTAGAAAATAAGATAGAGAGTGATCACACACAGTTTGCCAGAGGAAAACATACATCTTCAATTTGGAAGTAAACAGTTCCAAAATGACAGGATAAAAAAATTCAAATAATTTTTATCAGTGTGGCAAAAAAGAAAGGAAGGAAAGAAAAAGGAAGGATGGAGGGAATGAGCAAGAAAGGAAGGAGGGAGAGAGAAAGGGAAAAGTGGAAGGAAGGAAAGAAGGAAGGAAGGAAGGAAGGAAGGAAGGAAGGAAGGAAGGAAGGAAGGAAGAGCCTAGATTTTTTGCAAAAGTTTTAAATCCTAGAATAAGTACTACAGTTTTTTCTTTTCTTTTAACCTAAATCATGAACATTCAGCATTTCATCTTCATGCAAAGCTAACATCAGTTAGAAATCCAGAGCAAAAAAAAAAAATCCTCTCAAGTTATTTGAATTAGTAACATCACAAGTTTATGAACTTTTATAGCAAACTAAAGAAACTGGAAAAGGTTAAGGAGGTAACATAGACAAGATTTTTGCTTGTGTGTGTGTGTGTGTGTGTGTGTGTGTGTGTGTGTGTGCAATGCTGGCCTTTGAGAGAAATAACACTTTCCTAAAGCTTATTATGTCTACACTGAAGGCATTAAAAATATCTTTCAGTGCAAAGAATGTAAGTCTTCTTAGCTATTGTCAACAGATTGTACAATAAAGAGAGATGGAAATAACTCAAACTAAACACAAGATTTCATTTAATTATATGGGGCTTTATTTGAGGGTCTCTGACTTTATGTCTGCAAATCCTTTCAGTCTAATCAGACCATAACCACAAATGACTGAAACTTACCTGATAATATTGTGGACTTAAATATTTTTACACTGAAGATGGGTGGAGAGATGTTTTAAGAATTTAGAAATATGAGATAGCACAAGCACTTACAAATGGATTCTTTAGTTATATATTTTCAACTGTGGTTGATTTTCTTTGGGCTGTTACTGCCAAGACCTGTTCACATTCATTTGGCAACAATTTGTATGATGCCTGAATAGTTTCCTTACTGTGACCCATCATTTGCAAGATTGATTATGTTCATTTCTTTCACATTTTAAGGTGGCATTTCCTATGTTTTTTTGCCACCTTAGAGTCTATGGAAAGGAGGAGAAAAAGCAAACAAATATAGACCTATTTTGGTGTTGATGGTTAGTCCTTTTCTTATTTATTTATTTATTTATTTATTTATTTATTTATTTATTTATTATTTCTTGTTCTTTTATATATTCAGTCACGTTACTTAGCTTACAAAGAGAATATTCCAACATGTGTACATTTCTCTCTAGTCCAGTTGATAATATTACAAAATTATCTTCAACAGATAATACCACATTTCTTTGTCCCATTAATGCTTTCCCTCTTTATTTTTCTTCTAAATGTCCTTCCTCAGACTCTACTCCTTCACCCACATTATATCTGGTATTCACAACCATCTACTGTGTTTCTATATCTTTAGTCAATCGGTGTCAGTCATAGAGTGCAGACACTCGGTATCTATTAAGTGGAGACATACAATGACTCTCCTTCCTAGCCTGACTTGTTCACTAGTCCTTTTCTCTTTAAAATAATTACCTGTTTTTTTAAGATATTAAACCTTGCACAGTCTAAATAAGAATGGTTTCAATTTATATTTTAATTCTAAACTAAGACCTATGAAGTTAAAAATTTTTAAATCAAGTTGAAGTTCTATTAGAGAAAAAAAATCAACTTAGAAATTAATGTTGCACTAATTTTTAAAAATTTATTTAATTTACATTTAATCATTGTACATCTCTACAGTATACAATATAGTTTTCACAGCATATGTAGTGCAGAATATAGTGCATATTAGTCAAATCAGAGACATTACTGTATACATTTCATCAACAGATAACTTTTCATTTTTGTGGTTAGTAAATGCATTGTTTTTTGCCTGATCCTGCCCCCTATTATCCATCCCCCATTACTCATCCCTTTATATGTTGTCTCTAGTATCTACAGTTGCTCTTCCTGCTATTATACCTTCCAATCTTCCAGTTTCTGCTGTGGAGTACAGACATTTAGTATATATTAAGTGGGGACATGCAATGCCTGTCTTTCATAGTTTGACTTGCTTTGCTTCAAGTTAAATCTTACATATTTGTTCATTTTGTATCAAATATCAAAGTCTCATTTTTTTATGGCTGAGTACTAGTCCATAGAGTGCACATGCCACATTTTTCCATCTACTTGTCTGTTCCTGGACATTTTGGTCAATTCCGTGTTCTAGCAATTGTGAATAATGCTGCAATAAACATAAATGTGCAAGTGTTTCTCCAACTGGGTTTTACTATCCTTTGAGTAGATAACTAAGAGTAGTTCTGCTTGTAGGTTTCTGAGGAACCTCCATATTCTCTATAGTGGGCATACTAAGTTATATTCCCACCAACAGTGTAGGAGGCTTCCCTTTTCACTGCAGCCTCATCAGCACTTATCATTCTTTATTTTTTAAATCTTAGCCATTCTGACTGAGGTTAAGTGCTATCTCATTGTGGTTTTGATTTGCATTTTCCTTATGGTAAGAGATGTTGAACATATTTTTTTCCATATATTTTTTGGCTGTTCTTAGGTCTTTCTTGGAGAATTGTATGTTTTTTGTTTTAAAGAGATTTTTTGCTATAGGGCACATGCACGTGCCAGAAAGACAGAGAGAAACAGAGAGACAGAAAGCAAGAAATAACCCCCTCCCCCCCCCAGTAGGGATGGGGATGCCACAATCCCTTCTTCTCCATTCTTCTCTTGGGATCTTGGGATTGAGTTTAAGCCACCAGGTCTGGGACTCGAACCACGGTTGACTACATGGGATTCCAGCGACATAGCCATTACGTCAACTGTTGGCCCCAGTTTCTTTTACTGTACAAAGCATTTTAGCTTGATGTAGTCTGCCTTGACTATTTTGGGGATTATTGCTCAGGCTTTGGGGCTCTTAGTTAAGATGTCTCCAAGAGTTTCCCACCAATAGTTGTATAATTTGAAGTTTTATGTTTAGAGTTTTGATCCATTTTGAGATGATTTTTGCTAATGATGCAAGATAAGGGTCCAGTTTCATTATTCTGGAGGTGGATAACCAGTTTTCCCAGCACCATTTCTGAAGAGATTTTTCTTTTCCCCACTGAGTTGTGCCCGTTGTCAAATTTAACTGGTGTCAGTGTCTGCCCCAGGGCTTGGCTCAAGTGGAATCATGATCAGGGGGCTGATGGTGAGGAAAAGAAAGAGGAAGAGAAAGGAAGCCCTTCATCTTGAGAGGACAGGGGGATTGGAAAGAATGAGACAAAGAGACAGAGTAACAGTGGACACAGACAGTCTGAGCCTAGGTCGTCCAAGCAACTGGTGCCACAACTTGTGTTGCCCAGACAAACTGGACACCTTTATTTATAGGGCAAAGCAACATTACATAAGTGTATTTCATGACAGTCCATAGATATGTTGATGTGTTACAGACAATAAGAAGCAGGTAACAAATCTATAAGGGCTTAGACATACTGGGCCAGGTAGTATCCCTTGGTGATAGTCCCATCAAGAGGATATCCCATTATCTTCTTTTCTAATGGAGAGAAGTCTAGCTGCAGGTGTGGGGAAGAAACATAAGGCTAAAGAATCTCTCCATAAGGCGGGCACCACAAAGCCCAGAGAAGGCTAAAGAATATCACAGAGGCAGAGCAGGGATTGGACTTTGCTAATTGGAGGTCAAGATGTTTCTTGAATTCCGTAAGATATGTCTGTTGGAATACCCCTAGCAATTTCCACCCTTTATTCTGCCTGCAGTGAGAGTCAAGGAAAGGACAAGTTACAAGGTTCTGCCAAAGCCCAAAGGGACAGATGGTGTTTGCTCAGATCATGTTCCCACACCTCACTCAGGGCCTCCCTCTGAACATGTCCCTAAAAAACTGGGTGCTTGTTTTGGAGTTCATACCTGAGTTCTCAATTCTGTTCTATTGATTTACTTGACTGCTTTTGTGCCAATACCATGCTATTTTGATTATCATAGTTTTATAATATATTTTGAGGTCAGGAAGTAAAATGTTGCCTCCTTTATTCTTTTTGCACAGTACTGCTTTGATATACAGCCTTTTATAATTCCAGGTGAATTTTATGATTGTTTTTTCTATTTCCATGAGGAATATCTCTGGTAATTTGATTATAATTGTATGAATTTATAGGTTCATTTCAGTTGGTCTGACATTTTTATTAAATGTATTCTTTCAATCCAGGAACATAGGATGTTTTCCCACTTTTTTTGCATAATTTTTCATTTTTTTAAAGAGTTCTTTATTGTTTTCCTTGTAGAGGTCTTTCACTTCTTTGTTTAGGTTCATTCCAGGTATTTTATATTTTTTATGGCTGTCATAAACGGGATTGCCTTCTTCAATTCCACTTTGCTTTATTCATATAAAAATGCTATACATTTTTGTATGTTGATCTTGTATCCTGCCACTTTACTATATTTATTTATCACTTCCAGGAGTATTTTGTAGATTCTTTTGAATTTTCTATGTATAAAAATCATATCATCTACAAATAGAGAAAAATTCTCTTTTTTCTAACAAAAACATTATTCCATTCCTTCAAAATAATTGGCAAAATAAAATTCAGTTATGATTTCACATGTACTTAAAAATGCAGGTTACATTTATAACAATAACTTACAGATACAAATTAATGATAAACTACAGTTTCACAAAGGATAGTAAACATTTTCACACTAGTTGGTCTTTTCTTTTAGGCAAAGTGCTCTTTTGGTGACAGATAAATTAACAGTTACTCACTATGCGCACTAATCCAAACAATAATTTTAAAAAGTTTTGCTTTTCCTTTGTAAACAAAAGTTTATCATTTATAATCTTTTTTTTTTCCACATCCACTCTCTACTAACCACTTTCCTCTCTTACTGTCACTATCATCCACAATGAACCTCTACACCATCACATCTTCAAATCTCTCAACCTCTGCCATAAACTGCAAATACTCAGTACAAATTGACTGGAGATACACACTGTGTATCTTTTAAAATCTGGCTCACTTCACTCAACATTAAATCTTCTATATTATCCATTTTGAGTGAAATGATAGGATATCATTGTTTCTTATATTTGTGTAATATTCCATAGTATATATGTGGCACAATTTTTCAACCCAATTACCAGATTTTGGACACTAAGGTTGGTTCCATTTTTTTAGTAATTATAAATAACACTGCAATAAACATGGATGTGCAGAGGTCTTTCCAATTGAGTATTTTCTTATCCTTTGGGTAGATACCAAGAAGTGGGACTGCTGGGTCATATGGAACTTCTATTTGCAGTTTTTTGAGAAATCTCCATATTGTTTTCCAGAGAGGTTGGAATAATGTACATCCCACCAACAGTGTGAAAGAATCCCCTTTTCACCAGAGCCTTTGCAACATTTAATCACTTCTTAATTTCTTGATCCTAGCCATTCTGAGGGTTAAATGATATCTCATTGTATTGATAGTTTTCATTTGCATTTCTTTCATGATGAGAGATTTTGAACATTTTTCATATGGTTCTTGGCCATTCATAAATCTTCCTTGGAGTGTTGTCTGTTCAATTCATTTGCCTTTTTTTTTTTTAAGAGAGATTTTTGCTATAGGGTGTGTGTGCTTACTAGAGAGACAGAGAGAGACAGAAAGCAAGCAATCACCACCCCCAACACCCCAGTCCTAGGGAGGTGGCCACGCTGCAATTTTCCATTCTCCTCTTGGGATTTTGAGCATGCACATACACGTGCCTAGTGTGTTTTAAGCCACCGGATCTGGGACTCAAACTGTAGTCGACTACGTGAGTCCAGCAATGTAACCATTATACCATCTACTGATCCCAATTTGCCATTTCTGAAATTGAATTCTTTATTTTTTTATGCATAAGCTGCTTGAGTTCTCTATATATTCTATATATCAATCCCTTATCTGAGGAATAATTTGCAAACTTTTCTCCCATTTTGAGGTTTGTCTTTTCACTTTAGTTTCTTTTGCTGTAAGGAAGCTTTTTAACTTATGTTATCCCACTTGTCTATTTTAGGAAACATTGCTTATTCTTTAGAGATCTTAAGAAATCTTTGCCTACCTCAATGCCTTCAGAAGTTTCCCTTATGTTTTCTACCAATAGTTTTTTGATTAGAGGCTTTATATTTAAGTTTTTGATCCGTTTTGAGTTAATTCTAGTTAGTGGTAAGAGATAAGGGTCCAGCTTTATGTCTCTGCAGATGCATACCCAATTTTTCCAATGCCATTTGCCAAAGAGACTTTCTTTTCTCCACTGCATTGTCTTATACGCTTTATCAAAGAACAGTTGACTGTACAATTTGGGAACTATTTCTGGATTCTCTATTCTATTCACTTAATCTATATATCTGTTTCTGCACCAGTACCATGCTGTTTTAATTATCACTGCTTTATAGCATAAAGTCAGGTAGTGAGATGCCTCCTAATTTATTATTTTGATACTATATTGCCTTGGCAATACAGTCTTTTTTTGATTCCAGACAAAGTTTATAATTGTCTTACATATTTCTGTGAAGAATGTCTCAGATTTGGAATTATGTTAAATATGTAAATTAATCTGGGGAGGACTGACATTGTTATTGGTCTATTCAGGCTTTCTATTTCATCCATTCAATTAGGTAACTTGTACCTATCCAGAAATTTGTCCATATCATCTAGATTTGTCCATATATCTAGATGTTCTACTTTGTTGGCATTAGCTGCTCATAGACTTGCTATGTATATAATCATATCACCTGCAAATAGAGAAAATTTTACTTCTTCTTTACCTATTAGAATGCCTTTTATTTTAGTCTCTTGTCTGATTGTATTGGCTAGGACGTCCAACACTACATTGAAAAGGAGTGGGGAACTGTCTTGTTCCAATTTTTAGTGGAAAAGTATTCATCTTTTTCCCATTCAGTATGATGTTAGTTATAGGCCTGTCATTTATGGCTTGTATTGTGTTGAGAAATGTTCCGTCTATGCCAATTTTCCTGAGAGACTTAATCAGAAAGGGATGTTGTATTTTACCAAATGCCTTTTCTACATTGATTGATATGATTATATGTTTGTTTGTTTGAAATCTTTCTTTCTGTGAATGTGATGTATTACTTTTTTTTTTTTTTGAGAGGTTTTCGCTATTGGGTGCGTGTGCTCGCCAGACAGACAGAAAGAGACATAGAGACAGAAAGCGAGAAATCACCCCCCAGAGGGGATGGTCATACCGCAATCCCTTCTCCTCCCTTCTCCTCTTGGGATCTTGGGCACACATGCACACGCACCCAGCGTGAGTTTTAAGCCACTGGGTCTGGGACGCGAACCGCGGTCGACTACGTGGGAGTCCAGCAACATAGCCATTACGCTAACTGCTGGTTCCCAATGTGATGTATTACATTTAATGTTTTGCATATGTTGAACCACATTGCATCCCTGGAATAAAGACTACCCAGCCATGGTGTATAATCTTTTTAACATGTTGTTTGATGTAATTTACTAGTATCTTACTGAGAATTTTTACATTTGTATTTATCAGGGATATTAGTCTGTGGTTTTCTTTTTTGTTATATCCTTGTCCATCTGGGGGATCAGGGTGACAGAGTCTTCACAGATTGAATAAGGAAAAGTTCCTTCCTTTTGGATCTTTAGAAATAATTTGAGTAGAACTGGGGTTAGTTCTTTTTCAAAAGTTTTATAGAACTTCAAAGTAAAGCCATCAGGACCTGGGGTTTCTTTTTTGGGAGACTATTAGTGTTTCAATCTCATTACTTCTTATGGGTCTATTCAAGCTTTCTATAGCTTCCTGATTCATTCTTGGTAGATAATATGTGTACAGAAATTTGTCCATCTCATCTGTTTTCTTGTTTGTTGGCATATAGTAACATGTAGTATTCTCTCATGATCTTTTATATTTATTATGCCTGTTGCAATATTGTATATTTCATTGCTGATTTTATTTATCTGACTCCTTTCTCTGTTCTTGATTAGTTGAGCTAATGGTGTGCTGATTTTGTTTATATTCTCAAAGAATCAGCTTTTGGTTTCATTTATTTTCTGTGTAGTTCTTTTACTCTGTATTTCATTTGTTTATGTGCAAATTTTTATTATTTCTTTTCTTTTTTTCTTTTTCACTTTTTTATTATTTTTTTGACTAGTTGGCTTAAACAATTCTAGAAACTGGGAAGTCTACAATCAAGGTGCTGGCAGATTTGATTCTTGGAGAGGGTTCTCTTTATGGATCTCAAACAGTGGTCTTTCTGCATTCTCACTTGACAGAGAGAAAAAGCTTTGAGATTTTTTTGTTTCTTTCCTTTTTCTTTTTATTTTTTAAAAGTTTATTATTTTCTTCTGTGAAAGAGACACAGAGAGAGGACACATAGAGAGAAGAAGACGCCCTCAATAGATTCCTCACACTGTGATCTATCCCTTGCTTCAGCCATCCTGGATCACAGGCTTGGTTGCATATGCCCAATACATACAGAGAGATCATGAAACATGAGCCCAGGACTTTGTCATGTGGATCAGCATCACAGAGCATTGTGTTACTGCTGTACTTTGAGCTAGCCCCTCTTCTTCTTACCAGGGCACTAACCGTATCATCAAGGTTCCATCTGCATGACTTAATCTAAACCTAATTACTCAAAGACTCTAATTTACAATACCATCGCACCAGGGGTTGGAACTTCAATATGAGTTGGGTTGGGGGAACAAACATTCATTCCATAACAGGAAACATTAAAGGTATTAAAGTCCCTTCTCTATTCTACAACTTTACTCCAATTGTATTAAAATCCTTTCATATCTAACATATATCTGAGTTTCATATTTTCATGTTTAAATGGAACTTCTCTTAGTAGAATCAAATAGGTGGTACTTTTCAAAAGGAAGACATAGTATATTTTTATAACTATTTTTAATTTTATTTTATTCATCATCATTCTTATTTTTTTTTATTTGACTAGAGAGAGACAGAGAGAGAGGGAAAGTGAGAAAGCAGGCCACCAGTCTGGGACTCAAACTGTGGTCAGCCATGTGGGAGTCTAGTGCCTTAGCCACTATGACACCTGCTGGCCCTGCAAAACATAACATTATTTAGCAATATGAAAAACATAGTAGGTGATGTGGTTTAGGAACTAATTATCTAAAAGTAAAAGTCTTCAAAAAATTTCCCAAAATTCTCTCATCTGTTGGCACAGACAGAGCAAATGAAGAAACTCAATAGTGTTTGCTAGTAACTTAAAATAATTATTTTTCTGGAAAACTGAGAATTTAAATGACAGATCTGTTTTAAAAATTATAAATATGTCTATCACATGCCTAGAAACATTAAATTTAGAAGTCAATTATTATTACATTTAACAGTGTGTTATCTTCAATCTTTAGCCTATATACTACCATAATTTCCAGATGAGTGACTTGGTGAGAAAGAGATGACTGACTGTGACCCTGAAAATTGCTGACAGCTAAAAATAAAATGCTAATACTGAGTGAATCTTGTGCTTCTAATAGCAGTAGCTTTATATTAGTACAGAGTATTACTGTATTTAATCATTTTACTTGTTAGATTAAATATTCAGAATTATATGAAAATACCTTTTATTTTATTGTATTAATGGCCATTTTCAGACTCTACAAGGTCAGATAGTATAATAAAACCAAAAAGTGAGAAGAGCTGGTGTATCTTATGAACAAAGTCAAAATTTTTATTCTTTTTCTTACAGAAAACTTACTCTTTTTTCTTTCTCTCCCTTCCTTTCTCTACTTCCTTTTTTCTCTTCCTCCATAAAGATAGGCTCTGTGTGTGTGTGTGTGTGTATATATTTATTTATTTATTTAAATACATATATATTTTTTAAGAGAGTTTTACTATAAGGCATGTGTGTTCACCAGAGAAACCAAGGGAGACAGAGAGAAAGTGAGAAATCACTCCCAAGGGGGGGATGGCCATGCTACAATCCTTTCTCCTTCATTTTCCTCTCAGATATTAGACACACACATGTGACTGGCATGAGTTTAAGCTACCATGTCTGGGACTTGGACCATGGTTGACTATGTGGGAGTTGAGCAATATAACCATTACACTATCTGCTCTTCCCATAGGCTATATTTTTTAATTTCAATAAATAAATACACATTGTTAAAAGGAAATTGGGGAAAAATCTCACCAAGAGTCCACATTTTAAAAGAAAATGTATAAATGTTAGTAAGGATATTTCCTTTACATTTTATTTATTTAACAAACATTTATTGTGTCTAGTATTTTCCAGAGACTTTTCTAAGTTTTTAATATATTGACTGATTTAATCCTGACAGCCTTGCAAGACAGGTATCATTATTATCATCCCAGATTATAGATAAGAAAACTGAGGCTTGGAGAGGTAAGTATCTTGCACAAGGTCACAGAGCATGCAAGTGATGGAAAGAAATTATGAATTAATGTTAAAAAAATTTGGAAACCCTTTTCTTTCTTACTCTCTGTCTCTCTGTCTCTCTCTCTCCTTTCTTTCCTTCCTTCCTTTTTCCTTTTAGTTTTTTGCTATAGGCTGTTAGTGGTTGCCAGAGAGAGACAGAGAGGGAAAGTGAGAAAGCACCCCTTAAGGTGGGTGGCCATACTGCAATCCCTTTTCCTCCATTCTCCTCTTGGGATTTTGAGCATGCAGACACAAGCACCCAGAATGATTTTCAAGTCACCAAGTCTGGGACTTGAACTACAGTTGGCCATGTGGGAGTTCAGGGCCTCAACCACCATGCCACCTGCTGGCCTAAAAAACTCATTTTTTGCTCTTAAAAGTCTACCTCCTTTATGTTCTAAAATAAACTTACAGGGACCAGCAGTTAGCATAATGGCTATTTCACTGGACTCCCATGTATTCAACCGCAGTTCACGTCCTGGAGCTGGTGGCTTAAAACTCACGCCGGGTGCGTGTGCATGCGTGCCCAAGATCCTGAGAGGAGAATGGAGGAGAAGGGATTGCAGTGTGGCCATCCCCCTTGGGGGATGATTTCTCACTTTCTATCTCTATGTCTGTCTCTGTCTGGCGAGCGCACGCACCCTATAGCAAAAACCTCTCAAAAAAATAAATAAATAAACTTAAATTCCTTACTTTTTTATTTTTTAGAGAGGTTTTTGCTATAGGGCACGTGTACTTGCCAGAAAGAGGGAGATAGGGAGATAGAAAGCGAAAAATCACCCCCCAGGGGGATGGTCACGGCACAATCCCTTCTCCTCTGTTCTTCTCTCAGGATCTTGGGCATGCACGCACACATACCCGGTGTGAGTTTAAGATGACAGGTGTGAGACTTGAACCACGGTTAACTACATGGGAGTCCAGTGATATAGCCACTATGCCAACTGCTCATCCCAATAAACTTTTGTTTCAACCTTTATTACCAAATAATTTTCTTTTTTTACTGCAGTTGGTCTTTTAAAATATTAGATTTTAAAATTCTTATGAAGTATCATATTTATTAGTTTTTAAAACATGGTGGCTTACATTCTTGTGCTTCTCTGTCACCCATACCTGAGAAGGAAATCTGAGAACTCTACACTTTCTTTTAATTTAGGGACCATAGCCATACCAGCATCTCAATCTCTTCAAACTCTACAGCTTTTGAAGAAACCTTCTAAAAGTATACCTACATGTACCTTAGCAAGGAATCATTTGTCATACTTTAATTACTCCAGAGAACTAAAATAATGGTAAGGATGGAGAGGAAAGGATTAATTCACTTCTATAAAACTAATATCCTTCTTGAAGGTTCTCATTTTGTGTGTCCAATAAAGAATAAAAATAGGAGTTCAGAAAACATTACCAAGCACCTTCTATAATAGGCACAATACTAGAACTGGATTAAATAAGATATAATTACTATTCTGAAAGACATATAGCAAATAATAAAATACTAAATCTTATAAAGAATTTCAAAAAAAGTAAGCAATAATTTCCCTATCATTTTAAAACTAAAAGCTGCAAGATTTTAAAAACAAATTTATAGGGCCACGTGGTGGAGCAGTAAAATCCCAACTGCGTCCTTATGGGAAGGGCTTTGGATTTGCATCCAAAGGCCTTCCTGAGCATAACAGGTTGACATTGAGGGATATAGAGTAGCATGAAAACCCTGTTGGGCATCTGTCTAACTCTATCTTTCTTTCTTATGAGAGAAATAAAATAATAACTTTCTAAAAAGATCCAATGTGTAGAATATCACTTGAAAATTCAAGTAGAGAGATTTTTCCATATTTTTACAGAATTATTATGCTATTTGGAAATAATGATTTATTAGCAATTGTTTAAAAGTGCCTATTTCTTTACACAAGATACCTTATTTATTTACACAAGATATCTTATTCCATGTTTATAATTTAGTGCACTCACTGGTACCCTATAGACCTGAGTGAAAGGTAGGATGATTTTATCTGTTAGGTGTTGCTTGGATGGATGTATTTCTCTTTTCAAATTGGTGAATTACCAAATGTCTACTTCAAGTAAAAAGTTGTGTTCTTTCTTCACTAGAACAAATTAGGGCCCTCCCTCGGCATCTAATGCATTATCAGGAAGATAATTCAAGCATGTGGGAGAAGTTAATAGACCTTCCATAAATCCAGAATATTTAAAATGATTTTTATAACTTACATTGCCTTCTTCATTTCTTCATAAGAAATCTGATATAAGGGACCAGCAGTCAGCATAATGGCTATGTCTCTAGACTCCCATGTAGTCAACTGCAGTTCGAGTCCTAGACCTGGTGGCTTAAACTCACGCTGTGCACGTGTGCGTGCGTGTCCAAGATCCTGAGAGGAGAGGAAAATGGAGGAGAAGGGATTGCAGCATGGCCATCCCCCTGGGGGGTGATTTCTCACTTTCTGTCTCTCTGTCTCTGTCTTTCTGGTGAGTGCATGCGCCCTATAGCAAAAACCTCTCAAAAAAAAAAAAAAAAAGAAAAAGAAATCTGATATATTCAAAGTCTATTACATTATGCAAATTTAACATGAAGCATTAACTTCCTGTGTCACTTTTGCCATTTCTTGCTTACTGGTAAGAAAGTTTTATGTCTGTGACATTTCCATGACAGCCATGGTTGTCATTTATATTTATGTAAAATAAATGTGAGTATTTCTAAATTTGGGTCCTCAAATAGGTAATACAGCCTTTTCATACTATTGAAATGGGTCTAAAATAACCAAAGATTAAACAGATTGAACAGTTAGCAATCTCAACTTAATTTTTTCCCCCCAGAGGGCATGTATACTTGCCAGAGAGAGACAGAGAGAGAGAAAGAGAAAGGAAAAGGGAAAGTGAGAAAGTACTTTCCATGGTAAATGCTCATGCCATAATCCCTTCTTCTCCATTTCTCCCTCCTTTCACACATACACACACACACTCACACCTGGTATGTTTTTCAAGCCACCTGGTCAGGACATGAACTGCACAGTGGGCCATGTGGGATCCAGCCACCTTAGTCACTATGCCACAATCTCAGTGTTTTAAGTGAAGAAAATGAAATTTGCAGAGGTTTAGGGACTAGTCTAGTTTCGCTTAACTATAATAATAAGTAGCAGGACTAGATTCAACCAGTATTCTCTAATGTCAAGTTTGCTGCTTCTTCCATTATGCCACCATCCTTAGGAAATTCTAGCTGTGGTTATTTTAGACTATAGAGGAACCACTGTTCAGGATGATCAGCAACGTAAGACAATAGCACTAGTATATCACAAGAACACAGCCAGAGCTTTGAAAGTTCTAATAAAATTAAACCTTCCAATTACAACAAAATTTTAGAATTCAAGAGTTTACATTTAACAGGGTCATTCTTTTCTTTCTTTCTTTCTTTCTTTTTTTTTCTTCAAAAACTTCAGGGAAAGTTTATGCAGATAATTGAAGCCTTCTAGCTCCTTTGCTAGTCTGGCTCCTGAATAAAACAATAACCAAGCCCTCTTTGCTGCAGAAACTTTGTTGAACCCCAGCTGGAGGTTAGAGAAATAGCTTATATGGGCTTGGCTTATTTGATACTGGGCTAAGAGAAAACCCAGCTCTGTACTAACTAGCTATTGGGACTTCAGAAAACTCATAACACATTTTTGCATAGGAAAAATATATCATGACTTTCCCAATGACCCAACATATATGACCTTAAACACGTTTTGAAACCCTTTGTCATTACTTCTCTATATTCTTTTTTAGTTATCTCAGAATATGACCTGGTACACAGCCTCGTATATTATAGCCTTTTGATCATCAGTCTCAAAGTCTGCTGGAGGTTCTTGTAAATGCTTATTCCTGAGCCCAACCCAGACATACTAAATGCAAATAGCCTAAGATTAATTCAGTAAAACCAAAGTATATTTTTAAAGTTTGCACATTTAAAATTTGCAAATCATTAGGAAGTTCTTTGGAGTAAGATGCACAGTAGCAGTTGTTTTGTTGGATATAGATAGAGTTCTTGACTTTTTTTTTTTTTAATGTGCCATCCTACTGCCTTCTGGACTCTACTTTGATGAGAAGTTGGTGCTTAACCTTATTGTGTATGTGATGGGGCATTTTTTCTCTTGCTCCATTTAAAATATTCTATTTGTTTTTGTTTTTCAACAGTTTGTCTACAATGTATCTCAGTGTGTATTTCTTTGGGTTAATATTTGTTGGATTCATTGAGTTTCTTGAATATGTACATAAATTTTTAAAAATTTGGAACATTTTGGTTATTTCTTCACATATTTTTCTACCCCTTTCTCTCTACCCTCTCCTCCAAAGGCTTCCATTCTAAGTATATTTGAATCGTCATATATCTTACAGATCTCTGAGAATGTTAATTCTTCTTTCTGTTCTGATTGCATACAATCAAGAGAAAGAAACAATGCAATAATTTAAATAAGTTTAATATATAGAATTATCATCTATAGCTGGATATTCAAAGAATGAGGAATTGGATAGTAAAATAATAAACTTTTTAAAATTCAGGACCAGAAATAGAAGGAGAAACCACTATCTTTAGGGCTGAGAAAGGCATCCAAGGAATATCCCTCTTCCATAGCTGAGATCCAGACCTTATTGGAAAAGGTGGGTCATGGCTCACTAACAGAGGAGTCACTGTGAAGCTATATCAGCAGAACTTGGTGGAAATCTCTGCTGAGATGCTGGAAAGATCTGTTCCCATGAATAGATTTTCTTGGAAGTACTCTGCTATAAGATCGTTCAGTGGGTATTGCTGGGGAGCTACTGGTCACTGGGTGCTGTTGGATTTCATACCATGCAGATGCTGCATACTGGAAAAACTGAATAAACTTCAGGAGTCAAGTGCTAAGAAACCAGGTTCAAACTAGCTAGATATTTGAGAAGCTGTCTGCACCGTAGCAGCTGAGAGCAGAAGCCACACAGGAAGTACGAGCCTATCAAGTGAGCCCACAGGAATCAAGAAGGAAACCCCTTTTTCTGCAATGTCTTTCCAGCACCCTCTGCTGAAAAAGCTTATAGCCAGCTGACAAAGGAAAAATATATATTTAAACATTACAAATTTATTTTCATTGAAAAGAAAAGGAAATTTGGAGCTGAGAGGCAATATACTGAGTACTGACATATTTGACCACTTACTTCCATATTTCTGTATATTACCTTCTACACACATTTGACCTCCTATATTGCAAAAATTTATTTCCAGGACTAGCAGATGGCGTAATGTTACAGTACCGGCTGCAGTTGAGTCCTGACCTAAAAGTCATGCCGGGAGCATGTGCATGTGTGCCCAAAATCCCAAGAGGAGAATGGAGGGGAACTGTGGCATGGCTAGGCCCCCTGTGGGGGGGGTGATTTCTCACTCTCTGTTTCTCTCTGTCTCTCCAGCAAGTGCACATGCCCTATAACAAAATAATAATAGTAATTCCAGCTAACAAAATACAGTTCTCCATATTATACTTAAAGAAGCTTCATTCCATTCCCCAAATAAGGAGATATCTAGACCCAACAATTACGATGTCCACCACAGGCTACAGTAACAACCCCTCAAATTCCGTCATGGTCTCAGCAAATATTCTGTTAAATACTAAATTATCTTAGCTCCCAGTAAACTATGTATAAAAGAGAGAAGAAAGGTTTAGTGTTCAGATGTAAATATATATGTAATTATATAAAAACTAAAGTATGTTTTTAAAGTTTACACATTTAAAATTTGCAAACTACTAGGAAGGTCTTTAGAATAAGATGTACAGTAGAAGTAGTTTTTTAGATACAGAATTTTTTTACTATTTTTAAAAATTTTTTATTTATTAAAATTGTATTTACTATTACTATTTTAAAAGTTTTCTATAGGGCACATGCACTCACCATAGAGAGAAAGAGTAATAGAGAGAGAAAGTAAGAAAGCAAACCGCCATGTCCGGGACTTGAATCATAGTTGGTCATATAGGAGTCCAGTGTCTCAACCACCATGCTACCTCATGGTCCAGACTATTTTCTTTTTTTAATGTGTTATCCTACTGTCTTCTGGACTCTACTCTGATGAGAAGTTCATGCTTAACCTTATTGTGTATGTGATGGGGCATTTTTCTCTTGCTTCATTCAAAATACTGTTTTTGGTTTTCAACAGTTCATCTCAGTATGTATTTCTTTGGGTTAATATCCGTTGTGGTCACTGAGCTTGGAGAGGGATATATATATATCCCCATACAAACACATTTATACACATATATATATAATTTTATATATATCCATTCTGCTGATATAACTTCACAGTGACTTCTCTGCCATGCAGCGAGCCATGAACTACCTTTTCAAACAAGGTCTGGATCTCAGCTATGGGAGAGGGATATTCCTTGGATTCCTTTCTCAGCCATAGGGATAGTGGTTTCTCCTTATATTTTGGACCTCAATTTTAAAGAGCTTGCTTTTTTATTTTAAAGAATTGTTTCATTTATTTATGTATTTATTTAATTTGAAAAGGGAGGGACAGAAGAGAGAGAGAGAAAACAAGATGCCAGGTCCAGGACTCAAACCGCAGTCAACTGTATGGGAGTCCAGTACCCTTTACCACCATGTCACTACCTGCTGGCCCCAAGAGTTTACTTTTTTACTATCCAATTCCTCATTAGAATATCCAGCTATAGGTGATAACTATACGTGTGTGTGTGTGTGTGTGTGTGTGTGTGTGTGTGTAATATCAAACAGATAGAAAATGTGCAAAGCTAATAATACATTAATCATTTCCGTAATAGCTCACAAGGTTTTAGATGATATTTGTGGATTCTTTCTTTAACTACCCATTCCATATTTTCCTCATCTTTAGCCAGAATCTTGACTTCTCTGAGTTCCTTGCCTGGTGGAGAAACCAAACCTTCATTCATCAAAGGTGTATAGCCTCCATTGTTCTGATTTTTTCATTGCTACAGTTTTGCTTTAACCTTTACTACTGGGCATGGAAATACTAAGAGGTACTCCTGAGAATTCCTTGGGTTCCATAGTCCTTTTGCCCATAATGCAGTGGGAACCCAACTTCTCCTTGGTAATATGTATTAATCATTCCTTTTTTTCCCTTATTGGTTTCGTGGTGGTTGAAAGTACTGTCTTCCAATTCAATGCAACCACTGTTGTGTCCCTGATGGAAGTATTCTTTGGGAACGAAAGATCTCCAAGTGAGCAGAAGCCAAAGTTGTGGGGGGATGACATGCAAAAATTCTGCACATCAGTTATTATGTGTGTTATTTCTTAATTTCTAGAAGTATCTCTTCTGGCCATAAGGGAGAGAGCACCACATAATGGTCACTGATTCAAAGCATACCCTGCCTCCCATAAAACAGAACCCATCTTTTGGGTGTGTTTTTTCAACAGGCATCCCAACAGAATCTTCAATAACTCATTCTAACTTTCTAGTTAAATCAACTTAATTCTCTGCAAATAGTACTTTCTTTCCTCCATTTCATTCCTATTGTATTGTCTAGAAATTGTAGGACATTTCTACTTAAAAGGTTTTTGCCATAGAGTGCACAGGCTCATCAGAGAGAGACAGTGAGAGGGAATGTGAAAAATCACCCCCGGGGGGATGGCCACACCACGACCTCTTCTCCTCTATGCTCCTCCTAGAATTCTGGGCATGCACGGATGTGGGATGGCCACACCACGATCTCTTCTCCTCTATGCTCCTCCATCCGTGCATGCCCAACATGATTTTCAAGCTATTTTCAGGACTTGAACTGCTATTGGCCATGTGGGAGCCCAGACCTTTAACCACTATGCCACCTGCTGGCCCCATGTTTTCTCTTTTCTTTTCTTTTTTTTTTTTTAAGGAGATGACTTGTATTTTATCCTTGAATGAGATAATTGTGGCGATTCGCTTGAAATAGACATCTTAATATATGGAAGACCTGATCCTCTAAGTTACACTTTTTTTTTTTTGAGAGGTTTTCGCTATAGGGCGCGTGCGCTCGCCAGACAGACAGAGAGAGAGACATAGAGACAGAAAGCGAGAAACACCCCCTAGGGGGGATGGTCACGCCGCAATCCCTTCTCCTCCATTCTCCTCTCGGGATCTTGGGCACACACTCACACACGCCCAGCGTGAGTTTTAAGCCACTAGGTCGGGGACGCAAACTGTGGTTGACTACGTGGGAATCCAGCGACATAGCCATTACGCTAACTGCTGGTTCCCCTAAGTTACACTTTTGAAAACAAGATTTTGGCATGAAAGTTCACTAAAAAACTTAGGGAAATCTAATTGTACAAGCTTTTCTTACTTTACCTAATGTGATAGTAATACATTTCTTGATGTTGAACAATCTTTATTGTATTAGCTTTTTCTGCAATGACAACCTCCGAAGCTTAGCAGTTTGTATACACAAACATGTCACCAAAAGTTGCAAGCTCTATTATAGCCAGCAGGTTGACCATAATTCTACTTCACTATCTTCTTTCTAAGTCTAGGAAGAAGGAGCAGCAGTAATTAGAGTAGAGAGAAAAAGCCAGAGAGATCGAAAAGGATTATGTAATTGTATTAAAAGCTTATACTGGAAAATGGCAAACTTCACTCCTATTCAGATCCCATTAACCACATCATATAGCCAAGTCCATTATCATAAAAGTGGAGAAATATGTTCCTTTCTCAGTATGGGGAAGGAAGAAAGAATATTTGTGAAAAGTAATGAAAACAGGCATACTTTAAAGATTTAGATTCTTCTTGACCCTGGTACATTATTCTCCTATAATTATATACCATTAAGTCTATATGCTAATCAACTTAGTCTTTACATGAATAATCACATGTGAAATTTATACCTAATTTTTTCATCCTTCTTTTAAGGGTTTGCTGAATAATTGTTTGCTTAGTATCATGAACTAGATAATTTTCTATATTTCTCTCTATGTCCTGTATATTGAGCTATTTATTCTATTTGAGGACTCAAAAATGTCAACCAGTACTATTTTAAAACTGGAGCCATTGGGAGGATGCAAATTTTGAGAATTTTCTGCTATTGATAGGAATATTATTAAATATTTTTAGATATCTAAATATGTTTAGATAGCTTTAATTTTTCCAGAAATCAACCACCTAAGAATTTTCAAATTTGGTAGTGATAAGTTTAAATATATATTTAGCATGCTTTTTTTCTACATGTTATAACTCCTTTATTATTTCTACATTTCTTACTGGGATTTTCTATCTTTACTATTTTGTGGTTCCTGTTCTTTACTTTTTCCTTATTTTATAATGCATTTTTAGTACTGCTTTTTATTTTTCAAAGCAGTCTTTCTTTTGCTTTCTTTTTCACTTTTTATTTAAAAAAAATTAACTTATCTTACAGAATAATAAAAATCTAGCTGTGAATTTAAGTATAAGCTTAGCAACACTACATAAATCCGTTAGATCATAAATTCAGTGAAAGCTGTGTTTCTATTCTCAAGAGTCTAGCATAGTGCCTTCATTACACAGTTTCACAATGTTTAATAACTTTACATTTTTTTCTGAGGTAGAGGTATCTTTTTTGATATTTGATATTTGATATCTTTTGGTATATTTGATTTTTTCCTTTTCAGCACCATAGTTAATTTCTTCATACTAGGAAGCTTTTATTTCTCTAAACTTCCATAGGTTTAGTGGTTCTCAGACTTTAACATGTACTAGCATATTCTGAAAAACTTGTTCAGTTTTAAAACACTGGTCTCCACCCTCAGTTTCTCAGATAATTCTTGTTGACAAAATTAGAATAAATGATAATGTTAATTAAAATAAACATTAAAATAAAAAAAACATCATATATTACTAATTACTTTTAGTATATAAAATGAGGTTATTTAATGTTTTCAAAATACAGCAAGTCGTATTACTAATGAGTAGTTGTGCTTTATATCACACCTCCCCTCTTCATTAGTGAATTCACTAAGAGGTGAATTTAAAAGAAAGAACAAAACATGCTTCTTTCTTTCCTTTGTTTAGGTTAAGGAATAATTACTCAAATACAAGGTACTTAGCAGCTTCAGACAATATCAGTGCTTTAAGACAGTTGTTCTCAATCTTTTCTTTTTTTTTTTTTTTTTTTGGTGGAGGCTCATTTAGGTTAGAGAGAAAAAGGAAAAAAAAAAAGAACTATTGAAGTCCAATGAATAAAATAATGCTAAATAAAATATATACAGTCACACATACATGTGTATATATAAATGTGTGTGTATATATATACATATGTGTGTGTGTGTGTGTGTGTGTGTGTGTATATATATATATAAAGATATAGAAAATAACAGTCGAATTGTACCACCTATAGTTGTAAAACAATACATGGATGTAAAAATATCACAGAATTCTAAAATTGTAATAAAGGGAAGAATCACAATTATTTAGAATAGTTTTAGAAATAATTTTACTATGAACATAATAAACCAAACTAACAATAATTGTGTTTCTTTTAAATCAAGGGAAAAGTTATGTTACACAGTACACTTTATTCACTGTGTCAGGGTCAATAGTGGTATAGTCAGACCTTGACAGAATTAAGTAGAGAACAAGTTTTCTGAAAGATGAGATAATCAGGTTTTCATATTGTTATTTCTACAAATGAAAACATTACTATACATTAATAAATGGCATGATGGGAGAGGGGATTCTGTATAACAAGGGGCTCTGATGACATGCAAAAAGAGATTGAAAAACCTCCATCTTCATGTTTATTGAGACAATTTTGTCCTTAATTCTAGTCATTTCTGATATACCAATTGTTAACAGGTAATGCTAAAACAGAAATTACAGTAATTAAAATCTTTAGTATACCTGGTGTTACAGCACCATCTATCATAAGTGTATACACATTTATATAAACTAGTGGCTTTAATATGTGAATATTCATTTTTATACACCTTTCCTGTTCTAGGACTTAATTTACTACTTCCTAGTCATGAGGTCCAAAGGTCTGATTTTAGTGTCCCAATGTTTGTAACTGGTACCATCTCTTCTGTAATAGGAAACAGTATTATTGACAAAGCAATAATGCTTGAACTTAATTATTCTATGTGGGGTACTAGTATTACAATAGCACTCTCATCACCTAAAATCTTACCAGACCATAATTACTACCCTCACACCCCGTCCTCCCATCCCAGCTATAAACTCAGGAGTTGAGGCCCAATAAACTTTTAACAAGCCTTTGAGAGAATTCTAATGAATGCTCAAGTTTGAGAACTGCTGTATAGTAAAAATGCCCAACAGTGCAGTCAAATTGCTAAGTGCCAAAATCTGAATTCTAAGGAAATTTCACTATGTTCTGATATTCAACGCACCATTCTAATGAAACATTGAAAATAATAAGGTCTTCCAAAAATTTCATGGAAAATGAGTCAAAAAAAAAAAAAAAGGCATGGATTTCAAAATGTTTACACCAAAAAAACCACTTGCACTTTACTTCCATTTTCCATTAACTTTCTCATATCCCCTCTTGTGAGGACTACAAACCTTCAATAACTTCCAGGCTTACAGGCAAGAATCCATTATTAGTAGACATTTAATGTTGACTTTACTAACGCTTAGGAATTACTTTCCCTCTTTGAACATCTATGAGAACTATGACATGCAAACAAATGCACATTCATCCTATTAGGTCACAGGTCTGAAATTCCCCTAGCCTCTTTTAAAAGGAATTATCCGTTTAATTCTTTTTCATGGACTCATAACTCCTACCCTGGACTTATTTATACTACCAGTTTAAGAAGTGAAAAGAAACAAAAATGCTTTTAAGGCAGAAGTCAGTCTAAGCCAAATGCCTGTGGCACCTTCTCCAAGCGAGAAAGAAGGATCTCAACCCAGAAGAGGATGGCAGGGCCCAAAGACAAGGCATAAAGTACAGAAAATAACTTTTTGTCGGAGCTTAACACTAGTGAACAGACACACTTTCCTCTCTATACTGGCTTTGTACAGCTCCCGCTGCGGCGTCACCACCAAGTCCCTTCCGCGCGGGAACTCGAAGGGGCGGAGACTCGGGTCCCGCCCCCTCAGGAGAGGGAGAACGGAAAGCCGGGACCGCGGTTTCTCTGGAAGGTTCCGAGAGAAAGGCGCGCTCTCCCTCCGCAGACGGCGAGAGACCACCAGATGGCGCTACCGCACCGAGAGCCAGAACCTGGGTCTCTGGGGAGACGGGAAGAGGCGTCACCGGAACTTTTCTTTTGCGCCCGCTGCCGGAAATGCGTGCTGGTAGCAGCCGCTCGTCCCGGATATTGAGAGTTCCCGCGCGAGGGCGGGACTAGAACCGGAACCGAACAGCGACCGTCGGGCCTCGGGCGGAAGCCCCAGGCGACGCCTGTGGGCGCTGGATTTTGGTGCGCGCGCCTTGTCTTGGCGGGAGCGCGAGAGGTGGGGCGGGGCCTTGTTTTGCGCCTGCGCAGTAGGGCGACGTAGGCGTCGCCCGCGTACGCGTTTTTCTCCATCTTTGAGCGTTTGCTGGCCTTGCGGAAATGGTGACGTAATAGGTTTTTTTTTTTTCCCCCTCCTCCCAGCCCCCACGGTGCTTGGGTTTCTGGCTGTGAGTCAGGTTTCTGGAAATCTTTGTGGAAAGTTAATGGTATGTGAGGTAAAAACTCGAGCTGTATTTTCCTCTTACTTTGAAGCGACCCAGATGCGTGCTGGGTGGGGTCCCAGTGCTGCGGTGGACCGCGCTTTTCACTCCAGATCTTCCTAAACTGTCTTGGTCCGGCTTGGTCCCCCGTCTGCCTTTAAGCATCTGTTCTGAGGAAGAGAGGATATCACAGAGATTGCAGATGTCACGCATGCAAATAGATTATTCTTGTAGAACTATACGTATTTTAAAATTATTTGAGGAAGCATGTCTTCCAGCTTTTTAGCAAGTGATTTTCTTAAGGAGTTGTTTTAACTCTTATTTTTGCCAGAATAAACTGTATTCTTTACCTCGTGCTGTGGCCTTGGTCTTTATTAAATTTTGTTAGCCAAAGAAGGGCTGCCTGTGCCGGTGTGTTGCAAAGGCAAACTGACCTTTTTCACTTTAACAAGATAGAAGTAAATGAACTAGTTACCATAAATGAACCACAGTAGTTGTCAGCATTGGCTTTGTTTTGTTTTTAGATGCAGTGAAGAATAATCAAGTATGTTGCAAAAATAAAATCGCGTGAATCTGTATCCACCCTGTTTTAATTTTAGACTAATTTTAAAAGTGTCAGCTGTGCAAAGTGCTCAGTTCTTCCAGAAAATTTCTTTACCCTTAGAAAACACTTTATCTTTGAATTTCAGAGCTCCCTGTAGTCTGTGGCCTATAAAGCCAGAGAGAAAACAATAGAGACCTTTAAGAACATATTGAGAGAGAGAGCTGTGGAACAGGGAATGCAAGAAAGCTTGTCCAGTAGCCTAATAAGGACGTTTTACTATTATTTGCTAAAAAAATCCTTTTGATAGTCTTGGTAGGAGGTGTAGTAAGCTACTGTGGCTTGCAGAGTGCCTTGGCATTTGTGTAAAAGCCAAAGGGGAGGTTTGGGTCACATTGCAATAGCATTAAATACTGGTCAGGGTAGGGCGAGGAAGAGGCAAGATGTCCAGAAAAAACAAGTTAGAGCTAAAGCTTTGGTAAATCTGGAAAGAGGCTAATTGGGAAGACAGAGAAAAACAACTTTTAGGTCTTAAAATGAATGTGTAGAATAAGATAAACATATTTCATCATTAGATATTTCACCTTTAGCTACATTCCATTTAGATGTCTAATTTTTCTCTATGTTCCAATCTTCCCTATTACCTACTACAACTAACCATCAATTGAGGGATCACTTTGTTTTGGCACCATTGTACTGTTAACACTAACATAGATCGTAACAGTTTACACACATGTGTGTATATGTGTATATGTATTCAAAAATAGGGACATTTATTCTTTTTTTAATTTTTTTTTCCTACAGGGCATGTGCACTCACTAGAGAGACAGAGAGAAAGAAAAATCTCCTCCTAGGGTGGATTGCCACAGTGCAATCCCTTCTCTGCCTTTCTCCTCTCAGGATTTTGGGCATGTACACACACCTGGTGTGAATTTCAAGCCGCCAGGTCTGGGACTCGAACCACAGTGAATGACATGGGAGTCTAGCATGTATGCATTATGCCATCGGCTTGTCCCAATAGTGGCAGTTAAATCACTCTGCAATATCCTCAACTCTTGTCCTGGATTTCTAGCACTTGCCTAGCAAAACCCAAACCATGGATGAATTCATGTATTTATCTTTTCTATATTTTTCCCCCACCACTTCATAACTGATGTGTCAATGTGATCTCACACCCACATTGGCTCTCCACATCGATCAGCCCACCAATTCCTTTTCTCTAGTTATTTTTCTGTCTCTGAAGGAAAGAATCATGAGCATAAGCCAAGAATTCTGTCATATTCTCACTATGTAATCTACTTACACCTTCCTTCTAGTTTAAAAGGACAAATCTTTCTGTCAAATGCCAACATTTAGTATTTTCAGTCTTTAATTTTTGCCATTTGAGTAGGTATACATGATGTTACTGTGAAATGTCTGTTCATAACTTTTACCCTTTCTATTTTTATTTTTAAAGTTATTTATTATATTATGTTGTCAGAAAAGTCATGACTCGTTTTCGTGTAGAAAACCAGAAAAATATGGCATCACTTTCCTGATGGTCTAATATAAAAGAGACAGTGAGAGAAATGGAGAGACAGCAACCTCAAGAGGGGCTTGACACCACAATACACCCTAGCTTCAGTCAGCCCTGGATCATGGGCATGCTCATACTTGGTGTGTATAAGGAGGCCTCTAGACATGAATCCAGAATGTTCTCATGTGGGTCAACGTCATGGAGTATAATGTTTAACCACTGTGTCACTATCCAGCCTCATCTTTTGCTCATTTTTAAACTGAATGGTTTGTTTAAGATTTAGTTGTAGGAGTTATTCAAATATTATGCACACATTTTTTTTTTGTCAAAAGTGTATGTTGTGAATATTTTTCTTTCAGTTTTTGGCTTTTTTTCCCTATGCATTTATTTTTTATAAGTTGTATATAGCAAAAAAGAATATAATAACTTGCAGATACAAACCAATGATAAACTGCAATTTCACAAAACATTGTGAACATTATACACACTTTTCAGTCCTTTATTTTAGGCAATGTTCTCTTTTGATACCAAATAAAGGAACGGAAAAACACTAGAGTGAACTATTTCCAGAGTATACCAAAACAAAAGTACACCAAGAGCGTTAAGAGGGTTCCCTTAACACCATGGCCTCACCAACACTTGTTGTCCTTTATTTTTTTGATCCTAGCCATTTTGAGGTTAAATGTATCTCATTGTGGTTTTAATTAGCATTTCCCTTATGACAAGAGACTTTGAACATTTTTTAATATGCCTCTTGGGTTATTATAAGTCTTCCTTGGAGAGTTGTCTATTCAATTCATTGGCCCATTTTCAAATTGGATTTTTTTTTTTTTATGAGCAAGCTGCTTGAGTTTTGTATATATTCTAGGTATGAATCTCTTCTCTGAGGAATAATTTGCAAATACTTCCTTCAATTCATAGGGTTGTCATTTTCACTCTATTGTTCCCTTTGCTGTGAGGAAACATTTTAGCTTAATATGACCCCACTTGTCTATTTTGGGTCTATTATATATAACTATTGCCTATACTTCAGGGGGTCTTATTTAAGAAATCTTTGCGTACTGCAATATGTTCAAAAGTTTCCCATTTTCTACTAGTAGTTTTATAGTTCTAAGCTTTATATTTAAATTTTTTATCTATTTTGAGTTGACTCTTGTTAATGGTGAGAGATAAGAGTTCAGTTTCATTTTTGTGCAGGTGGATATCCAGTTCTTCCAGCACCATTTGCTGAAAAGACTGGTTGGTTTTTTTTTTTCTTTGCTCCACTGCATTGTCTGATACCCTTTGTCGAAGATCAATTGGCTATATGATTTAGGGTTTACTTTTGGATTCTCTATTCTGTTCCATTGATGTGTCTGCTTTTGTGCCAGCACCATACCATTTTGGGCTTTTTTTTTTTTTTTGGAGAGGTTTTCGCTATAGGGCGCGTGTGCTCGCCAGACAGAGAGAGAGAGACATAGAGACAGAAAGCTAGAAATCACCCCCCAGAGGGGATGGTCACGCCGCAATCCCTTCTCCCTTCTCCTCTCGGGATCTTGGGCATGCACACACACGCGCCCAGCGTGAATTTTAAGCCACCGGGTCCGGGACGCGAACCGCGGTCGACTATGTGGGAATACAGCGACATAGCCATTACGCTAACTGCTGGTTCCCCCATTTCGAAATTTGGTAATGAGATACCTCCTATTTTATTGTGTTGATACAATATTGCCTTGGTGATATGATATCTTTTATTATTCCAGACAAATTTTATACTTTTTTTTTTTTCTGTTTCTGTGAATGTCTCAGGTAATTGGCTTGGAATCACACTAAGTAAGTAAATTAATTTGGGTAGGACCAACATTTTGATTATGTTGATTCTTCTGATCTAAGAACACAGGATGACCTTTCTTCTTTTTAGTATCATATTCAATTTCTTCTTTCAGTTTTTTTTAGGGTTTTCCTTGTAGAGGTGTTTCATGTCTTTGGTTAGGTTTATTCCTCAGTCTCTTATTTTGTTTTTGTTTTTGTTTTTGAGAGGTTTTCGCTATAGGGCACGTGCGCTCGCCAGACAGAGAGAGACATAGAGACAGAAAGCGAGGAATCACCCCCCAGGGGGGATGGTCACACCACAATCCCTTTTCCTCCATTCTCTTCTCGGGATCTTGAGCACGCACGCACACGCGCCCAGCGTGAGTTTTAAGCCACCGGGTCTGGGACACAAACTGCGGTCGACTACGTGGGAGCCCAGTGACATAGCCATTACGCTCACTGCTGGTTCCCTCTTATTTGTTTTGTGGCTGTCATTAATGTGATGGCTTTCTTCAGTTCTGTCTTAGAGGTTTCATTGTTGGTGTATAAAAATGCTGTAGATTTTTGTACATTGACTTTGTATCCTGCTAATTTACTGAATTCACATAAAAATGCTGTAAGTTCATTTGTGTGTGTGTGTGTGTGTGTGTGTATTCCTTTGAATTTTCTATGTATATAATATCTGCAAGTAGGGACAGTTTAACTTCTTTTTCTATCTGTATGACTTTTAGTTTTCTTTCTTGTCTTGTCTGATTGCATTTGTGAGGACTTCTAGCACTATGTTGGAAAGGAATGGAGATAGTGGGCAGCCTTGTCTTGTTTCAGTTTTCAGTGAAAAGGTTTTTACAGACTATACAAATGTGTGTGTATGTGTATACACACACACATGTACACACACAAACAGTTTAAGAGGGTTTCTATCATTCAGTATGATGCTCACATTGGGTCTATCAAATATGGCTTTTTTAATGTTGAAGAATATCCCTTCCAGGACCAGCAGATGGCTTGGTGGTTACGTCACTTGACTCCCATGTGGTCGACTACAGTGTGAGTTCCAGACCTGGCAGCTTAAAACTCACACCAGGTGAATGTGTGTGTGTGCCCAAAATCCCAAGAGGAGAATGAAGGAGAAGGGATTACAGCATGGCCATCTCCCCAGGGGATGATTTCTCGCTTTCTGTCTCTCTATGTCTGTTTGGTGAGTGCATGCACCCTATAGCAAAAATCACTCAGAAAAAAAGAAAAAGATATCCTTTTACCCCATTTTGCTAATAATCTTAATCCTAAAGGGATGTAGTACTTTACCAGGTGCTTTTTGTGCCTCTGTAGATATGATCGTATGACTATTTTCTCTCTGTTAATGTGATATTGTACATTTATTGCTTTGTGTATATTGAACCATCCTTGCATCCCTGCACTAAAGCCTACCTGATCATGGTGTATAATATTCTTAATGTACTGTTGGATTCAGTTTGCAAATCCCTTGTTGAAAATTTTTGCATTAGTATTCGTTAGGGATTGAATACTGCAGTTTTCTACAGTGGTCTGTAGTTTTCTTTTTTTCGTTATATCCTTGGTTTTGAGATCAAGGTAATGGAGGCTTAATAATGAGTTCGGGAGGATTACTTCCTTTTGAATCTTTAGAAATAGTTTGAGAAGAATTGGAGTTAGCTCTTTAAATCTTCTGTAGAATTCAAAAGTGAAGCCACCTAGACCTGAGCATTTCTTTGTTTTGGGAGATTATAACTGATTCAATCTCATCAGTCATTACTAATCAATTCAGGTTTTCTGTCTCACCCTCATTCAGCATAAATAACTCATACTTATCCACATCTCATCTAGGTTTTCTAGTTTGTTGATATATAGTTACTCATAGTATTCCCTCATAATTTTTTGTATTTCTGATGTATTTGTTGTAAAACTTCCAGCTTCATTACTGATTTTATCCATCTGGTTCCTTTTTCTGTTTTTCTTGATTAGTTTAGATAATGGTTGTCAAATTTATCTTCTCAAAAAACTAGGCTTTTGTTTTGTTGAGTTTTTAAAATACAATTCATTTATTTCGGCCTTAATATTTACTACTTATTTTCTTCCTTTATTTTGGGGGGCTTATTTTGTAGTTGTTTTTCTAGTTCCTTAAGATGCAATATAATTATTTACCACCTTTCTGGATTTTTGGTGAACATTAATGGCTATAATCTTGCCTCTTAAAACTGCTTTTGCTGTGTCCAAAAGGTTATGGAGCATGGTATTTTAATTATTGTTGGTTGCGGTGAATCTTTTATTTCAGTCTTAATTTATTAAATAGTTTAAAAGTCATTCAGGAGTAGGTGGTTTAATTTCCAAGTGTTTATGTATTTTTGAGGACTCTTTATGTGATTGTTTTTAGTTTAATTCCATTGTGATCAGAGAAGATACTGGGCATGGTTTCTATAGTTTCAAATTTACATAGGCTTGTTTTATGCATATTAAGTGGTCAGTTTTTAGACATCTACCTTGTGGAGATGAGAAAAAAATATGTTCTGTAGTTGGTGGAGAGAATACTCTATGTATGTCTGTCAGATCCTTTTGGTTTATGATACCAATTAGTTCCTGTGTCTCTGTTAATTTTTTTGTCTATAGGACCTGTTCAGTAATGACAGTGGGGTGTTGAAATCTCCAGCAAGTAGTATGCTGCAATCCATATCTACCTTTAGATCTATAATATCTTTTACATATTTTGGTGCCCTGGCATTAAGTGCATAAATATTAATGATTGTTATATTTTCTTGATCAGTTAATTCCTTTATAACCATAGTGTCCTTCTTTGTCTCTTCTTGTGCTTTTTATCTTGAAGTCTATTATATCTGATATCAATATCACAACTCTCCTTTTCATATCTGTTTGCATGAAACAATTTTTTCCAGCCCTTCACTTTCAGTCTATGTATATCTTTGTCAATGAAGTGTGTTTCTTATAAACAATATGTAGAGGGTTCTAGTTTCATTCATTGAGCCAATCTATGTCTTTCAGTTGGAGAATTTAATCTATTAACATTCAAGGTTTCTATCAATATATGCTGACTTAGCCGTGTCATTTACTTTTTTGTTTGTTTGTTTGTTTTTTGAGAGGTTTTTGCTATAGGGCGCGTGCACTCGCCAGACAGAGAGACAGAAAGCAAGAAATCACCCCCCAGGGGGAAGGCCACGCTGCAATCCCTTCTCCTCCATTCTCTTCTCGGGATCTTGGGCACACATGCACACACGCCCGGTGTGAGTTTTAAGCCACCGGGTCCAGGACACGAACCGCGGTCGACTATGTGGGAGTCCAGCAACATAGCCATTACACTAACTGCTGGTCCCCATTTACTTTTTTTTTTCCTACTTATTTTGTGTTCTATTTATCTCTCTCTAGTTTTCCAGGTATAGAATTTCCCTAAGGGCTCACCTACTTTTGATGAATTATTTCACCTTTTGTTTATCTGGGATCAATTTTATTTCTCCCTCCCATTTGAAGGATAATCTTGCAAGGTATAGTAATCTTGGATGAAATTCTTTTTCTTTTAGAGTTTTAAATATCTCTTCTTTTTTTCTTACCTACTTTGTTTCAGTTGAAAGGTCTGCTGTTGGTCTAATGAGGTAAACTTTGTGAGTAACTTGGCGTTTCTTTCTTGTCAGTTTTAGAATATTGTCTTTTTTTTTTTTTCCCTTTTATGAGCTTGGCTCTGATGTGTCTTGGATCTGTTTTTGTTAAATCTATGTGGTGTTCTTTGTACTTACTGGGTTTGGATTTCCATATGACTCTCTAAGTTAGGAACATTTTCAATAATATATCATGAAAGAGATTTTTCTAAGCCTTTACTCAACTCTTCACTTTCTGGAACACCTGTAAAGTAAATACTCAGCTGCCTGATGGCGTCTAGCATTTCCCATATTTTTCCTATTTTTAGTGTTTTTTAAAAAGAATTATTATTATTATTATTATTATTATTTGTTTGCTGTAGGGCACATGCATGCACACAAGAAGGGGCTCGGGAGAGAGAGAGAAAGTGAGAGAGCAAGTTGCCAGGTCCGGGACTTGGAACCATGGTCTACCATGTGGGAGACCAGCACCTTAACAACCTTGCTACCTGCTGGCTCCTTTAGTGCTTATTTTTACATTTTTCTCAGTTGCTTGGACTATGTTGGAAACTTTGTCTTCAGGGTCAGAGATTCTTTCTTCTGCATGGTCTAATCTTTTGTTAATACTGTCAAGGGAGGTTTTCATTTCCTGCATTGTATTTTTTAACTCCAAAAGTTCTGTTTGATTCTTTTTTAGAATATCTTTATCTTTACGGAGTTTCTCCTCCAATTCATGGAATAACCTTTTCAACTCCTGAAATTAGTTATCTGTTTTATCTCATATTTCATTGAGTTTAGTTATGATGACTATTCTGCATTCTTTTTCTGATATTTCTGTAATTTCTTGTGTTTTGTCCATTATTGATATGAAGTTATTTTATTCCTTCCGGATTTTTAAAAATATTTCTTGAGGCTATCCTGTGATTTCTATACATTTGTAGTTATAAATTCACTTCTCTTATATTTACAAAGGATTTCTGTGTTTTCCTACTGGAGTGAACATGGGGAGAGAATTTCTGTCCCTTCACCATGTTCAGATATTTTTGGCTCAGCTATAACCTAACCTAAATTATCTGGTCCCTGCATAGCTGAGGACTGAGCAGAGAAACTAGAATTTATGGTGGTATGTAAAATTACATGCCGTATTATGCCTGGCATGTGGCTGAGGCAGCTGCTTCTACCACACCCTAGGCTGGACAGGAGTTTTGTAGGTGAGCTGGGACCAGGTGGCCTTACTTCACCTCTGCTTCTCACCTCTTCTCCCATTCTGAAGGCTGAGGCAGCCACTCTTCCCATACCCTGGGCTTAGCAGGAGGCTTTGTAGGGAGCTGAGACCAAGTGGCAGTACTTTCCCTCTACTCCTGGAAAAGTGAAGGGTAGAGTGGTGTCAGAACCAGGAAGGAAGCTCCACTCACCAGTTCTGAAGGCTGAGGCAGCTCCTCCTCACATACCCCAGGCTTGGCAGGAGGCTTTATAGGTGAGCTGGGACCAGGTCCTCCTTCAACTCTGCCTTTCCACTCTGTTCTGGTTCTGAAAGCCAAAGCATCTGCTTCTCCTTCCATACTCTATATT
>NW_006160114.1:5092329-5099638 GCF_000334495.1 Tupaia belangeri chinensis | reverse complement strand
GGTGAGCGGGGACCAGATGGTTCTACTTTGCCTCTGCTCCTAGCCTCTGCTCTGATTCTGAAGGCTTAGGCAGCTGCTCCTGGAAGTTGGCTTCTTAATAGTATTTTTTTTTTTTTGAGAGGTTTTCACTATAGGGCATGTCCACTCTCCAGAGAGACAGAGAGAGACAGAGAGACAGAAAGTGAGAAATCACCCCTCTGTGCCATGCCACAGTCTCCAGTCTCCTCTTGGGATCTTGGGCATGCACACACACATGCCTGGAGTGAGTTTAAGCCACCAGGTTCAGGGGGTCCAGTGACATAGCCATTCTGCCAACTGCTGGTCCCCTTAATAGTATTTTTTGAGGAGCAACTTTTGTATGTTGTATTTCTCTGATAATTTGTACATATTGTTGAGATATTTAAGTTCATTAGCATTAAGCTGTTCAAAAAGTTCTCTTTGTTTTTAATTTCCATGATATGTTTTATTTATGTCTGATTTATTTAAAGTAATTTTCTGCATTATATAATAGAAGTTTTTGCTTATGTTATTTTGATACTGTATTTTTCAAATAGGAAACCAGTTATTCTAGCAGCTTTGTCGAAAAGATTATCCCTTTCTCCATTGAATTATATTGATACTTCTGTCAAAAATCAACTATTTTCTGAATTTTTATTTAGTTCTTTTAATAGTAAATATCTATCCTTTTTTATTTAATTGTCAGAGGGTATGTGCATTGGCTAGACACTAGACAGAGAGAGAGGGAAAAAGCTCCCTTCAATGAGATGTGGTAATATGGTCATGCCACAGTCCGTTCTCTTCCATTATGGAAGGATTTTGGGCACATATACATCTGGCATGTTTCTCAACCCTTTGGGTCTGAGATTTGAACTGTAGTCAGCCATGTGGAGTCTGGCTGTCATAACAACTTGGGTATGGGGCTGACCCTGTCAATCTTTAAAATCAATGCCTCATTGTACTTAATACTATAACTTTATAAGTCTTGAAATCAGGTAGTGATAAAAATCCAACTTTTTTCCCCTCAAAATCATTTTGGCCATTTTAAGTACTTTGTATTTTTATATAAATTTTATAATTGGTGATTTAGTTTCTAAAAAGTCTGCTGGGTTTTGATTGGGATTTTGTTGAATCAGTATAAAATTTTCAGCATATATGTCTTAAAGATCCATTATTAAATTTATTCCTAAGTATTTTACATTTTGTATTTTATCATAAATATTTTTTGTTTTGTTTTTAATTTGACATAGGGTTCATACACTCACCAGCGAGAGAGGGATATTGAGAATGCACTTCCCTCCAGGAGGGGATGACCACATCGCAATCCCTTCTCTTCCATTTTCCTATTGGGATTTTGGGCATGCATGCTCATGAGCTGGCATGCTTTTAAAGCTTCTGGGTATAGGACTCAAACTACACAGTCAGCCACATCAGATCCAGCCTCTTTAACCACCATGCAAATGGCTGGCCTTCATACATGTATGTTGGAATTTAAATTTCTATTTATTTATTGAGTCATTGTATTTCTGTTATGGAATTTTCATTTGATTTATATTTATATATTGTACTTCTTTAGTGAAGTTCTGTAGTTTGTGTTTGATACTGCTTCAATATTTGGATCACATGTGGATCTTATTTCTGTTATCTTTTTCTTATTCCTATTTTGTGGTATGTCCAGAAATTAATGTTTTAGTTTATTTATTTATTCTATTTATTATATACATATATATACACAGACACACACATAGGAAGAGAGAGAGAGAAAGAGACAGGCACCTCCAACATGGTATTCATGTGGCAGTCTACCCTCAGTCTCAGCCAGCCCAGATCATGGGTATATACATGCCTAATATATTTAGGGAGGCCTCAGAACTCAAACGAAGAATCTTTCCTATGCTGGTCTAGTTACATTACCACTGTGCCACATCCTAGCCCCCTAGAAATTGTTAGTGAAATGTTGTCTTTATTTATGAAAAAACTGATTAACTTTTAAAGTTTGTTTCTTTTTCTGAGAGAGAGAGAAAAATAGATGCCCTTAATAGGAGTTTGTCACACTGTTATCCTATCACCCTCAGTCTTCCAATCAGTAAAGATCACTGACATGTTTGCCTAGCATGTTTTTGGTGAACTTGTGATCTGATCCAGGTGGCTCCAACACTGGAGAGTGGCACTCTATTGCCTATACCACCACAACTGGGCCCTCAGTGATGTTTTCTTCTATAAAGCTTTGTACTTTGCTTTTATTAAGAGCCAGACTAAGGGCAAAGCACCTTCATCTAATCCAGTTTGAGATGATTTCAAACTGGTTTTCTGTTTTTAAGTCTACTCTACTTCAGCTGCATTCATCCTCCAGCCCCTGCCCTCCCCCACCACACCCCCCTGTTATGTCTTTTATGAGAGAGATAGAGAGAAAGAAATACAAAAGCACTTTCAACAGGGTAAAATGCCTTAGCCTTTCTTTCTCCATTCTTCCCCAGCCCTCCCATCCAACCACGATCATGGGCACACATGCTTGATGTGTACCGGTCAACCAGGAAATGAAGCCCACAATCTTCCATGTCAATCTGTTCTTGAAGTTCACTCTTCCTTCTGGGGCAGTCCTTTTGTGTCCCAGCTAAAAAGCCTTAGATGTTTACAAAGGCCCTGCCTCATTGGTGGGTTCAGAATTCCAATTTTAATTTCTCAGAATAATAGTATTCCCGAAAGTTCTTAGCTTTTCTGCTTCTTAGCTGCCATTTTCTGTCATGCAGAAAGTCCTCTTTTTTATATCATTTATATATTGGGTCATCAGGAAAGTTATGACACATTTTACGTAGAAAAACAGGAAAATATGTCATGACTTTCCCAATGACCTAATATTTTAAACTGGTAGAAAAATGAAGAGAATAGATGGGACCAGCAGTTAGCATAAAGGCTATGTCGCTGGACTCCCACATAGTCGACCGCAGTTTGAGTCTCAGACCCGGCGAATAAAACTTATGCCAGGCGCATGTGCATGTGTGCCCCAAGATCCTGAGAGGAGAATGGAAGAGAAGGGATTGCAGCGTGGCCATCCCTCCTGGGGGCTGATTTCTCACTTTCTGTCTCTCTGTCTCTCTCTGTCTGTCTGGCAAACGCACGCACCCTTTAGCAAAAACCTCTCCAAAAAAAAAAAAGAAAAGAAAAGAAAAGAAAAGAAAATGGTAACTAAGCCATTGAAAGAGCTTCTGTAATATCTTCCAAACTGGCAGATGAGTCAAGGGGAACATAGAGTTGAATATGGGTACACTTCTTTCATCCTCCTTCAGGACTTTGCCTTTTCAGGATGCTATCAAAAATCCTTTTTTTGTAGTTTTTACAGCTTTTCTAGTTCTTCACAGACAAGAGAATGAGACTTTTAAAAATAATAATAATAATTTCTTAATCTGAGAGTCTTAGTGATGCTAGGAGAGGTGGGATTACTTTTCTGTACCAGTGTCACCACGTTTTGTCTCCAGACATCAGAAGCCATGCAGGGACTTACTTTCTTGCTTTGACAGATGTATGTGGGGCTTCTTAGTAGTGACTCCTCCTTGCCACAGATGGGTTCCTAGGAAGTACCCTTAGTTCTGTCTAGGATTTTTCTAGCCCTATTTTCTGCATGAGGAAGCACCCTTTGCTGCTTCTGCTGAGGGGTCAGGGTAGTTCTCTTTTCACATAAGTCAAATGTGACTGTGCTGTAACTATAAATTCAGTTTGTCACCTTTGGTACACTTATAATATCAGTATGTGTTCTAGATGGGCAGGAAGAAATACATCCTTTTACTTTTTTATAGATGCTAGAAAAGGAATATATATACACTTCCCATACAGAGAATAGATTTTACATCTTATTGTAATTTCAAGGAATTGTTACATAAAAAATTGCTTGCAAATCTGTATGTTATAGAAAGATCCAAATGACCAGGACTTAATCCCAGATCTTCCACTTCCTTGGAATTGGGCAAGTTGTTTATTTATTTATTTATTTTTTGAACCTCAATTTTCCTTTGTTAAATAAGATGTCTACTTGCCAGGGTTGTTGAATTTAAAATTTATATTTTTTGTAAAATGTCTGATATATGTTTCTATTATTAGTCATAAAATTATTTATATAGAAAGGCAATTTTTTTTTTTTGGAGAGATTTTCACTGTAGGGCGCATGCGCTCTCCAGACAGACAGAGAGAGACATAGAGACAGAAAGCGAGAAATCACCCCCCGGGGGGATGGTCACGCCGCATTCCCTTCTCCTCCATTCTCCTCTCGGGATCTTGGGCACACACGCACACGCGCCAGGCGTGAGTTTTAAGCCACCGGGTCCACGAACTGCGGTCGACTATGTGGGAGTCCAGCGACATAGCCATTACGCTAACTGCTGGTTCCCTAGAAAGGCAATTTTTTTTGGACAGTTTTTTTGCTCTAGGGCGCATGCGCTCACCAGAAAGGCAGTGAAAGACAGAGAGACAGAAAACGAGAAATCACCTCATAGGGCCACCCCGCAATCCCTTCTTCTCCATTTTCCTCTCGGGATCTTGGGCACGCACGCACACGCACCCAGCGTGAGTTGAAGTCACCAGGTCCAGGATTCGAACCAGAGTGGACAACATGGGACATAACCATTATGCCAGCTGCTGGTCCCTAAAAAAGGCAATTTTAACTTATGGGGAATAATTAGCCATACCATACATAACAGCAGTATTTCAGAACCCACAATATTTCCAGATTTCTGTTCATCACATAGTTTATTTTATTTACTGATTGCCTATTAAAATACCAAATGCTGAACTGATATAAAGATGTGGAACCAATGAAACAATATAACCTGTCTCAGACAGACAGGTAAACAGTTCGCCCACTTTATTGAAAGTTTATGGTGGGAACTGTTCTGCAACAGTTTTATTATCGATAGTGTTCAAGTATAAGACTTAGTGGTATTTCTTCTCTTGCTGTTATTTAATGAATACTGAAGCAGATTTTGTGATTTTGAATAAAATTTACTATAATAGAATGACCTAGAATAAAATTTGACAGTATAAACTTCATTTAACCTTGAATAACATTTATTATATAGCAGCTCTAAGCAAGGGAATTTTGTTACTAAAAAACCAGTAGAATAATGAGACAGTTTCACTTAGAAGACTAGAACAAAAATGGAATCTGAGCTCTGCTCCAGTGTATAACTAGTCTGACTTTTATGGGGACTGAATAGGTTGTCATCGTATATCACAAGAAAGTTCTCCTGTTCATTGTGCTAGCAGGGCAGTTTTTGTTTGTTTGTTTGTTTGTTTTGTCCTTACAGAAGAAAAAGCAGGTTGTTTTATAGTTCAGTATTCATTAATAACTACCCACCAATTTTTCTCTTTTAACTCTGCTCTTCAATTGTTCTAGACCAGAAAGAGTAGTAACCCCTTTGAATACAAGCCACTTGGCCTCAGTTTTTAACCATGTCTACCTAATTTTTACCCTACCAAAGGAGTGTGACAGTTATAGTAAATTTGGACTGAATAATTTAAAAACATTCTCAGATCCAATAGACTCACCCATGATAACAAAATATATTTCAAAATCAAGTATTCTATTTCTTTTCTTTCTTTTTTTTTTTTTTTTTTTTTTTTGTGTTTTTTGCCCTAGGGGGCAATTTTTTGTCAGGATTTGCCATAGGGTGCATGTGTTTGTCAGAGAGACAGAGACAGTGAGAGGGAAAGTAAGAAATCACTACCCGGGGGATGGCCACACTGCAATCCCTTCTCCATTCTCCTTTTGGGATTTGGGCATGCACTCGGTTGCACCTGGCGTGATTTTCAAGCCACCAGATCTGGGACTCAAACTGTGATTGGCCATGTGAGAGTCTAGTTGTGTAACTACTCCACCATCTGCTGGCCCCAATATTCTATTTCTTAAACCTGATTTTCTTTTTTTATCTGGTAGTTTGTTTTCATTTTCCTAATTCATATAACACATGTAATTCGGGACAGAAAATAAAAAAGTTTCTTACTTATTGACTACAACATAAGCCAAATTATGTTGTACTGGTTAAATTTTTCTAATTTCTGTGTTTTAAAAATACATGTAGGTCTAGATGCAGTGGTAAGACACCACTGCACAGTACTGGAGTCCTAAAGGAAGCCCCCAGTTTGGATCCCAAGTCAACCCAAACACCCAAGGCTTCTCCATGAGAGTCCCAATGATCTTCGCTGCTTAGAAGGCTTGGGATGGTGTGGAGGCTGTCAAGGAAATGCCTGTTTCGTGAAAGAAAGAAAAATCTTCCAATGACATGTGAAGTAATGACAATACAATTTTGTCATCTGTTGTACCATTTCCATCTTGTTTTCTACTATACAGTCAGGTTCTTTATCACTGGGGTTTATCAGTCATATATATTGAATTTATTTACATGTATAAACAAAAAATCAAATATCAATTCTAACATAGCTTTTCTATAATCCTACTCTATTAGGGTGTTTTTTTTTGTTTTGTTTTGTTTTAATCACTGGATGTTCTTATTCTGGATCACAATGGGGGTAGCTGGAGTGGTCAGTCTGACCTCTACATGTTGTGTAAAGGACTGCTCAGTCTTATGTCCTAGCAGTTTATGTGTAGATTTTCAGGCAGTCATCTTGCCTTTTATAATGTGCTTAGATTGGATCAGTAAAACAAATGTTCTTTTCCTCCCAGGTAACATTGTACATGATCATAAAGTACAAGCATGAAAAAATAGATTAAAATAAATAAATCATCTTTCTTCCTATTAATATGGTGTATTACATTTATGGTTTTTGCATATGTAGAACCAACCTGGTTTTGTGTATGTTGAACCAACCTTGCATTCCTGGGATAAAGCCTACCTGATCATGATGCATAATCTTTTTTATAAGTTGTTATATACGATTTGCTAATATCTTGTTGAGAATCTTCGTGTCTATATTCATCAGGGATATTGGTCTATAGTTTTCCTTCCTTGTCCTGTCCTTATCTGTTTTAAGGATAAGGATGAAAGAGACTTCATAGAATGAATTAGGGCGGGATTCACCCTTTTGGATATTTAGAAATAACTTGAGCAGAATGAGGGTTAACTCTTCTTTGAAAGTTTTGTAGAATTCAGAGGTAAATCCATCAGGGCCAGGGCTTTTCTTTGTTGGGAGGTTATTTATAACTGATTTGATCTCCTGGCTTGTTATGGACCTATTCAGACTTTCTATATCCTCCTGGCTCAATCTAGGTAGCTTATACATGTCCAGGAATTTGTCCATCTCATCCAAATTATCTTGTTTCTTGGCGTACAGATTTCATAGTATCCTCTAATTAATGTTTTTT
>NW_006160114.1:5055041-5090953 GCF_000334495.1 Tupaia belangeri chinensis | reverse complement strand
GGGGTGTGGTGAAAAGGGAACTCTCTTACACTGCTGGTGGGAATGTAAATTGGTCCAACCACTGTGGAGAACAATTTGGAGATTCCTCAAAAATCTACAAATAGAACTACCATATGATCCAGCAATCCCACTCCTTGGTATCTACCTGAAGGACAGAAGAATACTTATTCGAAAAAGTGCGCTTGCACATCGATGTTTATTGCAGCATTTTTCACAATTGCTAAGTCATGGAAACAACTTAAATGCCCAGGAACTGATGAGTGGTTAGAAAAACTGTGACACATATACTCAATGGAATACTATTCATCCATAAAAAACAACAAAACCCTGGCTTTTGAAAGGAAGTGGATGAATATGGAAGACTTACTGCTGAGTGAAGCAAGCCATGCTATGAAGGAGAGGCATTGTATGTCCCCAATTAATATATACCAAGTGTCTGTACTCTTATATATATATATTTGAAACCATACTGCTTCTGTTGTTATAGAGTCATAAAATTATACAAAATTATAAGAAATATTATGAACATTATCTTTAAAATTCAGTATTTTGAAATTTTTAAATTTGTTTGTAAACTGTCAAGAACTATGGAGTATGAGCTAAAATTTTTTGATAAGTAAATGTTTGTGGAAAAATGTAAAAATAAATAAATAAAAGGAAAAAAAAACCAAGCATGCATCTTTAAAACAAGGATTACTTGACCAAATTAAATAATTTGGAAAGGAAGAGATCTTTTTTTAAAAAATGTCAATTTCCCATGTCTACCTGCTGGATTACATTTAAAACCATACAGAAAACATAACACTGTCTTCTGTCTTTTATCACCAACTGTTTTTCTTATCCTGTATAGAACATACTTATAGTGCTTAGAGCCATCTTTACACATAGCAGTGGATCATCCAGATAAGTCATGTAGCTTTTACTGAGCTTAAATATCATCCCAAAGAAGATATTCTAAAGTTCTATTACTGAAAGTAAAATCATTTTTTTAATTTTATTTTTTACTTATTTTACTTATTTCTTCTATGAGGGAGAAAGAGAGACAGGCATTCCCACCAGGGTTTTCACTCCATGATCTACCTGCTTATCTGGCATATACAGAGAGACATATACAGAATGTGAACCAGGACCTTCCCATGTGAGAATAATGAATACTAGTGACTACTATGCATATTTAAAACTCTTTGATTTTATAAAGGCTCCCTCTTTTTTTTTTAGCTTTTCAGTTTTAAAATGCAACAACAACACAAATGCACAGGGTTTCCTTTATTTAAAGTGAAAAGTCACATTCCTTAACACATGGCTTCTTATCTGAGGGTCCCTTTTACCTTCCATACATCAGTGGGTCGTATCACTGGATTTGGAAGAGACATTTGAGTTCTTTGATTAGCATGGCACTTCTTTTCTTAGTCTGTTCATGTTGGGTCTCTGGTGAATTTTGTCTGTTTTTAAATGTCTGTTTATTGATCAAGAAAAGAGTAGAGAAAGTGACTAACTTTGTACTTTAAATATGCATGCTAAATTTTTTATAGAAGTCAATTAAAAATAGAAATAGAATGCAAAATTTATCCATACTTCTGACTTTTTTTTTTTTTTTGCAGTACTTGACTCATCAGTAAGAGTATAGTCATAGCTCATATAGAAAACATTCACAATTATATCTCTGGTTTCCTTAAGTCCTGGCAATCACGTGGGTAAAACACACTCAAAATTAATGGGAAGTAATAAATAAAACTCCATGAGTAGATCCTATTAATATCTACATTTTTATTCAATTATATGACAGAAATAATGAGAGAAGTAACTTGCCAAGATGGCACAGACAATAAGCAGAGGAATCATGATATGAATTTAGGTAGTAGCCTACTTTTCCTAAAGTAAAATATAAGCATGAAATAAATGTTAGTTATTGTGATGGAGAAGAGGAATATTGTGTTTAACAACAGAAAATATGAATGACAAAGACTTCTCATCTCTCAGATCTAGAATCAAGCAGTGTCTTTCTTGATGAACAGGATAAGTAGATTAGTCTCAGTTACAGGAAGAAGTGAGGTTAGAAACATTGCCAAATATTAATTTAATACAAATTATTTTAGTATAGCTTGAGAAAATTTTCACATGTACTTAAGTTTCTTCACATTGTTTTTTTTTTTTTTTTGCGCTCACCAGAGAGACAGAGTGACAGAAAGCAAGAAATCACCCCCCAGGGGGGATGGCCATGCCGCAATCCCTTCTCCTCCATTCTCCTCTCAGGATCTTGGGCACGCACGCACACGCGCCCGGCGTGAGTTCTAAGCCACAGGGTCCGGGACACAAACCATGGTCGACTACGTGGGAATCCAGCGACATAGCCATTACGCTAATTGCTGGTTCCCTTACTGTAGTTTTTGATAAGTGATTATCTAGAGAGCATTTGATAAATTCCAACATTCATTATGATAAATAATCTTAGAGACTGAAAGTGTACTTTAATAATATAATGCATGTATCAAATCATGGTTGGTTTAGGTTAATTAATGTAATTCAAAAATTGAGAAAAATCTGATCATCTTAATAGAGAAAAAGAACCTAGTAAAATTCAACATCTTTCATATTAAAATTTTTGATCAGGAGCTGATAATGGCAAAACATGATAATCTTTGAAGCTGACTCACAGGGAAAGGTTCCAAGTTTGTGTCTGAAAACCTCCCTGGGTACACTGGGTACACACATACATTACCTAGGACTGGCTGGGGATGGTGGATTTTGACATTAGGAACCTGTTTGGGGTGCTGTCTTTCTCTTTCTTACTCACAAATAAAGACATAGGTGAATGAACCTTTAAAAAAGTTCAAAAAGTTTTGACCACAGGAATGGAACTACCTGATTACGAACAAAAATCTATATAGCCAGAAAACAAAAAAAAAGTATAGCCAGTATCACATATGTTTATTTTTTTGATGTTTATTTTTTATTTTTTTAGGTTTTTGCCATAGGATGTTTGAGCTCACCAGAGAGAGACAGACAAAGAGAGTGAGAGAGAAAGAGAAAGGAACTCCCACCTTCGGGGGGATAGCCACACTGTAATCCCCTCTTCTCCATTCTCTTCTTGAGATTCTAAGCACACATGCATGTACATGAACTTGGTGTTTTTCGTTTTTTTGTTTTTCAAGCTGCCAGGACCGGGACGCAAACCACAGCTGGCTATGTGGGCATCCAGCACCTGGTGGCCTCACTAGTATTACATTTATGCTTGTGTTGGCCTGTGGTTAGGGCAGCTAGATCCCACACTGGATTCAAGTCCACAATGGCTTGGAAATCACACCAGGTGCATGTGCATGCATGTATGCCCAAAATCCTGAAGGGAAGAAGAAATAGAAAAGAGAGGATGGCAGCATGACTCTGCCCCACAGGAGGGCTTTCTCACTTTCTCTCTGTTTGGCGTGTACATGTGCCCTCTGGCAAAAATTTTTTTAAAAATGGAGGAACATTGAAAGCATTCACCTTAAAATCAGAAACAAGATTAGGATTATTACTTCTAGCTAGTTTTTTGTTGTTCGTTTTGTTTTGTTTTTTTTGAGAGATTTTTGCTATAGGGCGTGTGTACTTGCCAAAAACAGAAAGCAAGAAATCACCCCCCAGAGGGGATGGCCACACCACAGTCCCTTCTCCTCCATTCTTCTTTTGGGTTCTTGGGCACGCACAAACATGCACCCGGTGTGAGTTTAACCCACTGGGTCCAGGACTCGAACCACGGTCTACTACATGGGAGTCCAGTGATGTAACCATTACGCCATCTGCTGATCCCATTCTAGCTAGTATTAACTGGAGATCCTGGCTAGTGTCATTTGGAAAATGAAAGAAAAGTACAAGGAGTGGAAAGGAAACAAAATTGTCATTAGTCCCAGGTGTAAGATTACAAAGACTTTTCAGAGGGTAATTTTTTATATTCATATATACTTAATAAAAATATTTAAAATACTAAAATTACAAAGGGAACTTACAAGTTTTTATGGATAAAGACAAGTTAATGGAACTTCTGTATATCAACAATTTACAGGACACAGAAAATACAATTTTTTTAAAGAAAAGATACTACTTATAACAGCATCAAAAATGTGAAGAGCCTTTGCATACATTCAATAAGTGCTACAAAGAATTGTGCGTGTATCTTGGGAACCTTATAATACTTCTGGGTCATAATGATCAATTTGTTCCTGCAGATAAAACTATTTTCTAATCTCCACAGGTATTTATTATCCATAGTGTTAGGATCCCAAGCCCCTTAGCCAGCTGAAGGAAGTTCTACTATGCAAGAGACTCTTGCTGGTATTTAGACAAGGGGAGTTCTGGAAGTGCAGATGGGCTAGCATACAAAGAGTAATACAGTACAGAAATCATAGAAGAATCAAGGGATTTTTACCTCCCATTGGCTATGTGATTCCAGTCAAGAAACATATCCTCCTTAGGAATTCTTATATCAGACAGCAAAACAGAGTTTTAGGGAAACAATACACCATCTCTGGGGGGAAAAAGTTAGATAGTAAACGTGAAAGTATCATACACAGGGTTATTTGTTTAAAATTCTGTCATTGAGCTGTAGTGATCTACAGTAATTGAATGTATAAAATAAACTAAAATAATAAAATAAAATTCTGTCAGTGAATGCTAACTGAATGCTAATTTTTCTGAAGATAGACCTTAACTTTCCAAAGTGAGAACTATCCCAGACTTGTAACATAACAGCAGCAGCAGCAGTACTTACTTTTTTTTTTATGCATTACACAACAAACCTATTGAAATAGGTACTAATATCATCCTCAGTTCATAATTAAGCCCATAGCAAGTGTTCTTTTAGATACTTGTCAAACTGTGTTTCCACCAGCTCTCAGAAATAGGCATTATCAGTAATCAGAAGAATGCAGTACTAGTCAGCTTCCTTGCTGCATTTTCAGTATAGTCTAATTTGTCCCTAGTTTTTTCAATTCTAAGAGCTTAAAATTTTTGAAGTTGCTGTGTTTTTGAAATAGAACATGGCCCTATAATCTTCCTCATGGCCTTTAGTCAAGGGCAGAAGTGTATATACATTCTTAAATTCTTCATACTCTTCACAGACACATTTTTGGAGCTAGTAAATTTTTGTAAAAAAGAACAAATTCAGAGATTGTCTCAAAGAGAAGTAAATATATAAAACAAGTAACATAATACCTGCAAAAAAGTTTTAGCTACCATCATAATTACTTTACATTTTCATCATTTCCAATTCTTCCCCCATCCTCCCATAAAGGAAGTTGTTGCAAATAACAAATGTATGAGAAAAATAATTTCCAAACAGTACATTTAAATATTCGACATAGACTTGGCATATTCCTATGTACTCTCATTCCAATAGCTAAATTTGTTAGGCACAAAGTATTGAATAAATGTCAAAAAGTATTGTTTTACAGGCAAAGTAAGACTTGACAGTGTTACATTCATATACAAGTCTGTTTATCTTCCCTGTCCTTACCCCAAGGAACAACTTGAAATGAGTAAAATTTTAGTTAAATGAAAAAATTGTGTTTCCAAATTTTCTTACTTCTACAGAACTTTCTCCATTTTCCAGATGGAGTAGACCAAGGGAGAACATTGCAATAGAGGCTACTGTTGCCTTGTTGGAAAAGTCATGATACATTTTTGCAACAGATGGGGCTAGTTTACTTTTGGAAGTACAAGAGTCATTCACATCTACATTATTGCTATGTCATTTGACAGCCAAGAGTTCTAGTTTCATTCTTAAAAAAAAAAAAAATAAAAGTGATTTGTTGCATTTTGGAGGTTTTACAACAAATTGATGATGGAAGACAAAACTGCATTTTTGCCATATTCTAATAATTTACTTCTGTAAAAAGAAGAACACGTGTCAAGCTTTTTCGTTCCCCACCACAACCTATGGACTGAGATTATAAGATTTAAAAGAATAACGTTATTCTGTCTGAATCACATTTTATTATTTAAATTTTTAAGACTTTTGGTGTTCAAAGGATACAAAATTTTATATAGACAAGAGGAATGAGTTCAAGAGGTATTATAACCACAGTAACTATAGTTAGTGATATATTGTACTATAATCTTAAAAAATTGCTAAAGAATAGATTCAAAGTGCTCTCACCACAAATGAAAAAATAAATATGTGAAGCAGTAAGTTAATTGTAGCTTTATTTAACCATTCCTTGTTTTATATGTATTTTCAAGCATTATATTATATACCATTAATATGTATTAGTATTAGTTTTTTACTTGACAAATTTTTATGAATAATACATATTCAGTTTTGATTTATAAAAGGTTTTAAAATACAGCAATATAGTACAGTATTTTACCTAAAATCCTTTTTGGTTTATAAACTGACATTGACAATGAGCACAGAGCACAGACTGTAGCTCTATACCTGGAACACATTACATATTTAGTAATAGTAGCTAACAATACTGTTTTTGTTTGTTTGTTTTTATTTTTTTTAATTATCTTTTTAAAAATTTATTTAAATATGCCCAGAAAGGGGAAGAGAGAGAGAGAGAAAGAGAGAGACTGAAAGTGAGAAAATGACCCACCAGGTCCAGGACTTGAACTGTGGTTGGCCAGGTGGGAGTCCAGAGCCCTTAACCTCCATGCCACCTGCTGGCCTGAATACTGTTTTCATTATAATGTGTACTGAAGATTTTTGACACTGACAAGTTTTTAGACTTTATTAGGGCTTGGGAAGCCTAAATATTAATAGGAAAATTATTAATATTTTAAAATACAGATTTTCCTAATCTAAGATGGTTAGAACTGTGATTTTTCAACTTTATGACTGAGCAAAAGCGACATTCATTCAGTATAAATTGTATTTTGGGTACCCATACAACCATTCTATATTTTACTTCAAGTACATTATTCAGTAAATTAAATAAGATATTTAATGCCAAACCAGCAACTAGCATAATGGTCTCGCTGCTAGACTCCCATATGGCCAACCCCCGTTCAAGTCCTGGACCTAAAGGCTTGAAACTCATGCTGGGCACATGTGGAAGTGTGTCCAAAGTCCTAAGAAGAGAATAGAGAAAGAATTGCAGAGTGGCCATCCCCCTTGGGGGATGATTTCTTGCATTCTCTGTCTCTGTCTCTTCAGTGAGTGCATGCACCCTATAGCAAAAATCTCTCCCCCAAAAAAGATATTCAATGTTTTATTGTAAAATATGTTTTCTGTTAGGTCTGTACTGAGCATGTTTAAGGTAGGCTAGGCTGGCTATGATGTTTGTTTGGTAAGTTAGGTATTAAATGCATTTTCACTTAACAATATTTTTAACTTAACATGGGTTTATCAGGCTGTCACCCCATTTGTAATTCAAGCAGTATCTGTATTCTTACATTTTATGTTCATTTGTAGAACCATTTTGGATCTTAATGTGTTTTTATTGACATAATAATAATTTTCTTGAATTATTGCCTGAGAATAGTTCTTTGTATGCATATTTTTTTCTACAGAATGCTATAAACCTGGAGAAAAATCTTTAAAATATATTATCAGAAGAAACGAATTTGTAAAAATAAAACTGGACACATTCAGATTCTTAATGGTGTGCCAAACCAAATGTCAACTGGAGCTCGACCAAAAACTAAAGTAAGTGGCTTTATTACAGAATACTCTGATGGGGGGTTTGAGTCTTACTCATAGTGCTATTCACCAAAGTAAAGTAGCCCTATTCACACATTCTATTTTTTGTTTAAATTTAACATTAGGGTAGACCTGTTTTTCATTATACCATAAGGACATTCGTAATAAAAACACATACAGTTGCTAATATTTACAAAACTGGAAAAATACTTTCGCTGTTAAGACAAAATGGTTGTGATGGGCAGAGCTATAGCCATGAGTTGTATACACTTCAAATAATTTCTCCACTATTATTGAAACTTCATGCTGTAGTTGCAATTTTCCTTAACTATAATTAAAAATATTCCTGTGAGACAATCTATTTCCCATTGTTCAAGGGTCCAGAAAAGAGGCATGAGTCTGGGGAACATATCTACAAAAATTGGCTACTAACATTAAATACTCTTTAAGTAATTGCCATTATTCTATCATGCTAAATCATACTAGGAGGGAAGGGCTCTCCACTGATACTTTCTTTAGAAATTGTGCTTCACAAAGCAATGTGGAAAAATAGAAAATATTCAACACACATTATAATGAAAACAACATGGTTATCTACCATTATTAAATATGTGATATGTTCCTGGTACATAGCTACACTCTGCATTCTTTGACTATTTAGTCCATACAACAATGCTATAAGACATTACTACCTTCATTTTCTAAAAACAAAACAAAACACTGATCTTCACAACAACATAATAAAGTTAGTGGGATATGCTAAGTTAATGTTATTCTCACGTAAAAGATGAGGAAACCAAGGCTGAATAAATGTGAGTTACCCAAAGGAACAAAACTAGCAGCTAAGTCTTGATCTCCAGGATCCCTATGACTGTACTCTGTGCCAACACACAAGGCTCTGGAAAATTTTTGTGCTACCTTTTAAAAAAGGTAATGCATATTACTTAGTGTAAGTCAGTCTTTGAAAGCTACATATAATATGATTCCAAATATGTGACATTCTGAGCAAGAAAAAATTAAGGAGGAAAAAAAAATCTGTGGTTGCAGGTGTCAGGTAGAAAAATGAATATGCAGAGAACAGAAGGGTTTTAGGACAGTGAAACTATTCTGTACAATATAATGGTGGATATATGTCATAATACATTTGTTGAAATCCATGAATGTACACCACCCAGAGTGACTCCTAATATGAACTGTGGACTTTGGGTGATGATGAGGTGTCAGTGGAGGTTCATCAGTTACAACAAATGTAACATTGTGGTGGAAGCTTCTGATGGTGGGAGAGAATGTGCATATTGGGGGCTTGGGGATAAATATGAAACCTCATATCTTCCTCTTAATTCTGCTGCAAACCTAAAATTACTTTAAAAATTAAAGCTTGGGTCCAGAAGATGGTGAAATGGTTACATCACTGGACTCCCACGTAGTCAACCGTGGTTCAAGACCTGGCAGCTTAAACTCATGGGAGGCACATGTCCATGTATGCCCAAAACCCCAAGAGGAGAATGGAGGAGAAGGGATTGTGGCATGGCCATCCCCCTGGGGGTAATTTCTCGCTTTCTGTGTCTGTCTCTTTGATGACCACAATCTCTCTGTTTTTATTTAAATAAAGCTTAATTTTTTAAAAAATGCATTCTAATTAAAAATAATAAAAGAAAAGTGTAATATGTAGTAATTATATTTACTGTGATCCACATCTTGTGTCACTTTGATAAATGGCTGGTGGATATACCAGAGTTTTGCACAAGACTACCTTCTTAGACTATTCCTCAAGCCAAGAAGAAAGAACTTCTTGTACATCAATTGATTTTTTTTTTTAAGGCTAACAGTGTAAGTTAAAAAAGAGAAAACCATTATTTTTAACATGATGCTATAGTTCATTGTGTATTGCTTCTTTAAGGGAAAGTAATTTATTAAGAAGGCATTGGGGACCTATCTTAGCAACTTTCCTAACAGTATTTTTTTTTCTTTCTTATTCCTTTGTTTTTAGAATAAGCTCTTAATTATCCTTGGGCAGATAATTTATTTCCAAATTAGTTCATTCAAGATAGGGACAGGATAACTTATTAATAATTATATAAAAATTTGAGGGTATTTAATTTTCTTGTCCATTCACAAAATCATAATCTGTCTTTAGTCAATTCTTAAATGACACAGGAAGTGAAGAGAAATATATCTCTTCAGATGTTACAGGATCTGTATAGCCTTTGAAAATCTTTTTCTGTCATCTGTTTTCATCACCAATATGTGTCATGGGCATTCCTTCCAAGATATTCTCTTGGAAATAAGCAGGGCCCTTTTGGCAGAGGCATATTTTTGAAGCTGTGCTGTGAATCTTTAGGCAGCTGATAAATGGATTACAAAAGCTTCTTTTACTGTTTTCCTAGTCTAGGGAATCATTTCCAAAGATCCATATCTAGTTCCTTTAAACATACCAGAGGAGCTCAGAGACTTCATAGCAGAGACAATTTGCAATTGGCTAAATTTCTTTCAAGACAGGAAACAAATCCTTCAACCTAATGCATATTCATTCATCTGAATTACTAACACTCTATTGTTTTCTCAAACTAGCCTGAAAAACTCAGTTTCACCCACTAAGTACCTGATAGAATTCACTACCCTATATAACCTGCTGAGAGACATTTATTTACTTCTGAACATGGTTCTGGCTATCAAACAGGAAACTCTGTTCTAGCAAAATCCAGAGAGCTAGGCTTGCCCTAACTCTAGGCAGTGTTCTCATGGGCAATCTGTGCAGGGGATGGAGGATAAAGGTGCTTAACCCTTGTTACTTATTAAGACTTCTACATACTTTCAAATGAAAATTCCCAAAGTCTGCAATACGGTCTTCTTTATTGTTAGGACTACTCAAATCTACTGTCAGATATCACTTCCCTAGGGACAAAAAGATGCATGATAGCTGTTGATGGTACTTCAGTATAAGATACAGAATGATTTAGTATCAAAACTGGGCTTACGTACTCTCATCAAAAACAGGAGCCTTAGCTCAGGTCAGAGCTGCCATCTGCAAAAGGTACTTTATCTAATTCATACAAAGGTAGCCTCTGCTCTAAGACAGTGAATGCCATATGATACACATTTTTCCTTTTAATATTTATGAAAAAAACACCACCTGGGCCAGCATAGGCTATGTTTCATAAATTGGCTAAGGGGATGGTTGAAGTCAGGTTGGCAGAAACAGTAAGAAGTCCAAGTTCAAATTGTAAATGTCAGCCAGGTTGCCAAGGCTAAGAAGAATATTTAACAGTGAGCCACAGCCAAAGGAGCACCAAGTAAAGTTGAAAATCTGAGTTTTTACTGGCCTGTCTGTTCTCAGTTTAAGAGAGTAGGTCAGGCTCATTTCTAAAGCTAATGACTCAGGAACAGCTTTTGATCTATGCTTAGTTCACAGACTCATTTGTAGTAGGGAAGAGGCAGGACAGGCTTGAGCAGAGAAGATTGGTGACCAGAAGACTGGCTTGCTCTTATGACCTTTAGACCATAACCTATACCTTCCAGTCCTCATTTTTCCCTGAATCCAAACATTTATGTCTACCAGTCTTGGCATCTCTGAGTACATGATTTGATGTACCTCAAACTCAGCATATCAAGTCTTAAACTTTACTACATTTTTCTATCTTCGTGAAAATTACTTTAAGTAACTCATTATTCAGCCCAGAAGCCTGGGTTTTAGTTTCATTCATCTCCCTTAAACTCACATTTACTGTCACCAAATCTATCTTGCCTGCATTTATAAAAATGTGTTAATGCACATTAGTGTTCTTGCATCCCTAATGCCACTGTCCTAGATTGGACATCCCTCACTTGAAATATAGCTGAATTAACTAGTCTCCCTGCCTTTGATATCAAATACCCTTTATCCAATATCCAAAATGCAAAAATAGTTATTTATTTATTTTAGGTTTTTACCTTAGGGCACATGTACTTGCCAGAGAGAGGGAAAGTAAGAAATCACACCCTGAGGGGATGTCCACACCACAATCCCTTCTCTTCCACTCTTCTCTTGGGATTTGGGGCTTGCACACACACATGCCTGGTGTGATTTTCAAGTCTCCAGATCTAGGACTCAAACTGCGGTCAGCCATATGCAAGTTCAGCACCTTAACCACCACGCCACCTGCTAACCCCAGAAGACAGTCATTCAAAAAGTGAAATCTGATTATATCTCTGTTCTATTGACAATTATTCAGTGTCTTCACACTGCCTTTGATAGAAACTAAAATTTCTGTATATGGTAGACAATGCCATTCAAAATCCAGCTGTACGTGCTTCTTCAGTCTCTCATCTCTGGTCTTCCCTAACTTTTACTCTGTGCTCCCAGACATAATAAGCTACCTTTGGACCTTTTAGTCCCTTCTCCCATTCCTTGTATTTTCATCAGTTGTTCCTTTGACTTGGAATTCACTTCTGTTTTATTCACATTCAGTTTACTAGATTCTTAAGACTGCCTGCAGAATGACCTTGTTCTAGCATTTATCACAATGATGGCTTTTATGTTTCTTTTCCTCCTTCATTGGACTTGAAGCAATGTGATGTTCAAACTGTATCACTTATCTCTGTAACCATAATGCTCAGCATAGTAACTGAAAAATAGATACTCAAGGGACCAGCAGTTGGCATAATAGCTATGTTGCTGGACTTCCATGTAGTCAACCGCAGTTTGAGTCCTGGACCTGGTGGTGGCTTAAACTCATGCTGGGCATGTGTGCGTGTGTGCCCAAGATCCTGAGAGGAGAATAGAGGAGAAGGGACCGGTGTGGCCATACCCCTGAGTGGTGATTTCTTACTTTCTGTCTCTGTTTTTCTGGCGAGTGCACATGCCCTATAGCAAAAACCTTTCCAGAAAAAGATACTCAAGACATGTTTGAAATTGTGGTATGTTCTGGTTATTCCAGCTGGTAGGGGCTCCTTTCTCTCATGAGGTAGTGACAGGAGTTGTTACTCAGACACATGTGAACAGTGGTTTTGGCACTATGTTAATGCTAGAAAGGAAGATGGAGATACATTCACACCACAAAATGTTGATGGGTTTCAAGATATCAAGAATTAAATAGTCAAGAATAATGACTATCTGTTAAGTAGAAATTTCTAAAGTGTTTTTTACCTTAGTCCACCTTCTAGTCATTCTCTTCCTTTCTCTGAGAGCACCAACGTTTGGGCATCATGGTACCTTCTCCATAGCTACCTTTTTTGCTTTGAACTATTGCTATTCTTTCATTTCTTGAATCCTAGATATAACAAAAACAATTCCATCAAGGACATCTCTTCTGTCTGCAAGATTCTAAAAGTTTTCACTAGTAATTATAAGAAATAGATAATGAACAAAAGGACTTTATAGGGCTTGCTCTGTTAACACAATGCATTGCTCAAGAAAAGCTAGATCCCACATGGTGATGACAGTTTGAATCCCCAGCCTGGTCAGCCTGAAACATGCTAGGCATGCATGTGAGTACCCAGGATCTGATGGACTGGTAAACAGGAGGAAGGAGATTGTGGTATGACCAGACCCTGTGGATGATGCTCATTTTTCTCTGTCATATTCATGCATGAATGAAAGACTATTATTGAATAAAAGATGTTTTTAAGAAAAAATACTTTACATAATAGTCTCTTATCAATAATTTTAAATTTTTCTCAAAAGAGTGTTGGAATGTGACAGATAAGAGATGGGTCTTGAGGAATGTATATCCATACTTTGGAGACCACTTATGTTTAGTGAATTTCCTGTAATCTAATTAGAAAAGCTAAGAACTAATTAAGGACTATCAGAGGACTGCATAGAGTCAAAATAGAACAGGGGCTAGAGATCTGGCAAACAAACTGGTACCTTGGTTGAAAGATAGCTACTAAACTGAGGGACCAGTAGTTAGCATAATGGCTATGTTGCTAGACTCCCATGTAATTGACTGTGGTTCGAGTCCCAGACTTGGTGGCTTAAAATTCACGCTGGGCGTGTGTGCATGCGTGCCCAAGATCCCGAGAGGAGAATGGAGGAGAAGGGATTGCGGCGTGGCCAACCCCCCTGGGGGTGATTTCTCGCTTTCTGTCTCTCTGCCTCTCTCTGGTGAGCGCACATGCCCTATAGCAAAAACCTCTCCAAAAAAAAAAAAAAAGATAGCTAGATAGCTACTAAACTGAGACAGAGGAGAAGCCCTGGAAGGTGATGCTAAGGGAAGTATATTCTGCTTCTTTTTTTTCTTTTTTTTTGAGAGAGAGATTTTCACTGTAGGGCGCTTGCGCTCGCCAGACAGACAGAGACATAGAGACAGAAAGCGAGAAATCACCCCCCAGGGGGGATGGTCACGCCACAATCCCTTCTCCTCCATTCTCCTCTCGGGATCTTGGGCACGCACGCACACGCGCCCAGCATGAGTTTTAAGCCACCGGGTCCGGGACACGAACCGCGGTCGACTACGTGGGAGTCCAGCGACATAGCCATTACGCTAACTGCTGGTTCCCCCAAGTATATTCTGCTTCTTGTTACTTCTTCCATGCCATAATTTCCAGCACTACTACCACATGGATCTCTGCCTGGGATCCACAGTGGAGAAGTTCAGCAGCGTATAGCATTGCCAAAAGGATAGGAAGTGCCTTTGAAACAAACCCTCACGGCAGCAGCTGTGAGTGAAGCAGAGTTATTCTGTCCACTGGTCTGGGGCAGCAGTTTCCAGCCTGTACCAGCAAATGTAAGATAGAAACTGCCTGTTATTATTTAAAATAAAAAGTAGTATCTTAGAGAATAAAGCACTGTGTTTTATACAGTATTCTATGAATCATGATAAATTATTTTAGAATGTTTAGGTCCTTCCTTCTTCCTTCAGCTACCTGAAAGTTTTAGAAGTATTTCCCAGGGCCAAGAAGTACTAAGCCACACCTGTGTTAAACATTTGTCTTAGAAACACAGCCCAGTTGTATGGTTAAAAATATACAGTCACTAGACATATGTGGCCACTATATTCTTCAAGCTGTTACTAGATCTATCTACCAACCAAACATATTCTTCTCTGAGTTATTAAATAGTACTTTTAGGGACCAGCAGTTGGTATAATGGTTATGTTGCTGGACTCCCATGTAGTTGACAGTGGTTTAAGTCCTGAACCTGGTGGCTTAAAACTCCAGGTGTGCGTGTTTGTGTGCCCAAAATCCTGAGAGGAGAATGGAGAAGAAGGGATTGCAGATGACCATTCCTCCAGGGGGGTGATTTCTCACTTTCTGTCTCTCTCTGTCTTTCCAGCAAGTGCACAGACCCTATAATAAAAATCTCTCTTAAAAAAGAAAAAAGAAAAAAAAAGGGTTTTTAAACATGCCATATCTGAAAAGTGTAAGGCTTTTATATTGGTTTGTTTTATTGCCCTTGCTGATTACACGAGTTTCCTCTGTGTCTTGAATGAATAGCAGCATCCATTGTTGTAATAAATTCTCTTACTCCATAGACCTGTGCAGCACAGATGACAGCTGAAAGTGATTAGAAATATATGGTAAGATTGTGTTTAGAGAATATGCACATTTACAAGTAAAGCAGAATACACATTTCTGCAATGCTTTTAGAAACACATTGAACAAAACAGTAGTCTGCAAATATTTACTCTGTAGAACCTTCTAAAAGTTACTCTCTTTGTGTTAGGTTGCCTAGGCATGGGGCTTAAGAAGTACCAGAGGATTTCAAAGTTTGTGGATAAATGGAATTGTTTGTACTGGTTTGGTTTGTTGCAAAAACATTTTGAAATCCATGCAAAGCTTTTTCCACAATAAACATTTTCCATGAATTTTTAAAAACTTCTTTGGATTACTAATACATCATTTCTTACAAGAGTTGGGAAATAATGATTTCCTAAGGTTTCTAGGTCTCTCCACTGTTGAATTTTTGTGTTATGAACTTGGGACAGGGATTAATAATATTGTAGCCATCAAGACAATATGTCCTATGGCTTTTTAATTTAGGCATTAATAAAGAAAAAATTATTCAGTGACACTTGATAATGTACTTCAGAACAGATATAGGAACCACAGCAATGGGATTTCGCAGTGGGAGAAAAATTGGGCTCCATTCTGAATTGTGGCAAGTGGGAATTTATAGTCAAGGAGCAGGGTAGGAGTTAATGGATAGAAAAATGCTTTAAAAATATCAGAAGGAAAGAGGATTCTGGCTAAACTAACCTCACAGGTTTCTTGCTGAAAACAGGCCAGGTTGAGCAGACATCATCTGGGGGATAGTGTAGGATGAGGAGTCTGATCAGATACTGAGAGTGATCAGATATGGAGGACTGGGATTCTTGCTCAACTGACTTATTTGGAGCATTTACAAGGAAGAGCTCATATGGACCTCAGAGAAGGTTCAGGAGCCTAATTAAAGTTTAGTCAAGCAGAGAATCTTAGTCAGCATGTGCCATGACCTTAAATCACCTGTGGAAGATACAACCCACTGGGCTAGCACAGCTCATGGGCAGGACCCAACCAGGTGATATAAACAGATTTGGACTATGAACAATATAGCAGGGTCCTAAAGATGTTAAATGTCCAGGAAAGCTCCATCAAAATATACTTTACTCAGGGCTGAGTAATGCCACTGAAGTAAAACATGACACTGTGCAAGGCTAATTCACATGGGGAGGCTTGATGTCCATGTTTGGAGACCTTCCTGAGTATGCTAGGCATGTATGTGCCCATGACCTAGGACTGGTTGATGCTTGGCATGGATCACAGTGTTAAAACCCCGTCGGAGATATGCTATCTCTGTCTCTCTCTATCTATCTTTCTGTCTCTCTTTCTCATGGAAGGAATAAACTTTAAAAAAGTGTGGGTTATCAGGTGGCATGGTGGTAGGAGCACTAGATTCCACATCCACATTACTTACTGGATTTTCAGTTCTGGATCTGGTGGCTTGCTTTCTTACCTTCCCTCTATTTCTCTCTACCTCTCTCTGGTAAGCATGTGTGCCTCATAGCAAATTAAAATAATAATAATAATAATGATAAATGAAATAATTCTTTAAAATATTTTTATTTATTCATTCATTTATTTTACTTTGACCAGAGAGAGACAGAGACAGGGAGTGGAGTGGGAAATTGAGAAAGCAAGCCACCAAGTCCAGGACTCAAACCGTGGGCAGCCATGTGGGAATGTCTTGTGCCTTACCAGCATGCCACCTGCTAGTCCCATAAATAATTCTTAAAAAATAAAAAAGATATACAGAGTACAGCCCAACTATGATGGAGCCACATGAGAGGCCCAGGTTTGAATCTGAGGTCAACATGAACACACCGGTTGTGCTCATAATCCTGGCTGACTGGGAGATGGAGAGGAGGTTTTCAGTATAGTGAGACCCTCTCTCTCTCTTAAAAGTAAATGAGCTTAAAAAAAAAGAAAAGATACACAAAGTGCAGAAGTGACTGAACTCTGGTCATAAATATCAGTGTCCCAAAGTTAATGTTCTTTGGTAATTACACAGCTGTTTCTGGGGAGCGAGTGTGACAGATGAGTTAGTTAACTGTGCCACCTGCCTCTACTTTGCATTGTCATCTTTCCTACACTCTGAAAAACAGCTGTAACCAAAGATAAATTTTCTTTCTCCACAGTTAAAACCATAGGGTGAGAAATTGTTGTCCTACTCCACTTTCCACCTCCATGTAATGAAAGTGAAGTTTCTTTAATTTTTCTAATTTTCACATTGTTTTGCAGCAAAAGAGCTGAGATGTGGTCTCACTGAAAGGAAGAGCATGATAAATTTGCCATTCCTCAAATAAAATATCTTTTAAAAGTTGGAATTTTTCCCTGTTATTTATCATAATGTGCTCACGTGTGTGTGTGTGTGTGTGTGTGTGTGAGAGAGAGAGAGATGAGTGCCCTCCAGAGGGTCTAGTCACACAACAGTCCTCTTCCTCTAGTCCCCCAACCACCAGATCCCGAGTACGCACATGCATACCTGGCATATTTCAAGCTGACCAGGCTCGGGATTGGAACCTCTCTTGTCGTAAGGCCCAACACCACTTTTTTAGCCACTTAAACATTATCTTGGTGGGTTTAAGGAGTAGCCACATGCAGGCAGTTTTCTACACCTTTATTCTGAAATTAGTTTTCTACGCCTTTATTCTGAAATTAGATTTCTGTCTTTATTACTGATCAAAATGCAGTGAGTCAAAAACAGGCAATTCAATAATTTCACACTAATGTGTAAATTACTGAAAGCCTTTAGCACTCTGAAGTATTTGTAGTATATATTTTTTATTTACATTCATTCATTATACATCATTATAGCATGCAAAATGAGATTTTCCATCCAGAATATACTGTATATTGGCTCATCAACATACGTGTATATTTTTTAAAAAAATATTTAAATTCAAATAAATCTCTCATGGGAGATATTTCTGGCAATATAACACAGAGAAGTAAAAACAAATCAAGCAATGTACCAAAAACTGTTTCAGAAGCAGGGGCATAATGTAGACAGAGCTGCCCTGTCTCAGACTCTATGTGTCCTAAATTTTCCCACTTTGTCATGACTGTTTTACATCCCCCATTTCTGATTCCACCAAAATTCTCTAAAATCTTCAAGTGTTTTTTGTTTGTTTGTTTGTTTTTAAATAGTGAGTACCAGAAGCAGAACCTGAGAACAGGGATAGACATATGTCAGGGAGGAGCCAGAAAGCAGAGGGACAGAGATAGTGCAGGGATTCTTTGTGTATTCTGGTCATCATGAGTCAGGTTTGTAAACATCAATGATTGGCAATGATTTGTTACAAATGTATCTGTGTAGAGATTGATTTGTCTGTAAAAATATCGGAAGTGTAAAAATAATGGAAACCACCATTGAGAAGGTCAGTTTAGCTGTTGATGTCAAGTACTTAGAAATTCTCCAGCCTCATTGCTCCCTTGGGCTGGATTGATACTGCCCAAGAACTTCTTTCAAGAAAAACACAAGTGGTTTCACTGTGCCTTTTTATGAACTTGACATTCTTAGAGGAACCTTTACATGCTATTTTGAATATCAGGGCTAAACTTGTCTCACCCTATGTTGAACTAGCTTATGGGATATAATTTTCCAAGAAGTAGATTCTGACCTTCCAAAACAAGTGAGAATATGTATGAATATTTTGTTCTTGTTTTTGCCTACTTTGTTTTAGGTCTCCGGACAGTATTTTAGAAATCAGGAAAAAATTTTCTTATTCCTAATGGAATAACTTCAAGACCAGTATACTTGTTATATTGGTGGCATCAAGTACTTACAAGAGGAGTTCAAAAAGTCTGTGGAAAATTAAAATTAAAGTATGAGTTTATTCTGGCTAAAAAAATTAAAATCCATGTAGAAGTTTTTCATAATACCTATTTTCTATGAATTGTTGTGAAGACCCATAACAGCTTTCTCCAACCTATGTAGGTTGAGTAATGCTTCCTTGACCAAAGTATAGGGGATCAAAGGAATTGGGTTTTAGCTAGTTCAGTGATGATATTAGTGCTTTGGGGGAAAAAAATAGGCCAAGATATTTGGGCTTCAATTGCTGGTGAGGAAGAGAGAGGGGCGTCTGATAAAGAATTAGGTTGCAAAAATGAAAGCTTTGCTCAGCATTGTCCATAGAAGTATAATGTTAGCCACATGTATAATTTTATATTGTCTAGCAGCCAGTCAAAAAATAAAAAAAAGCAAAAGGAACAGGTAGAATTAATTAATCGTAATAATATATTTTTATTGAAACCAATATACTCAAAATGTTATCATTTGGACATATAACTTATACATAAAATTACTACTTTCTTTTGGGGGTTACAAGTCCTCAAAACCTCATGTACATTTTACCGTTACAAGCATATCTCAGTTTGGATTAGCCACATTTGAGGTACTCAGTAGCCACATGTGAGAGCTTCTCTAGGTGATAATTCAGGAGGAAGGGTATTGTGGCCAAAATATTTATTTATTACAGATAAATAACTTTGAAGAGTTTAAATCAGAGAGAGAGAGAGAGAGAGTTGAGAAAACGATGGGGGGGGGCCAAAATATTTATTTATTACAGATAAATAACCTTGTAGAATTTAAATCAGAGAGAGAGAGAAAGAGAGAGTTGAGAAAACGATGGGGGGGGGAAGGGACCAGCAGTTGACTTAATGGCTATGTCGCTTGACTCCCATGTAGTCGACCAAAATTCGAGTCCTGGACCCGGTGGCTTAAACTCAATATCTTCAAAAATAAAAGAAAAGGAAATGATGAGGGAAAAATTAAGAAAATTGCTTAACTTTATACAGCAAAACTTCATAAATAGATGGGCTAAGGAAGATTTATGTAAAGAAGGTAGAATTTACTGAGTAGGCTTTAGGTGGATGTAGAGAATCAATTTTTTAACTTTAAAGAATGAACTTTGAGTGCATTCAAAGCTCATCTTGGTTTTCTTAAGGTAAGAGAAAAAAAAACAGCTCTGCCTCTGCAACAAGAGTAGAAATAAAGATGAATACTAAAGGAAATGATTCAAACCCCCATGAATATGTATACCTAAAGGGTAAAGCGGACATCTGAAACTAATATACATAATTACTTCCTGGAGTTGAAGTTAGCCCGAAATCTCCTTTCTGCAATTAAGTAATTTTTATATCTATAAAGTGCTTTGTTAACTGTAAAATTCACATGCATAGATGGATTATTGTTATTGACTAAAGAGAGATCTATTCTGTGGAAATGAGCTATCAGGGAAAATCTGTTGTCCCAGAGCATCATTAATGGTTCTGAAATTTGCTCCCCTAGGTGGGCAACAGAGAGATACTGGAGGTGAGGGAGGACTGTCTTTCTGTTGGGAGCAATCTTAAATTTACTTTATCAAAACATTTATTATCCATCTTTAGAGCCTTTAGCTCATTACTCTCATTACATATTTAGTGTGAGATCATATACTGCTCAATAATTAGTTTTTTCCTTTAATGTGGGCTTTCAGTGGCTTCATAAAAGTGATAAATGGCTCTTTTTGGACACACAGAATAGAGATTGGCAGGTAATATAAAGTTAAGATTTCCCAGTAGAACCATCAGTACTAAGGAGATCACATACTGACTCTCCTATATTCTGAGAAATGTTAAAATAAGGCCAAGATGTTTATGGTCCCCATTTTCTACTGCCCAAAAGGCTTTTCTGCCCTTCATTTCTCCTGTGCCAGCTATTGCTCTGTTTTCCCAATTGTGTCTCCTTGAAGTATACAGACATACATGAATCCTCCTAAAATCTGTCATTTCAAGTGTCTCTAGGCTTTACTGAGACAATTGTATAGGTGGGAAAAATGACTTTCTCAGGAAATGACTTAGGAAGGCACAAAAACATTTTTACACCAGGATGTGGATGAATTATTTGACAGCATATCCTATAAATCAGTGCACTCAGAACCTTTTATAAATAGCCTGTTCTTCAATATCCATGTAATTATATTAAATTAGATGGTGTGTTAACACATGATCCCATTTGAACTTCACAACAACCTTGTCAGAGCATTTGAAAGATTCCTTTTTTTTTTCTTTCTTTCTTTCTTTCTTTCTTTTTTTTTTTTTTTAATGAGGAAAAGTCAGAACATTTGAATGACTTGACCAAGGTCACATAACTGATATTGAACACAAGCAGCATCTGGTGCTCTTGCTTCTACACCAAATAACTTCCTATTTTACATCCTTGTGAGTGGTATTTTTCAAATCATGCAGCCTGGAAGCAATATCTGTAACCACACATTCTTTTTAATCCTCTGCTCCCTTTTATTACAACTCTTGCACTTACAATTTCTGCCCACCAGTTCAAGGAGTCTCAGGGTCTTTTTTTCTCTTGATAATCTTTATGGAAGTGGGGGGAAGGGAAGTTTACATATGTTTGAGAATTAGATTCGTTGATTACATGGTAGCAAGCATGCTTGTTTTTTAAAATCATTTCATGATCCAGTTTGGGATCAATGATGTCTATCAATGTCCCATATCATAAGACAGCTACAGTCCTCCAAAAATACTGGGTTACCCCAGTTTTATGCTTTGTCAGTTATCTGGTACATCTTTAGTAAACAACCACAAAGATAACTCTTGAATAGGGTAAAGTGACCTTTGCCCACCCCCCAGCCCCCACACACCCTTCCCTCCTCTTTCCCCCACTTCCACTGTTACACATACTGTTAAACACTGTCCTCAGAAAGAGTCTTTAAGAAAATTGTTCTTTTATCACTTGTAGTCACTTTTTTGGAAAAACTATTTATTTAATTAAATTTAATTAATTTATTTATTTTAATTTGACCAGAGAGGGACAGAGAGAGACAGGGAGGGAAAGTGAGAAGGGAAGTTTACATATGTTTGAGAATTAGATTCGTTGATTACATGGTAGCAAGCATGCTTGTTTTTTAAAATCATTTCATGATCCAGTTTGGGATCAATGATGTCTATCAATGTCCCATATCATAAGACAGCTACAGTCCTCCAAAAATACTGGGTTACCCCAGTTTTATGCTTTGTCAGTTATCTGGTACATCTTTAGTAAACAACCACAAAGATAACTCTTGAATAGGGTAAAGTGACCTTTGCCCACCCCCCAGCCCCCACACACCCTTCCCTCCTCTTTCCCCCACTTCCACTGTTACACATACTGTTAAACACTGTCCTCAGAAAGAGTCTTTAAGAAAATTGTTCTTTTATCACTTGTAGTCACTTTTTTGGAAAAACTATTTATTTAATTAAATTTAATTAATTTATTTATTTTAATTTGACCAGAGAGGGACAGAGAGAGACAGGGAGGGAAAGTGAGAAAGCAAGCCACCAGGTCTGGAACTTGTACTATGGTCGGCCATGGGAGTCCTGCGCCCTTAGCCACCTGCTAGCTCCACTTGTACTCACTTTTATTATAGTCTTTTCTACCTGAACTGCCTGTAGAGACTGAGTCAGAGAAACTAGGTAACAAGCCCCACTCTGTTCTCTCAATTGCTGCATTCCTCCTACAATGACCCACTGAGTTAAAATACAGCTCTTTTTCCTTTGGGTGAGGATTTTCCTGAATATCCTTAGTTGCCTCCAACCAACAGATTGCTGGATCTACCCTGCCCATCTTTCCCGCAGTCAAGACAAGTTCATAGTTTAAATTATCAAGTTGAGATCTACAATTCCCTTTAAACATTGTCTTCATTTTCTGTTACTTTTTGTGAATGTCTTATTAAATCAGAAAAACATTTTTCTGCCCAGAGTTAAGGTTATTACCACTGTTCATTTCTTTCTTTTTTTTTTTGAGATGTTTTTGCTATAGGGTGCATGCCCTTGCCAGAAAGACAGAGAGAGACAGAAATACAAAAAGTGAGAAATCACCCTACCAGGGGGGATGGCCACACCGCAATCCCTCCCCCTCCATTCTCCTCTCGGGATCTTGGGCATGCATGCACACGTGCCCAGTGTGAGTTTAAGCCATGGGTCTGGGACTTGAACCTTGGTCGGCTACATGGGAATCCAGAGACATAGCCATTACACTAACTGCTGATCCCCCCACTATTCATTTAATCTTAATATATCTCATACCCCTTCCTTCATGAGATGTCAGAGAGAACTTGCTTGCAATGGGTATTTTTCACGAATATCAATGGGTTAACAGAATGCATGGCAAGCCATTGGTAACAGACTGACTTCTCTTTCTCAGGTATATTTCTAGATATTTTTATTATTGAATTATTTTTTTTTCTCAAGTTACACAGACATGTTTTATTATCAATTTATTTCTCACCTTCAAAGTTTTCATCCTTATCAATTTATATGAATGAAATTATTGGCAGTGGAGTAATAGAGTGTTATTAGTGAGGGAAACACATTAATTAGCATAGCATTATATTGATTGTTAAACAAACCAGATCTCAAATTAAAGAAAACTCTGCTCAGAAGCACATATTCTAAGGAAAATTATAATAATTTAGATGTATTCTATAAAAGGGCATGCAGATGCTCAAATACATAATGCTACAACATGAAAAAAAACTCAACTTGTGAGAAGTAGTGCAAGTTGTTTTATGTGGTATAGAGCTTAAAATGAGTCATGAGAATTGTATCTTCAGAGAGGATATGGCCAGGTTAAAAAAAAAAATCACTCATTTCCTTTTGGAGAGACTTCAAGAAGGAAATGAGATTTCCAACACTTTTGCTAATGAGGAGGAAGAAGTTGAGGTTTGTGGAGACCCATGAATCACCTACCTCTCTCCTCCATTTAAGAAACATATACCGGTGTCAGAAAGAGATCAAAATAAAATTTCGTTGCTGATAAAGCTAAATTGGAGCTAAAGCTAACCAGACCTTGGACTCAAATTTCCCTTCATTCTCCCCCCCTCCCCCTGCTTTTATCCAAATTATAATTTATTCACTGGTTCTAGGCAAATTAGCTGAGCATTTTTAGGACTCTATGGAAGGGGAGGGGCTGAAGAAGGATCACCAGTTCTTGAAGGAGAAATACAAGGAGAATGCACCCTATGAGCCAAGTGACAACTTTGTCTTATCCTGCTAATCAGTTATGTCAAGAGCAAACGTTTTATAAAGTACTTGATAATAAATATTTTGGGCTCTGAAACCACTTGGCCTTTGTTCTAATTGTTCTGCCATGCTATTGTTGCAGGAGAGCAATTGTAGACGAGATGTAAACAAATGAGCATGGCTATTGGGTTATTTTGCTAGGTCTGCCATCTTGTAGTATAGCAGTTCCCCAGTCTGAGCTTTCACTTCCCATGGTTATAGTTACCCCTGGTCACCTGCAATCTGATACTTTGAGAAAGATTACATTTACATTTTATTATAGTGTATTATTTTTGTTTTACCTTATTACTATTGTTGTCCATCTCTTACTGTGTGCAATTTATAAGTTAAACTTGAACATGGGGATATACAGGAAAAAATATAGCATATAAAGGATTCATTGCTACCTGTAATTTCAGGCATCCATTGAGGGGGATGGTCTTAGAACATACCCTCACAAATAAGTGGGAACTGCTGCACCTCAAACTGAGTGTCTTAAAAAATGGATATTTATTGTTTCATAGTTCTAGAAGCTAGAAGTCTGAGATTTCAGGTAGCAGCAAAGTTGACTCCTTTTGAGGACTATGAGGGAGAATCTGTTTCAGTCCTCTCTTCCAGCTTCTGGTGATTAGTTGGCAATCTTAGTGTTCCTTGGTTTGTAGATGCATCATCTTGGCATTCACATGACAGTCTGTGTGTGTGTGTGTGTGTGTGTGTGTGTGTGTCCAAATTTCCTTTTTTTCTAAAGACATCAGTTATATCAGATTAGGGATCCACTCTGCTGCAGTGTAACTAGTAAAACAAATATTAACTAATTACTTCTGCAGTAAACCTCTTACAAATTAAGGTCACATTTTAAAGTACTGCAAGTTCAGAATTTAACATGAATTTTGGAGAGACACAATTCAACTCATACCAGCTGTGCTCCAAAGAAACTTTTTAGAGGGACATGAAATATTAGCTTTCATATAAATGTCGTGTATTATAAAATTCTCTTTATTGTTTTTCCCAACCATTTAAAAATGTAAATTTATGCAAATAATACAAAAACAGGTCCCAGTTGGAGGTTATCAACCTCTTGAGATAAGTCATTCAGTTAAGGCTGTAGAGGAAAGACTAAGTGAAGGAGGAACCAAAACTCTTTCTCCATCCTAACCCCTCTAGAGCGTTGAGTGTGAGTGTTAATATGAGGATCAGGATAATAAATGCCCCATATCTTGTAATCCAATGGGCTCTGGCTGACTGGAAAGTAGACCATATTGCAGGCAGAATGGGAGGTATGAGCCAGGACATCACACTGGGAGTGAGAGCGTTAAATGACAGAGAAGGCAGTAAAACAGGAAGAACAAAATGCCAGAGAAATAAATTAGAAAACCTAGAGAAGGAGTAGAAAGTTTAATACATGATCTTCAGTTTAGACTATTTAGAAAACACTGTATGCCCTATACAGAATTGATCAATATGGTCAAAATAATTCGTGAGGAGGAAGAAATGAAGTTATCCACAGATAGTACACTTGGAGTAGAAGGGAATGCAGAACTTCATGCTTAAGTTATAAGAACCTGAACTAAAGCTACAGTAAACAGAAAAAAGATAAAAGTATTTAAAAAAATAAAACCTTTTTTTGTTCCTGAAGATTTATTTAGGACAATCTGTAAGACCCTTATTTCTGATAGTTCTTTGTTACACATTCATGCTGTGTCTATTACTCTCCATTTGGTAAAATATGCAATTAACACTTTGATTTTCATTATAAAATTTTGTCTGCATATAGGATTTTCAGTGCATAAGATATTATTTTAGTCAGTAATCTGCTTTAGGCACTTAATTTTCTATGATTATCTTGTTCTTTTTTATAATTATTTATTTAATTTTATTTATTCATTCATTTATTTTAATTTGACCAGAAAGAGATACACACAGAAAGAGAGCGAGAGAGTGAGTGAGAAAGCAAGCCACCAGGTCTGGTATTCAAACTGCATCAGCCATGTGGGAGTGTCCAGCACCTTAACCACCATGACATCTGCTGGTCCCCATATCTTGTTCTTTTGATTCCAATGGTTAACTGTACAACCTTTATTACAACCATTTACAAATAAACTGGTAATTGGTGTGTGTGTGTGTGTGTGTGTAGGGGGTGGTCTTAAGGGACATGTCTCCCTCACCAACATATTCTCTAGAATATGCTGTCTAAAATCTGCTCAAATATCAAGTCACATGGCCAGAACCAGTTCATATATACTTCATTATTTCAACCTCCAAAGTGCTTTTATGAATTTACAATTTAAAAGAGGCTTCTTACCTATTACTAAGGGCTCGCATTGTTTCTTTTTAATAGTAGTCATAAAGACGAAATTCTTGCAACTTTTGGGAAGCTTCTTTTAGATTCTTGATTTTATTTGGCGTATGAGGAGCTAGGTCATAAATTATTCTTAGACTTTAGTGTTATAAGTGAGATAACCTCTCCTAATAAAGATTTCTTTAATTAAGATAGCCATATTACAAAATGTTTCATTTCGCTTTGCCTTTTCAGAGCTCTGACACAAGTTTTGAACTTGGCTCTAATAGAAACTAATCCTAGGATTTCCAGTTCATCTTTCTCCTCCCCCAATTTATTATTTGAACATTTTAAACTTGCTTTAATGATTTTATTACATAGTACCTTTTATTGCAAAGAGTTATAATTTTTTTGAATATAAATAGGATATAAATACTACATGATTGACTCAAATCATTATCTAGGGGGATTATCCTCCACTACCGATTTTTGTGACTTTCACTACCTTTTAATGCCACCTCAGATTACAGCAGTCCTTCTAAACAGATTCCTTAATCAGTGATTTCTGTCCTACGATGTTATATTTGTTAAAGAAACAAATAACATTTTGGACTCCAGAAATATATCACAGTCTTTTAAAATGAGCTTTTTTTTTGTTTTGTTGTTTTGGTTTTAAGTATCAGATCAATCATTTCTCTTTAGAATAATTATGATGAAATAAAAATCACTTTTTACATTTTTTTAAGTTTATTTATTCCATGAGTAAGAAAGATACATGAGACTCAGGGACAGAGAAAAAGTACTTCTAACAGAGTCTTAACCCAGAGATCCACCTCCCAGCCTCTGCCAGTTCCAAATCATTGGCACACATGTGCCAGGCATACTCAGGGAAATGCAAACCCATGTGAGTCAGCTTCACAGAGCATAATTTGCTATGTTTATTATGATTCTGTTGCTTAAAAGTGACAGAAGCCCACCTCAGTGTCACAGAAACACAAAAAGGTATCTATTGAGTCAAACAATTTGGAAAGAAAGAACTTACCTGTCTAACTTTCGGTATTATTAGATCTAGAAGCTCAAAATAAATTATTTCATTTCTCTGCTTCCTAACTACATGTTGCCTCCATTATTGAGCAGGCTCTCCCACAATGTAGTAAAAATTACTAGCAGCAATTATGGGTGTACATTGTACTAGCAACTGGCATTCCTAATGAAAAAAATTAAGCCTATTTTTTCACTAGTTCTAACCAAAGTTTCAAGGAGAGCTTTGTTAACCTGGCTTGGTCACATAACCATTCCTGAACTTAATCACCGTGATTGAAGAAATGGAATACTTAATTGGCCAAGCTCTTGTGATATGCCCACTTCTAGAGCCAAGAGGTAGGATGGGTCTACCCAAGCCACTCACACTCAGAATAGGAAAAGATAATTTTCCAGAAGATTTCAGTCTTGGTGATACAGCAGTAATGCACTGCTCAAGTAAATTTGGTCCATAGAGTTCATGGGTTCGGTTTCCTAGTTAGCCTGTATATGCCAAGTGTATACACTCTTGATTCTGGCTGGCTAGGAATGCTGAAGGAGTTCACAGCTTGAGAACCTCTTTAGGGTGTTTGCATTTTTCTTTCTCTCTGACTCCCACTCATGAAAAAAATAAACTTAAAAACAAACAAACACAAAAGATTCCAGGCTGAACAAAACACATATTAGCATCTTCCACCATTTCTATCTTTTGGCTCCCCAGCATTCCGATACACCTCCTTTCCTATCTACAAAATCCCCAAGTGGTTCTTGATAATATATTGCAAATATACCCCTACAGGAAGAATTGCCATGCTTCCACTCTAAAGGGAGACTGCTCTTACACTCATCCAGTTACTTACCTTTCACTTTAATTCCAGAATCTCTAAGTTAGGCATTTTTTCGGTTGAGTTTAAATGTAGCTCCTCATGACTTGGCAACTTCTGGCTAAAGTATACATTTGACATTGCCAATTCATGGTGATAGAGAGAAAACACTATTGTTGCAATAAAACTTCCATTTGGAAAAGAAAAGAAGGGCAGCCACTAATAATGACTTTAGATTCACAGCAATCTTCTCATGCTGCTGGACAAAGAGGCTAAAACTCTCTGACCTGGTAGTGGAGGGAGTTCTTTGTTCAAGAATCTGGCCAGCCCCTCCCTGCTGCTTCCCTGAGAGGAATGCCCTTTTCCATTAACCTGCACAGCTGCATGGCAGATTGACCTTGAAGTTTTCACAGGAACAGCTATAATATTTCAGTTCCTCCTTCCTGTGGGCACAAGTTTGGAGGCTGAAATTTGCCAAATGAAATGCAAATTCCTAGAACTGTTTGGGGAACCTCAGCATTTCTTTAGAGTGCTACTGCCTCTCCTCAGAGATCCCTTGGCTGTTGGTCTATTTATTTTCTGGACATCTCTTGCAGTGGTAACAAAGTCAAGATTTCTTATAGAGTCATGGCCCATCAGCTTGGTTCCAGCCTTCACTGATTCTTCATTTTAGCAATTGGCTTTTATGTTCTGCCTTTCCCCTTGACCCTCTGGACATTGAAATGGGAGACAATGAGCTAGAATTGCACACATAATAACCCTCCAGTGATGGAATTTCTGGTGGCATAGCCTTTGGATGGTTGTCACCATTCTTTTTGTTAATCAGAGAATGCACAGTAGCAAGTGTTTTGAAAGTAGTCCCCAAGTTCTCTCATTCACCCAGATCCCAATCTCTTTTCCTATTATGTTGCTCATTAGTACTGACCTTGGTATGGGGCAAAGATGCACACATTTGCCATTCCAAAGGCACATGGTCATTTACTATTGGGTCTCTTAGAATCCCAGGCATTGGCAGAAAGGAGACTCTTAGTAAAGACTCTTTTCCCTCTGTGCATCCAGAACTGCTAGATTAGGCTGCAGGCTATCTTTTTTTTTTTTTTTTTGATGATCTTATTGAAGGCTGAAAGAAGGAGCCAACACACTGTATGATCTGACACATTTTAAAACTCTATCGATATTTATATGAGTTGAGTTCCAGGATACATTAAGTATCTTTTAACTGGTTTCTTTGCTATCAAATAACAGCTTCTCCACTTTTTTGAGCCTGGAATGGTGAAATATTCCACTTTAGCTCAGACAAGATCACATTTTAAAGTCTATTACTTGCAGTACTTCACTTCCAGGTATTAAAAATGCTGTATTAGTAGTGTTTACTTTGGTGCAAATAATAGAAATCTAGTTCATAAAAGCTTAAATGTAAGGATTCCATTGACATCTACAACTAGAAAGCACAGAGATGCAATTGTATTCCAGTATGTTGGTTATAGATGTTCAATGTCTTCAGGACACATTTTTTTCCCTTTTGTTTCTACTGCCTGCATTAGCTATGTCCTAATAGTTTATCTCGTTAGCAAAGATAGCTACTAGCAATTCATCATTTCTCAGAACGCAATATAGCCAGAATTATAAATGCAAATTATTCCTTTGTTGGCCTGGCTGGTTCACCTGCTAGTTTTCCAAAGGGATGTAGTACATTAATGATGTCTGCAACACATGCTAAGCTCTTCTGAATCTAGGGAGTAGGATCAGCCATGTAGACTGAAAATGGAGGAGGACTGATTTTCCAGAAGAGATGCTAAATAAAAAAGCATTTGTCTCCTGGAACCAGCAGTTGGTGCAATGGCTATGTCATTGGACTTTGATGTAGCCGACCACGGTTCGAGTCCCAGACTTGGTGGCTTAAACTCACGCTGGGCACATGTGCGTGCATGCCCAAGATCCCAAGAGGAGAATGGAGGAGAAGGGATTATGGTGTGGCCATCCCCCTTGGGGGGTGATTTCTCATTTCTGTCTCTCTGTCTCTCTCTGTCTTTCTGGTGAGCACATGCGCTCTTATAGCAAAAACCTCTCAAAAAAAAAAAAAAGCATACGTCTCCTGCATCAGGTAGGTTGCTTCAAAAAAGGGAAGGCAAGGACCAGCAGATAATGTAATGGTTATGTTTCTGGACTCCCACATAGTCAACTACAGTTCAAGTCCTAGACCTGGTGGCTTAAAATTCATGCTGGCAGTGGGGACCAGCAGTTAGTGTAATGGCTATGTTGCCGGACTCCCATGTAGTCGACCACGGTTCGCGTCCCGGACCTGGTGGCTTAAAACTTACTCTGGGCGCGTGTGCATGCGTGCCCAAGATCCGAAGAGGAGACTGGAGGAGAAGGGATTGTGGCGTGGCCATCCCCCCTGGGGTGGGGGTGATTTCTCGCTTTCTGTCTCTGTCTCTCTCTGTCTGGCGAGCGCATGCGCCCTATAGCAAAAAATACTCTCCAAAAAAATAAATAAATAAAATTCATGCTGGCTGCGTGTACATACATGCCCAAAATTCTGAGAGGAGAACAGAGTAAAAGGGATTACAGTGTAACTATCTCCCACTGGGGGCGGGGGGGGGGATTTCTTACTCTTTGTCTCTCTCTGCCTCTCGGCAAGTACATGTGCCCTATAGCAAAAATCTCTCTCTTAAAAAAAAAAAAGGAAGGCAGAAGATATCCTAAATATAATTCAGTTATAATTATATATCATCAATCATCATGTAACTATTGAACAGATATCATCTTTCTCTAGCACACTTTGAAACAACCCCTTTTTAAAAAAAATATTTTAATTGTCAGAGGGCATGTGTGTTCTACAAAGGAAGAAAAAGGTCACAATTCCTTTCCCTCCACTTCACCATTCTGTCAGGATTTGGAGCATGCTCACATGTACCCAGAATGGTTTTTAAGCCATTTGGGGCAGGAATTTGAACCACACAGTTGGTCATGTGAGTTCCACTTCACTTAACTGCTAACCTATCACAGGATAGATCATCTAACTCTTAAAACTTACTAAGGATCCCAAACTGCTAATTATGAGTTTATAAATATTGATGTTTACTATATCAGACATTAAGACAAAAATTTAGAAATTATTTTTTACAAATTAATTAAAAATACAATAAACCATTTCTTCAAGTGACATGTTAACATAATTAGAATACTTTAGTGAAACAGTACTGTATTTTCCAAAATAAAAAAGAAATTTAGTAGAAGGGTTTGGGTCATGACTTAAAAGGGGGAAAAATAAATATTTTGGTGTAAATTTTACCCTAAAGGACAACACAGTGATTTCTGGTTTTACAGAGACCAAGATAATGTCATCTCTTTATATTCTACAGAATGCCTTGCAACAATGGAAATAAAACTTTATTTGTTTTAATTTGATCTTTAAATGCATCTTGATTGTTATGTTGCTTTTCAGAAGAGTGAAGTCTATTTTAAAAACCAGTCCCCTACTTCTGACAGCATGCATTCACAATTACATTCTCTGAAATCATGCAAGTTGGAAGCACTAATCATTAAGACATTAAAAAAATTATTCTTTTACTTAAGTAGTAAATGCTATCAAAATGGATGCTATGTAGTTTGTAGTAGTTATGAGTTTATTCAGTAGTGTATAGGGATTTTATAGAATTGGCGTATACAGAATATGGGGGACCATAGGCATATTCAGGGAGATTGAAGCAAGGGCAAAGTTTTAAAGGCAATAAGAGGAGGATTTCATAAGTTGTTTTGATACAATAATCCTTGACTACAAGGATCAATAACAAGAATGGCATTAGTCCAAGGCTGAATGCAGTGACTGGGTAGATGTCCTTGTATAACTTTGGATAAGGTTGCAGTGGCCGTTGTGCAGGGTTCTGGTTTTGGCAGAGCCCCTGTAATAGTTGTACCTATCACATATTTGTTTATGAGAACTGCTTCCTTCATGACCTTCCCCAGCTCCATTCATTCAGTCAATCATTCACTTATTGATTTATTTATTATATTCTGATCTTGACATAAGAAGCAGCATTTTGGTTCTGAGAACTTTAAAACTATTTTAAAACATTTGTGATTTATTTCTCTTTGAATTTTGGATTACTTATTGAATTATTTCTTTGGAACAGAGAAACCTGAGGTTGGATTCCAGTCATATCACTTACCTGGTCAACTAATTAATCTTTGATGTTTAACCTCCCTAAGACTCCGTTCCCTCATTAGAAGAAAATTTTCTATAAATGGTATAATACACATATAAATGTGCAACATAATGCTTTTTGGGTCACATATGAGGGGGTCTTCAAAAAGTTATTAGCAAATATGTATTATTAAAAAATTCATGCATGAATTTCAAATATTTTTGTACTAAAATACACTTATACATAAATTCCATTTTTCCACAGACTTTCTGAAGTCCCCTCATAGAAGACATTGGAAAAATAATCATTTTCTTCCTTACATCAATTTACTTTTCTCAGTCCATACTTCATAAGAGCAACAGCACTGGACTGTAGACTCACATAGGAGGAGGAACAATGGTCTCCTCCATTCACTTGTAACTGAACATCCGAGCTGCCATGAACCATACTTGAGGAGCAGGCTTTTTTTTTTTTTTTTTTTTTAAGTAGAATAAGATAGAACTTGTGGGCAAGCTCCATAGTACAGTGGTTAAGGGAGCTGAATATCACAAGACTGATCATGGTTTGAATCCTGGTCCTGGCAGCTTGAAGAACATGCCAGGAACATGTGTATGATACCTCAAATCCTAGCAAAATGGAAAGATGGAGGAAAAAAGATTTCAGCATGATTATACCCTATTGAGGGATACTTCTTTCTCCCTCTTTCTCTCTCTCTGTGGCTGGAACACAGGCCCTTGAGCAATAAAAAAAAAATTGTTAAAAATAGGTGCAAGCTTTAACCACAAGGTTTTTTTTTTGTTGTTTTTTTAGGAATAGGACTTTTCTAGCAATATCTCAAGGAAAGCAGCTATTATAGCCACCTTCCTGATGTAATTTTTTTTTGAGAAGATATGTAAATTTGAAAGGGAATTAGGGTAAGAAGAGGAACGGTGATGTGGTTTGACTTTTTTGTGGGTGTTACTTATTTCAGTATTTTTTTAACACTATAAAATATTTTTAATAGTTAATACTTTTCTTTAAAAAGCAAGCATCCTGGGGACCAGCAGTTTATATAATGGCTATGTCGCTGGATTCCCATATAGTCGACCTTGGTTTGAGTCCCAGACCTGGTAGCTTAAACTCACGCAGGGTATGTGTGCATGCATGCCCAAGATCCTGAGAAGAGAATGGAGGAGAAGGGATTGAAGTGTGGCTATCCCCCCTGGGGGGCGATTTCTCACTTTCTGTCTCTCTGTCTCTCTCTGTCTTTCTGGTGAGCACACATGGCCCTATGGCAAAAAACACACACACAAAAAAAAGCATCCCATAATTGCAGTATACCTACTGAAACATGATTTGATATTTCTTTAAACAAATTTGTTATCTTCACTGTACAAATTTAAAAACAGAAAGAGAATCAATGTCTCCATATCATAAAGAGTTAGAAACTAAAGTTATAGTTAGAATATTCTTTCTTACTGCTTAGCTTTATGAGTGATGCTGCCTTCATGATATAATTCCTGCTACATTTGGTTCTACTTTAAAAGTACTTGGCAGCTTTGATTCCTTTTACTGTTAAATATATAAACAAAATGTTAAAGAAGTCATCATGAGCTGAGTCACAGATTTCATTAGGCACTCGATCCATTGTGTCTGAAGAAATAACAAGCCAAAAGAGCATCCAGAATGGATTTATGTGGCAACAAGCAAAATGTTTCATTGAACAGTCTCTAAAATATTCTATTCAGGTGTCATTAAGGGTAATAATTTTAAAAGGACATAGCTAAGTGTTATGAAATGAACACCAGATGGTATAGAGAAATGTTTATACATACAACTATACATAACTGTGGAAAGTTGTTAACCTTATTTGCCTTATCTGATGGTTTTCTAATTCTTAGCATTATTTCAACTTTGTTTTAAAAAGTTAAATAATGTAAATTACTGTAGACTGATAATTTGATCTGACAAAATGGCTGCCCAGGAGGCCTGGGCTCTAGTCCTTGTTTTCACTCTATAAACTTGTAAATTAGTTGTTGTGTACTGAAACTATATGTCTCCTATAAAATTCATGTATTGAACACCTGCTTTTTTGGTATTTGGAAATGAAGCTTATGGGAAATAGGTTTAGATTAGGTCATGAAAATGGGATTCTCATGAAGGGATTGATGTCTCTTTAAGAAGAGTAAGATCAGGGAGCTCCCTTACATTCAGCCATGTGAGAACACAGCCACAAAATGGCAATCTGCAGCCGAGATAGGGCCCTCACCAATCCCTGGCCCATTTCAGACTCCAGACCTGTGAGAAATAAATTTCAAGCCACCCAGTCTCTATGATATTTTGTTATTGCAACTCAAGTAGACTAATATACTCATTCAAATCACTTAGTCTTAGTTCTGTCATACAGAAAACTAAGATTATCAGATTAAATAATTCCTAAAATTCAGTCATATGCTAGAATTTAAGTTGTATACTTGTCTGAGGAAGGGCATTTAGAAGAAAAATAGGGAGGCAAAACATTAATGGGACAAAGAAATGTGGTATTATCTGTTGAAGATATTTTATAGTTTTATCAATTGGACTAGGGAGAAATGTTCACCTGTTGAAATATTCACTTTGTAAGCTAAATAATGTGATTGAATATATAAAAGAAAATGAAATTAAAAAATGTAAAAATAAAGAGAAATAGTTTAGTTGTGGTAAAGAGAATTTGAGTATGCTTCAAAGTTCTTCTCAATTGTATTTCTGAACCATTGTATACAAAATATGCAATATGAAAATATGAAGGAGCACAATGAGTGTTTTATTTATTGTTCAATTTTATTACTTGGATCATGGCTATTCAGTTATTTTTTCTTATTGTCTTTCTCTGTAATGTTCAGTATATTTTACTTAATGTAAGAATGCTTAGCCCTCATTTTGCAAAGATATTATTTCAAATTGTCTTGTTTTATTTATTTTATTTATTTTTTTTTGAGAGAGATATTTTTGCTATAGGGCATGTGCACTTGCCAGAGAGACAGACAGAAAGCAAGAAATCACCCCATGGGGAGATGGCCATGCCGCAATCCCTTCTCCTCCACTCTCCTCTTGGGATTTTGGGCACACATGCACATGTGCCTGGCCTGAGTTTTAAGCTGCCAGGCCTGGGACTTGAACCACAGTCAACTACTTGAGAGTCTAGCAACACAGCCATTATGTCATCTGCTGGTCCCTCAAATTGTCATTTTATATATACTATTTGGATCCCTTTAATAGGAAGCATTTAGACTCATTTGAGCTTGTTGGTTATCTTTTTTACCTAAAACCAATCTTATGATTTTCTCCTTCTATTAGTAGAGGTCCTATTACCTTATCTCTTAACTATACAAAAATATAAATATAATCAGCCTTCCATATCCATGGGCTCAGATGTAACCAAGTCACACCAATTGTTATGAAATGGAAGAAAATATTTTTTTAAAAAGAGGTGCTAAAGGGAACCAGCAGTTAGCGTAATGGCTATGTCGCTGGACTCCCACATAGTTGACCGTGGTTCGTGTCCC
>NW_006160114.1:5049891-5054807 GCF_000334495.1 Tupaia belangeri chinensis | reverse complement strand
CATGCTTGATTAAGCCACTATGCAGTTTATCCTAGATGGGAAACCACATTTAGTATGTTGTGATGATGCTCAGGGAAAGAATGTAAATTAAGTTGAAAAAAAAGTTTTAGGGAAAAAAAAAAACTATTCAATGACTGCAGTATGATATGTAGTCCCAGCTAGGTGCTACTTTATAGGATGTTCATTCTACTCATTGAGGCTTATGCCTAAAGTTGGACTTGTGTTCATAGAAATGTATATATCAGTTGTGCTTGCTATGAAAATATTTAGATTAATTAAGGTCTTCAGTGACTCAATACAATATGGGGAAAGACCAGTATAGAAAGCAAACATAGATACCAGAGACAGTGTGGGAGGAGAGTGGGAGATGGCAAAGGGGAAGAGGTAGGGAATCAAGGATGAGGAAGAAAAAAAAGCAAAACATAAGAAACAAGAAATGGAAAATTATTTGTTGATGATAACATGTATGTTGATGTGCTTGATTGAGCCAATATACAGTGTACTCTGGATGGAAAATCTCATTTTGTATGTTGTAATGATGTACAGTGAATGAATGTAAATAAACAAATTTAAATAAAACAAAACAAAACAAAAAAGATAGAGCCATGGTCAACAGGATTGGCTGACTAAGATTCTATTTCCAATAAAATTGAAAAAAAGGATCGTCTACGGCAGTACCACCCTGAACGCGCCCAATCTCATCTGATCTCGGAAGCTAAGCAGGGTCTGACCTGGTTAGTACTTGGATGGGAGACCGCCTGGGAAAAAAAGGATCAAGCAAAATAGTTTAACTGAAAATGGAGAACTTGATTTTTTTTTCCTTCTATAACTAGCAAAATAAAGGTGAACAACTGGCTGTTTAGCATAATTGCCAAACAAAGGGTTTACTCACTACACTTTGTAGAGGTCACCATGTCAAGGTTTTCTCTGTCACTGCATCAAAGAAAAGAATAACTTCCGCAAACTACTTAAACATAGTAGGGAATATAAAAATGAGTGCATCTTGAAAGAACCCTAGTAGGGTTCCCACGACAGATCTTCCAAAATCAACAGTGTGGTCTATTTGAATGTTATCAAAGCTTGCTAAGCATGTATTACCACAACATGACTCAGCAACTCTCTATTTCCTGCCCACGATTCCATTAGCTTTAGGCCTCACTGTGAATCTGTGAATCTGGCTTTCATGTGTAGCAATGACAGGCACTTCCAGCTCACCTTCATGTAGACCACATAGACTATTGAGAGAATAAATATACATGTGAGAATGAAATTAGAGATCAATTTATTTCCCAATTCCATTTAGTTTTGTAATTGTATCTGTCAATTAACAAAACTATTCAGAATTCCATCACATCAAGATCTTCAACATTACATAAACTTTGGAAAATTGGAGGAAGTATTTATCTTATTTATATTAGAGATTTGCTAAGAAAATCCTAATTATCAAATAATACAAGCTTTTTTATACATAGTGCTGTTTTAGAAACCCTCAAAGATAGATGATAAACATTTATAAGGGCATCATGACCTAAAGTTAAAGGATGGAAAAGCTTGAACACTTTCTTCTTCTTTCAGATCACTTATAATCTTTATTAGTCTTAAGTAAAATATTTAAATATTTGTCTCTCAGTTTTTCCTATCATCTAAACAGGATAAAATACATGCCAAGTATATATTACCTTTGCATAAAACTGATAGGAAAGGAGGTAATTTTGTATGATTTTGAGTTGTTTTGCATTATGTTCTGTCTTCTACTCTTCTAATGAATGATATAAATCAGTTTTCATCTTGGGCTAATTTTCTTTCTAAATTTAATATAATTTATTTTTATTTCAAAAAATGATACATATCCAAAATAAGTTATAAAATAAGAAACTACAATAACAGACTAAATACTTCTGCCTAATACAGTGCTTCATTATTCTGATATATTTTTAAAGCTTATTTATTTCTTCAACTAAGAGAGAGACAAAGAGGAAGGAGAGAAAGATAGCACCTTAGATAGGGTCCCAACACCATAATCCATCCTCATTTTTAGCCAGTCCCACATCAAGGACACATGTGTGCTCAGTGTACTTAACGGAGGTCTCTGGGTTTATATCAGGAATCTTCCCATTGGGATTGGCTTACAGAGTATTATGCTTTACCACTGTGTCACTTCTATTGCTGTTATTGCTATGATCATGTTATTATTTTTTAGTCATTTTCTAATTTCTATAAATAAATCTTCATGGTAGATTTTTTTTAAAAAATTCTTTTTAAATTTATTTATTTCTTCTATGAGTGAGATAGACAGAGATAGACAGAAACAGCATCCCCAACAGAGTCTTGATGTAACAATACATGAGCATGTACACACCTACTGTACTTAGGGAAGTCTCCAGACAAGAACCTGAAACCGTCTCATTCTTGTCAGTCTCACAGGGACGCATACACACATACCTAGGCTGAGTTTTAAGCCACTGGGTCCAGGACTTGAACTGCAGTCAGCCATGTGGGAATCCAGCAACGTAACCATTACACTATCTTCTGGTCCCTCTGTTTTCAATATTTTTAAATAATTGTTTATTTTATTATTACTTTTTAGAGGTTTTTGCCTTAGGGCATGTGTGTTCATCAAAGAGAGAGAGAGACAGAGACAGAGACAGTGAGAAGGAAAGTGAGAAATCACCCCTCCCCAAAGAGATGGCCGTGCCCCAACTCCTTTTCCTCTACTCTCCTCCAGAGATCTTGGCCACACACACACATGTGCCCAGCATGATTTTGAAGCCACTGGTTCCAGGATTCAAACCACAGTAGGCCACATCGAAGTCTGCTACACCATCTGTTGGTCCCATTATTATTATTTTTTTAATTTGTTATAGTGCATGTGCACTCACCAGAGAGAGAGAGAGGGAAGGTAAGTCTCCAGGTCTGAGACTCAAACTGCCATAGGTCATGTGAGAGACGAGCACATTAAGCACTATCCTACTTGCTGGTCTCCCTTGTTGTGTTCAAATAAAGAAGAAATGTAAGCCATTTTGTTTCAATATTAAATGGCAAATCTATCATTAGATTATAGCTTTCTAAAAACTTTTATATATTCTCATTTCAGGATAAATTCTGCTTATATAAAAAAGCTACCCTTTGTTTTATTGTCATTATTCTACAAGTTTCATTTTTCTCAACTGAACCCTAAATATATAAGCATCAGATGTTTTATAAGAGAAATCTGTTTTGTTTTATTTTATTTTATTTTATTTTTTAAAAAGATGTATTAATTCTATTTGTTATTATTATTTTAAAGAATTATTATATTTGACATTTATTTGTTTATTTGTTTGTTTATTTTAATTTGACCAGATAGGGACAGAGTGAGAGAGAGAGATGGAAGTGAGAAAGCAAGTCACCTGGTCTGGGACTTGAACCATGGTCAGCCATGTGGGAGTCCAGTGCCCTTAATCAACACGCCATCTGCCGATCCGTTTTGGTTTATTTGCACACCAGATTTCCTTTTTGGTTATTCTTTACAGCAAGAACAATTGACTTTGGCTATCCTTACACATTTGGAGATAAAGAACACATTTAACTTAATTAGAATGACTTCTAATGAGTACGATGATATTCTGAGACCTTTAAGTTTCTAAAACCATTAACATAATTAATGTTCTGGAAAAACTGATCTAGTGTGCTCCTTTATGTTCAAATGTATGTTGATATTAAATGCTAGACACTAAAATGTAACCAAAAACATACTGTCTACTTCATTTCCATGTGTGTTTTGTTTTCTGAATAATTTTGGTCATCTTAAGGCCATCTATTGGTGGCCAAATTAGCTAATTTATTAATTTTATCTACTATCTGTTTCAAAAACCACTGTCTGCCTTTTTCCTCTAGGCCAGATGTACCAAGTATCTGGCATAGGATCCAAGGAGTTCCACTCATATTGGAGAGAATTAGATTTGGTAAAGATGGAGTTAAATGTGTTAGAGATTTCTGGAGTGTAATAGCCCTTGAAACTCTGAAATGATAAATTATTTGGATGATCTGTGGTTACTTTTGTGGTTGCAGTATGTTACTTTAATACCATGGGAATTGATAAACAAAGGCATATAAGGCTCTGTAAGGCAAAATGATGAGTTCTTTCACCATTTGCATTAATAAAAACCTACTTTTTACTAGTATAATATGACTTTAAAATAGCGGCTAATAAGAACTGTGGAACCAATGGACTCATTCCAGTAAATCAACTAGAAGTCACTGATAATTCTACATATCTGAACTGAAGTTTTAAAAGCATCTAGTTTCTGCAGAAAGAAAAATAAAAATAACACATTTACTCTTTAGTCTTAAGACAATATAAAATATTTACAAGCATAGCATCACAACTAATAAGTTTCAATTTTTGTAGAAATTTGGAATTCTCCTTTGCTAAAGTATTATCCCAATGATGATAAAAGAGTTTTAATAGAAATGACATAGGTGACAAATAGATAAAAATGCATATATATCTAGCCATTTTACATTAGGGATTCTTAGAGACTCTTTTATTTTGGAATATTGTTATGGGCAATGAATTCAACATTTTAAAATAATCATCCCTCAGTATCTATGGGGAATTGGTTCTAGCCACCTGCCTCCCAATAGATACCAAAATCCATGGATGCTAATTCCCTTATATGAAAATTTGCATATAGGGACCAACAGATAGCCTGGTGGTTAAGGTGCTGGACTCTCACATGGCAAATCATGGTTCAAGACCTGAAAATCAGGAAGCCACATGTGTGTGCATGCCCAAAGTCCCCGAAGGAGAATGGAGGAGAAAGCATTGTGGCATGGCAATACCCTCTGGGTAGTAAGTTCTCATTTTACCTCTCCATCTTGCCCTGGTGAGCTCATGTGCCTTACAGAAAGAAAAACTCCAAAATATATATATA
>NW_006160114.1:5031294-5048438 GCF_000334495.1 Tupaia belangeri chinensis | reverse complement strand
TTTTTTTACTATAGGGCACGTGTGCTCGCCAGACAGAGAGAGACATAGAGACAGAAAGCAAGAAATCAGCCCCCAGGGGGGATGGTCACGCCACAATCCCTTGTCCTCCAATTCTCCTCTCGGGATCTTGGGCATGCACGCACATGCGCCTGGCATGAGTTTGAAGCCACCGGTTCTGGGACGCGAACCGCGGTCAACTACGTGGGAGTCCAGCGACATAGCCATTACGCTAACTGCTGGTTCCCCATTTGATTCTTTTTTAAAGTGTGTAATTCCTCTTTTAAATCTTGCAAGAATTTCTTCACCTCCTGGAACTTGTCATCTTCTTTCTCCTTTCTCTTTAGCAGTTCATTGTCTCTTTTCTCTTCCATCTCTGTTAGTTTTGCCATTATGAATGTTATAAATTCTTTACCAGACATTTTCATGATTTCCATGGAACTGCTTGTGGATGAAGAGGAGTTATTCTTTTCCCTCAGAGGAGACGTATTTTCTTGCTTTCCCTTATTTCTTGTGGTCCTGTGGTGATTTCTAGACATCTGATGGATGGTATGTTTTTTTCTAATTCTTGAAGTTCCTAATTCTTGAGGCTGAATTATCAGTAGAAAATCTTCATTTCTCTTTTATCCTGAAATGACTATTTTTCAGGAGCCATGAGGGATCTTCTCCTGAAGGCCTCGCCTCTCCTGCCATGCTAGCTTGTGTGCTGTGGAGGCTGAATTATGAGTAGAAAATCTTCATTTCTCTTGTACCCTGAAATGACTCCCATGGCTTTATCTTCAGCAATCTTCTTACTAGTAGTAGCCAATGACTCAATACAAGGTGTCAAAATAAACTGTGAAAGCTAGTATGGGAGTAATGGGGAAGATTGGGCAGAATAACCTCCAACTAGAATAATTATGTTTATAAATCATTTTTCACATATATTCTGTCTTCCAGTATTGGTTAATTCATTCAAATCAACAAATATTTATGAGAGGCATACTAAATGTAAAGTATTGTTCTAAAGACTAAGGATACAACAGTAAAAAAAAGATCTCTGATCTCTTGATTGTAAACTAGTTGGGTGAGAAATAAACTAAGCAAAATATAAGTGGGGTCATCTAAAAGCTTATGGAAAATGGATATTGTGAAAATACTGTGCATGGATTTCAAGTTACTATTTTTTTCACCAAGTAAACTTGTACTTTTTATAAAAGTTATTTAACTTAGCTCTATTTATTATTTTAATTTTAATTTTAGCACAGAGGGACTCAGAGAGAGAGCAAGTGAGAAAGCAAGCTGCTAGGTCCATTATTCAAACAACAGTTAGCCATGTAGGAGTCCAGCAGCACCCTTAAGCACCACTCCACCTGCTGACCCCAAGTAATTGTACTTTAATTCCACTTTTCCATAAGCTTTTTGGTGTAGTATGCTTAATGATAAGAAGTTTTCTGGAAAAGATGAAGCCATAAATTGGTAGAGATTGGTGGGATTGGGAGTGTGCAGTTCTAATATGGCCGGTTGGTGAATGCCACAACAGAAAGATGACACTTAAGTGGCAAGTATAAGTCTGTTCTATACTAGGGACCGGTATTCCAGAAAGAATCATCGTTCTTTCTGCCTCATTATAAAAGGGCCTTTAAGGCAAGAGGCTAACTAACCCTGGGTAGTCTCATATCCTAATGAATACAGTATCCTCAAAACCTTTTCATTTTTACTACTTGTGTGATCCTCATCACCTCATTTCTCCTACACCAAGTCCTGGGGAAAACTATTAACATGGAAACAACCTGCTGATTCTCTCATAACCCTTTTACTTTAAACTACATACTTTGACCTTGAATGTAGCCAACCAGTAGCCATTTTCTGTGAATGGCATGCACACTAAATTTAGGAGCTAAGGAGTTAGAGTTTAAGTAAATCTTAGATCTGAGCTTCTTGACTTTAATTATTTTTATCTCTTCCAAATATGCAATGCTCTATTCAGTTGATACAGGAAATAACTTTTTCTTTTATTTGTTGTTTTTAATTTGCTATAGAGAATTTATTTCTTGTACACTCATGAGAGAGAGAAAGAGAGAGAGCCCTACACAGGGTCATCACATCGCATTTCAACCCTAGCCTCAGCTAGCCTGGATCATGGACACAGAGCACCCAGCATGTTCAGGGAGGTCTCTGTATGCAAACCTGGAACTTTCTCATGGAGTCAGCCTCATAGAATGTGGCATTACCTTGTACCATGGTCCAGTTCCAAGAGCAATTTTAAATTTACAGAATTGAGCAGAAAGTGGAATTACTAGTATTCCCATCCCCACCCACAGTTTCCCCTAGTATTGACATCTTGCTTTAAGGTGATGTATTCATTATAACTGAAGAACCAATATAATATATTATTACTGACTAAAGCCATTGTTTACATGTGTTCACTGTGTTATACAAGTCTATAACTTTGACAAACACAGCATGCTATCACTTCAGTATTCATTCTAAGAACTTGTTATGAGGATAGAAGTGTAGATTATTGAGTGTGATGAGTCAGCCCAACATCCATAATTAAGAATATCAGTAGTGTCTGAGTGTTGAGTCCACAAAGGAGTTGTGCTTGCAGTAATATGCTTTTGGTTCCTCAAGATCAGGTGGTCATGGTGAACTTTTTAGCTGTCCTACCTCTACCCACATGCCAAATGTTTTTTCTCTCTGAAAAGATAATGTTGAGAAAGAGAGAAATCTGGAAATCTGAGAAATCTGGAAAGAGAGAAAGAGATCTGACCTGCTTCTAAGAACCTACATCCACCTGTAAATGAAGGCTCACAACCACACTTCTCAGATCTTACACAGTCAATTTCTTAATGTTTCTGATGTTATATTAATATCTCCTAAGCTGACTCAGCTTTCTTTTATCCACTGATATAAACACATTTGTTGAGTCTTTACTGTAGTACCATGCACCAGGAATATAATAGAGAAATGTTTCCCATTTTATGTCTAGCATTTTTCCAAAGTCTATTTCCCCTTTCATCACTTAAGCTAAGTATAGAACTTGCATTTAAATCTTTCACTCCAAAAAGACTGCCCATCTGCCACTGGCAAATATTCCAGTATGTCATAAGCATGTCCCATGACCACATAACATAGTAAATATTTACTGTCATCTTTTATTTTGTAATTTCAGATGATTTCCCCAAAGCAAAATAAGCATGTGGAATTAATTGAAACAAAACAAAACAAAAACCAAATGTTTGAAATAAGTTTGCAAATTATTGTCTTTAGAGCAAATTTATAATGGCATAAGTTAAAATTATTTTCATTATTATTTAAAACTTATTTGGAAGTTAAAAACATGGACAATATTGTTACTTTATGTCACATCCATTCTTTGCATAACATGAAATTCTCCTTAAGGTTATTGAGTCATTTGATTTATTTCCTTTTAGCAGTGCTCTAATTTCAAGTATGACCTTGAAAATGATTTTTATCCCCTAAGGAGGAAGAAATATGATTAGTTACATAATTGGTCTGATTCTCTGAGAATCTCTATTCAAATAATGAGAACTAGGAAAATGGTCAGAGATGAAGAAAAGAACAACTAAGTCAAAGTGATTAGCCCCATGACCCTGGCTGGTTCTGGAGCTTTTTAAATGCAAAGACACCATTGTTCAGATTAATAAAATTAGCATATTCAATTTTTGCCCTAGAAGACACTGAATAAGTAAATTACTGCATAATTTCAACTATACTCTAATTTAAATACCCAGAAAGAAAGTATAAGGGCAAGTTTTAACAATAAATTATTTTCAAATGTCTATATCTTGTTTTTCATAGTTGATTCAAACTGAAATGTATAAGCAATATTTTTCTTTAATAACATTAGAAATTGGTCAGAGAAGAAAATGAACAATTATGTAATTTTTTTTACTTTTATTATAAACAAGTAGACAAATATCTGAATACTAAACTAAGTTAATTTTTAATTTAGTTTACCAAAAGATAATTTCAAAAACATCCTCAAGATACTTAAGTCTATTGACTTGCCATATGTATATTTAAAGGGAAGACAGAAAATAATAAAGGTTAATTGACCACGTATTAGTTACATAGCTTGATATTTATTTTTCTAAACTGAGACTTGATTTTTTTAAATTAGTAATTCTAACTAATTGATTAATCAGTGACCAAAAGAAGAAAACTAACAACAAAATTGACTGGTCTGAATTACTTTATTAATAGGGAAGAGACAGATATGAATATCTTTGAAAGATATTTAGATTCATTTAGACAGACTGCAAGATCAGAATGAAATAAAAGAATCAAAGATGACACCCAGGATTCTTTTGTGAGCAGAAGCTGAGTAGAATGACAAAGTCTGGTTAGTAGGGATGCTTTCTATTTGAGATGTATTGAATTTGAAGGACATTTGCATTAACTCAGTGGAGATGATTACTGGACAACTAAATACAAGTATGAAATTTAGGGAGAAAATATATTTAGTGAGCATGACCTGAAGTCATTAAGTATTAATGCAAAATCCTATATAATCACAGTATAAAATGTAATTAATTCTATGAGCAAGTATCAAAAATGTTTTCAGAGAGGAGATGGTATCTGAATTCTACTGATAGAATTTCAGTAGATGGAAAGAAGAAAAGAATATTCTGGGTTGAAGCAATATCATAAACAAAGATTCAGAAGCTTGAGAGTACTTGTGTTACTGGGAAATAGCTAGTAGAAAAAGCAGACTACATGAAGGAAGATAATGAGGACTGAAGTCCAAAAGAAATATTGCTGCCTATTAGTGGTACTCTTTTGGCCTCATTCTAAGGAATTTTGATTCTATTCTCTAAGTATAATTGGGAACCACTGAAGGTTTCTAAGGAGGAAAGAACCAGATATCGGAAATGAGGTGCTGCAGACACATAAGTTATCTGGTTTAGTACTTATCTGGTTATGTGGGACTGGAACACAATATAAGTCAAAGATAATACTGAGATTTTGACATTGGAAAGATAGGGTTAATGGAGGTGCCATTAATTTAAAAAGAAAGCACTAAGAAGAAACATGGCTAAATGGAGAGACTCTCAAGCTTGAGGCATGCATGGTAGACTTCCAGGGTTGCAGTCTAAATGTAGTCTGGAATTGGGCTAGCTGGAAATAGAGACTTGGCACTTTGGACTTTTTTTTTTAAGAGATTTTTGCCTTAAGGTGCGTGGGCTCAAGTGCTAGCCAGAGAGAGAGAGAGACAGAGACAGAGACAGTGAAAGAGAAAGTAAGAAATCATTCCCTGGTGGGGATGGCCATGACATAATCCCTTCTCCTCCCAGGATCTTTTTTTTTTTTTTTGAGAGGTTTTTGCTACAGGATGCGTGTGCTCGTCAGAGAGACAGAGAGAGACAGAAAGCAAGAAATCACCCCTCAGTGGGGATGGCCACTTGGCAATCCCTTCTCCTCCATTTTCCTCTCTGGATCTTGGGCACGCACACATGCACACGTGCCCAATGTCAGTATAAGCCACTGGGTCTGGGACTTGAACCATGGTCGACTACATAGCCATTACGCTAAATGCTGGTCCCATCTCCTCTCAGGATCTTATGCATGCACACACATACACTCAGTGTGGACCCTGGTCGACTATGTAGGGATCTAGCAATGTAGTTGCTACGCCATCTACTGGCCCAGTCACTTTGGTCTTAAAGATAACTGCAGTGCTTGAGGGAGTAATGAGAATGAGGACGATTAAGGATAGAACTTTAGAAAATGTACACATTAGGCCTATTTATTCAATGGCACAGTGGTGATGTCAGTTCAGGAGAGTCCAGAGCATACATAGTGATTGAGGTTTGAATCCCTGACCTGGTCACCCTGAAACATGCCACACCCACGCACAAGTGCTCAAGATCTGACAAGCTGGGGGACCAGAGGAAGAAAACTGGAGCATAATCAGACCCTGTTGAGGGTTCTCATCTCTTTTTCTCTCCTCTTTCTCTCATTGCACGTACACATGCTCGGTCAGGAATAAAGAATAAAACTTACGAAAAAAATAGAAGAAAGTATTCACATTTACAAAGTGGGCAGAGGGAGAGGAGAAAAGGAAGAAGGACCAGAGAAACACAAAAGAGCCAAGCAAGAGGGTATCATAGAAGCCAAGGCAGGATAGAAGGGGAGGAAAAGAGAAAGATGCTTTGAGGTTGCCGTGGACAACTAGAACTGAGAACAGATCTTTGAATCTTACAAATAAGAGGACATGGCTAGAAGAGGTTATGGAGAGAATATTTTCAGTAGGGTTATAGGCCACAAACCCAACAGCATATAGGGCACAAACCCAACAGCATAGATGAAAGAGTGTCAGATGAATAATGCACCATACCACAGAGGTAAAAGCTATGTGAAGTTTATAGATGGTAACTAAAAGAAAAAGTGAAGGAAAGTGCTTTTATTAAGGCAAGCACTCCATTATAAAAAAGATCTTGTATATTAAAGAGGGAAAAGCCATAACAGAGACCAAGATGAACACTTTCAGACAAGAAATTATTATGAACGTACTCTGATTAAGATCATCTAGTGATAAGTGCACCAGCATCTCATAAAATTTCTCACAACATGCTTACATATCTTGTCCAGGGTCTGGGGAATTTCTGTCCCCAGAGAAGAAACTAAGTGCTACACTGACATTCTGAAACTTTACTCCAGTCCTTCCTTTATATGAACTATTTAAACTATATTAATTTCTCCCTTTGTTTTTATAAAGCATGTAGCCAAAGTAACTTTACTTATATATATATATTTTTGGAGAGGTTTTTGCTATAGGGCGCATGCGCTCGCCAGACAGACAGAGAGATATAGAGACAGCGAGAAATCACCCCCCAGAGAGGATGGCCATGCTGTAATCCCTTCTCTTCCATTCTCCTCTCGGGATCTTGGGCACGCATGCACACGTGCCCAGCGTGAGTTTAAGCCACCAGGTCTGGTACTTGAACCACGGTCAACTATGTGGGAGTCCAGCGACATAGCCATTATGCTAACTGCTGGTCCCTACTTTACATATATTTTAACATGTGAATGATTTTCCATGTATATATGTGAAATATAATTTTGAGAATTAGACTACCTAGAGCCCAGGACATCGAGAAAGTATATCTGTTATTCATAAAATGATAACAACAGTAGCAAACGTAATAACTACCACTGGTGCAACAACAGCATCAACAGCTGCAAAGATTTCTCTTATTTGTGTCAGGCGTGTGCTAAGAACTTTACATGGATTATCTCATTTTCTCTCCACAACAGCTCTCTGACACAGGGACTATTATTTTATTTTAGGGTCTACATATTCCAGATGAAGATGCCAAGGCTTAGGGATATTAAGTTGTCCAGGGTTATAGAATTTGTGAATACTAAAGCAATATGACAGAGACAGATATTATACTTTCTAAAAGGTCATTGTTTTAATAATAAATGGCTGTTTCAAACTAATGGTAAGTTTAGAAAAATGCTTTTGCTTGAATAAATGGTTTCCCAACAGAAAATGTCATGTTTCCAATGATGCAATACAGCAGGCAGCACAGCCCGGTGGAAAAAAAATCTTTCAAAGGTCAAAGATGAACTGCTCACCCTATGTCAGTCAGAAAAGGTCTCTGTGGAGAAACTGTGCGGCTGTTCTGCTTTTCTTTCTGGCAGACAAGAGTCAGGCATTAGTAAAGTGGAGAGGTTGTGTTTTGGAAGAGAAGTTAGCAGAGAAGGGAGAGAACTGGTGATGTGAAGTCTGTCAGTAAACAGAATTATAGAAGGCATAAACCATACAAATCATATACCTAAAGACAAAGGTTAAAGAAAGATGATAGAGAGTTATTATGTAGGAAAGAAAGAATTCAATACTTCCAGCTAAGCAACTGCTGGTCTTCTGAGTCCCATCTTACCCCTTTATGCTTGTTGCCTGGCAACCATATTTACACTGTGAAGCCCATTCACCTCCTATTATTGGCCCTTGAGGTCACTTTAGAAGTCTCTATATCCAAATCACAAGAAATTGCTCCAATCTTCTCCTTGCCCTGGGGCCACTCTAGGTCATGTTGATCTCAAAATGTGGGTGAGATCATCTAGAAGCACTTTGATCATGATTTATATGCAAGCTGTCATGGGTCCACAGTGAATGGTTTCCATCTTCAGCAGTCTGAATTGGACACTTTCTACAGTTTACATTTTCTTTATATCCAACCCACCAATGTGTACTTGATCATTAATTCACTTATTTTAGCCCACTCAAACCTTTGTTTCCTTGTTGCTTCTCTCAGTGTACTTTCTTTGCCCTTACAATAACTTGAAATTGAAAGTTGTATAGTACTTCAACTTCCAGTAATAATAATGACGGTACCTTATATTTATATAGAAATTTATAAAATTCAAAGTGATCGCATATCTGTTACCTCATTTGATGCAGTTGGAGTGAATAATGAGAATTGTGTGCCCTTGTAGGATCAATTTTTGAGCTTTTTTTTCAGAAATTAGTGAGATTCAGCCATTTTCGCAGTATCTTCATATAGCACAAAAAATTTTCCAGGGCTGGAAATTGCTTTATAATCTATGTTGTTCTCCTTTAAAAACATTAATTTGTATTTGTTTTCTAGTCAATTTAGGCCAACAAAGCATTTTTTTTAATGTTTGAGGAGTAAGTGTTGTTGGTCTGTTATACAAAATTTTCTAATTTCCTGAAGCATTTTTTGGAAGTCAGAAATATTTTTAAAACAAATGTTTTATATTTTATACTGGTCTCACTTGAAAGCTCTGTAACATCATGGGCCATTTCACTTTGGTAATTAAAAATGCCTTTGAGTTTCAGAAGAAACTCAAAATTATTAGTCATCTGCTTATTTTTGACATTAAGTCAATTTGAGTGCATTTTCACTAATTGCATTTGCAATTTATCAAGTAGAAATTTGGGGAAAATATTGAGAGGTTTAATTTACAAATATCTCATGATAATTTATTTTAAATAATAGAGATCACTTTCTCAGTATGAAAACCTGCCATTTTGTACTTTCTGTATTTCAGTGCTTTGCTTATTCTAGTTATTTTAAATATTAGTTGGTAGTGGTAAAGATTATAAATTACAAAAGAAGAATAATACCGGCTTGGGATTGAACTAAGGTGTGTCCTTAAAGGTTTTTTTTTTTTAATGTTTAGGTAATCTAAGACTTTGAAGTTGAATATTAATTTATTGAAATATTATAGTACATGATCACATTAGCTTTATTTCTTGGTTTTCTTCTATAACTCCCATCCCTACACTTACAAATGACTGTATCTTGATTTCATGTGAAATATTGAATTTTAAATATTGAACTATTTTTTCCAATTCATTTGATATTTTACTTTATTTAAAAAAGTGATAGTGCAAATCAAATTGTTACAAAATTTAATTACATTAGACACATTGGAAAAAAGTCTTGTCACAATTTGATTATAAAATGTAATATTTACAGTATACCAGGACTGACATAAAGTCTGCTGCTATTTAAGAGTATTCTAAATTTGGACCAGGAGGTGGTGTGGTGGTTAAGGAGCTGGACTCCCACATGGACAACCCTGGTTTGAGTCCCAGGCCCGGTGGCTTGAAAATCTTGATGGACATGTGTGCATATGTACCAAAAATTCCAAGAGGAGGATGGAGGAGAAGGGATGTGGCATGGTTATCTCCCTTGGGGTGTGATTTCTCACTTTCTCTCTCCTCTCCAGCAAGTGCACATGCCCTATGACAAAGACCTAAAAAAAAAAAAAAAAAAACCTAAATTTTTTGATGTTGAAGCAGCATGGTGGCACAGCCCAATGATCTACATTGCTGGATCCACATAGGAAGGTCTCAAGTTTGCATCCCAAGTCATCCCAGTATACTCTGGGTATATGTGTGCCTATGATCTGGGCTGAAACTGGATATGGATTTCAGTGGCGATGCTGTTGGAGGTGCCTGTCTTTCTGTGCTTGTGTGTCTCTCTCTCATGGAAGCAATAAATAAATAAAAACTTAAACAAAAAATAATATCAACTTAACAGTCTATATGTTTTAAAAATTGTCTTAGGAAAAATCTGAAAAGGTAACCAAGGAAAAACATTGGAAGGATTTTGGTCCTCACTGTTAATATTAGAAGTTTGGTACCTAAAAACATCCTCAGCAGGTATCAGAAAAGATTGGATGATTTTGTGGTCTGAAATGTTGAAGTCCAAATTTCTAAGTCATCATAGGTAAAGTATTAAGCCTATATGATCTTCAGTTTACTCATATACAATATATACGTCTATCTCTGTGTATTTTATACATAAGTATGTATACTATAGAGATAGATATATATCTCCCAAGAGGGTTTTTATGAGGATTAGGTGATGATACCAATGTGTCTAAAATTTAGTAGACCACAAATATTTTCATGCTGTGTAGTTGTTAAGAAAAGAAAAAGAAACACATACGTTATCTGGCTATCGGTAACATTGATTTAGATTACTTTCCTCTGATTTTTCTGTTTCTGGCAGAAAAATAAAGAAGTTATTACATTGGTATGATGATGCTTGGAATGCCATCTCCTTATTTAATACTATTATGTGTATTATGTATTGGGTGGGTTGTTAGAAAAGTCATGATGCATTTTTGCATAGAAAAATAGGTCATGACTTTTCCAATGACCTAATTTATCAGGTACTATGCTAAGTGTAGAGTCTTGGAGATGAGACATGATCCCCACCTTCAAGGAAATATCAGTGAAATAGAGAGACTAAGAAGTAAACAAGTAGTCAGTGCAGCACTCTTTTTGCTATGACAGGTATACATGTGCTGATGCTGGGACACAAAACTCTTATTTCAACCTTAGATGGTCAAAAAAAGCATCCCAAATCAGATAGTGATAAAGTACAATGTGAAGAACAGTCAAGCTTTGCAAGATGAGAAAGGCAGGAAGAAGAAAACGGGTGGGCAGATACTCAATAGTGAAGGGCCTTGAAACTGCTATTCCTTCATTATGGCTAGTATAGTGTGCAAATGTGAGAGTGACAGAGGTATGCCAAGAGATGAAGATTGGAGCCAGATCATGGAGGAGCAGGCCTTGTCAAGGACCTTGAATTTATGTTAGAGTGTTGTCAGCATGACAGTGTTGTCATTGGACTTAATGTTGTGCAGAGATCACTTTGGTTGTGCTGAGGCAAGTTGACTGGAAGGAAAACCAACACAAGACTTTTATAGCCATCCATTCATTCACTTATTTATTCAAGTGTTCAACAAGTATTTATTAAGGGTCCTACATGTTCTAGATTCATGCTAGCCACTGGGAAATACATAATGAAGGCATCAACAATATGGAGCAAGAATTTGTTAGCACAGCTGAGGATAGATTTTAGAGTTTGTCAGTGAGGCACAGCAAAAGAAAAAAAGTCTGGCTTATATGTTTAGATTGATTACTTTTTTTTTCGAAAGAGAGATTTTTGCTATAGGAGCATGTGCTTTCCAGAGAAACAGAAAGACAGTGAGACATCACCCCTCAGGGGGGATGGTCACACCACAATCCCTTCTCCCCCATGCTCCTTTTGGGATTTTGGGCACACATGTACACATGTCAGGTGTGAGTTTTAAGCCTCCAGGACTCAAACTGCAGTTGACTACATGGGAGTTCAATGACGCAACCATTATTCCGTCTCCAATCCCTAGATTGATTACTTGTGAGGAGAAATTTTCCTCAAAATATTCCCCCTAGTTTTTAAAAACTTTTTGATGAAGGGTAGCTATGCATTTCAATAAAAATATATGTAGTTTAAGAGTCCACCTTAAAACTTAAACACCCTAACACAGCTTGATACAAACTGGACATTCTCAGATGATCAGCATCTAAATCAAAAAATAACCTATTACCAGTTCCCAGAAGTTCTTTTTCATGTTTCCTTCTGACTCCTAATATGATACATTAGTTTTTTGTGTTTCTATTCTTCAAATAACTAGAATCATGCAGTATGTATTGTTTTGTGTAAACTCCTTTTGCTCAATGTTATTTTTATGAGATTCTCATCTGAATTCTTGTGTGAATCAACTCTCACTGATTCTCATTGCTATATAGTATTCCGTTGTGTGAATATACCATGATTTATTTATTCATTCCACTATGAATGGATATTTGTTGTTTCTTTCTTGGAACTATTACAAAGAGAGCTGTTAGTAGAGTCCATTACGTCTTTGGTGCATATGATACCAGATGGTAGCCTACTCATTTTTGTGTCCCTTATATCTAAGACCTGGCATATGGGACTAACATGATAAGTGATTAATCGAAAGGCTAACAACTAGACTGGCTCTGTGGCACATTGGTAATACACTGCTCAAGCAAATATGGATCCCGCACAGCAACTGTGGTTTGAATCCCTAGGCGGGTCAGCCTAAAACAGGGCATGTTTACTAGTCAGACATGTTTGCATGTCAGACATGTGTGTAAGTACCTAAGATCCTACAGGTTAGAGAACTGGAGGAAAGGGATCAAAGCATGACTAAAACCTGTGGAGGATGATCTTTTCTCTCTCTTTTTCCTTCCTCTCTTTCTCTTGTATGAATTCAAGCTATATCATGAATACAGAAAAAAATACATATAAAGAATAAGCCAAGTGAATTCAAGGGTACCTCTGAATTTCAAGTATTTTAGGCCCAAGGGTAGAGTGCCTGAGGTCATATTGGACCCTTTAAGGAAAACCTCTATTTTCTGAGTTTGAGGTAGATTATATAAGTCTCAATGATTTCACATTCCTCTTGGACAATAGCTGGGACTAAATTGGACTCCAGGCCTGTAGAGAAACTATGATGAATCATTTATCTTAATACTCTCTTTAACCTTAGTCCCACTTCTCACTTAAATAACCCCAGTTCTCATCTTTAAATATACAGATTCTAAATCATTCTAAATGGATGAGAAAAGTTGGGTAGTGGAAGGTGGTCCTTGGGTGTGTTTTTGCCATATAATAGATTGTTGCATGTTTTAGTGTTGAACAATAAAACTGCATTAAGTCTTAGGGCACCATAGTACATGTCAGTGGTCCTCAGCTTGATAATTTGTCTCCCTACTCTCCACTCCACCAAGAGACAATTACCAATGTCTGGAGATATTTTGAGTTGTTACAATTCACAACTTAGGGGAGGGCACTATTGGCATGTAGTGGGTAGACACCAGTGATATTGCTAAACATCATGTAATACATGAGACATACCCCTGCTCCCCCCATCACCATGATAAAGAATTTTCCAGCCCCAAATGTTAATAGCATTAGGTTGAGAAATCCTGGCTTATATTTTTCTTTTTTATAATTGAATTTTGGAAAACTAATTATAAGTAAATGACCAGATTCTAAATAAAAATGAATTGATATGAAAACCAAACAAAAAATGACTAAATCAACACTCTTGAGGAGATTGCACACAGAAAAGAAAGGCACCATCTGTTTTACAATTTGATGAAGGCAAGGGGAGTATACAATGTAATTTCATTCTCCAGGCTTTTATTTTAAAAATGAATTCATATAAATAGATACTGTATCTGTCTCTGAATAATTGGCTTTATAGAAAGCATTTATAAGGAAAGGAATTTCTTTCCACATACTTCTCTTCATTTCTCATTTCTGCTGTCTGAGAAACAGTAAATTTAGTTTAGAGGTGTCTATAATGCAGCTTGGCCTATTAATGCTGCAAAGATTTGTGTCCATTTCAAAAGAATCCTTGAACATTTCTCAGGAAGGTCATTTTGTTTTGCTTTAAAAATGAAAATATATTTGTCTGCATTGCAGGTAGGCATAAAATCAGTTGATCACATGACTTTTTTCCCCAAGGAGCTAATAGAGCAGAGAGCTAATGTGACTGAATTGTGAATATATCCACTCTGGTAATCAATTACTTCTGAAACACAGTCATGAATGTGTTATATTTTAGAGTGGAATGAGCCCTCTGAGGGAGTATTAAGTATTCCTTCCCATTCTAGAAGTAGAATTTGCATTGTAGAACTCAGAAAATATAAAAGAATGGGGGGTTTATTTAAATTGATCTGTGTGCTTAGAAACTAAGGATGAATTATTGTGATTCAGCACTCACTGTGATGCACTTGCAGGAATTAGGTACCGTTACCTGCCTGACTGGTTTCTATTTTTCATCATGAGAAAGATCTCTGCAGCCTGTTCTTTTAAGCAGAGCATGGCCACTCTCTATGTGACTACCTGGCAAGGGCACCTTTGGAGGCTGGGAAGTCCAAGATCAAGATGGCAGATTCTCATAAGGTTCTTCTTGCTTCTTCATCACTTGGCAGAAAGCAGAAGGCCAGAGAGGGTCAGGGGTGGGGAGAGCAAAAATGTACAAAAGAGGACCAAATTTCCTTTTATAAGGAACCCATTCCTGTGATAAAGGCATTAATCTATTCACAAGAACAGATCCCCATGACACAAAAGCTCCTATTAAGACCTACCTCCCAACACTTCCATAATGGGAATCAAGTTTCTAACACATGAACTTTGAGGGATATATTCTAACTATAATAGTTGCCAACTATTACAAGAATTATCAGTGGATTAATTGAATGGAGACAGCAGTAATAGGTAAAAGCTAAAGATAAAATGTTTTGAATCAGTGTAAGTGTAGAGATAGTTTTGTTAATGAAAACCAGTAACACAGGCATATAAATATGATAAGAAGAGATAATTATAAATTCTGACTTAGAATATTGAATTAAATATTGATAAGAAAATCCACTCGGGAGGGTAGAGTCTTAGAAATGCCAGATTAGAACTGGGAGTTAGGGGAGTTTAGGGTGGTAATAGCCTCTTTGGAAGTCATTCACATAGAACTAATGATTATCTCTGTGACTGAATAGTTACTGAAAAGATGATGCGTCAGTTTTAACTTGCCTTATTTATGGCACCCTGGCCACCATTCTTGTCTAAGTAACAAAAGTGTGATTACTCATTAGAATTTTCTAAACTGTGCTGGGAGTGTAAATATCTTAGTGATCATTTCCTTTGATAGCAGTTTAAAGATATCCTAAATTGGGACCAGTAGTTGGCATAATGGCTATGTTGCTGGACTCCCATGTAGTCGACTGTGGTTCAAGTCCCAGACCCGGAGGCTTAAACTCACACTGGGTGCTTGTACGTGCGTGCCCAAGATTCCAAGAGGAGAATGGAGAAGAAGGGATTGTGGTGTGACCATCCCCCCCCCCCGGGGGGTGATTTCTCGCTTTCTGTCTCTCTGTCTCTCTCTGTCTTTCTGGCGAGCACACACACACCCTATAGCAAAAACCTCTCAATAAGAAAAAAAAAAAGATATCCTAAATCACCAAACTCAGGATTAGATATATTAGGTTGTCATAAAAGTCATGACATTTTTTTCTGTTTTTCTATGCAAAAGTTCATCATGACTTTCCAACAACCTGACAATATTAAATATATATACTATCTATAAAGTAGAGATAATAACATCTACCTCATGAAATTGTTGTGAAGATTGAAATAGATGGTACAGGTAAAGTGTCTGCCTAAGTGCCTGGCACATGGTAAGTTCTCTCATTTTACTTACCTATTTTCAAATGGTTCTTATTATTACTATTATGCCCCTAGCTTAAATATGTTACCCAAGGACATCTAACCTGAGAAAGATTTAAAGTTTGCCCTGAGAAGCGTACTCTCATGCTGTACTTAGGTGACTCCCAACTTTAGCATCAACTCCTGATTTAGATCCTTCTAGCTGTCTACAAGAGTGAGCTTTCAGCAGGGAATCTCCTTTCTGTTATACTTAGTGTCCTTTTGAAAAATAAAACAGTATCTGCTACCCAACTATATGCAAGTTATATCCTTGGGAAAATATTCTGACTTTTGCTATTATGTAGTCTAAGGGTCAGAAAGAAATGCTAAGTATGTGTTTTCCTTTTGGATTGTCTTAAATTTGTATTTAAGTCTTTAAAAGATTTTTGAGGCCCAGATACTATGGTGCAACAGTAAAGCTAGCACCTTGTGTTGTTCTGGAAACCTTATGACAACTGTGGTTCAAATTCTGGTCAACCTGAAAAACATGCCAACCACAAGCATACTTGTAGGCACACAAGATCCTAAAGCTATAGGGCTGAAGAAAGGGGATTGTGACATGAATGAGATCCTAGCAAGAGTTCTTTCTCTCTCTCTCTCTCTCTCTCTCTCTTTTTTGCTCTCTCTCATGTGCACAGATGAGATAGGCTTTCTGTCATAAATAAATAAAGTGGCTTCATGAGTTCCCAAAATCCTCCCTTTGACTCTTAGATTTCTTTGTATTTGTGTTGCATTTTCTACTTTGAAAATAACTTAGAAATACTAACTGATAACATAATTCTGTTAATTTTATAGATTAGTTAGCTTTTTTGATTTGTCTGTATTTACTGTTTTCACTTAGGTATTTTTCTTTACCTTCAGTCTTTAAACTTATGTGATATCAGTATGCAAATACAGTAAAGCTTAGTGAACTATAGTTCACTAAGATACAGATAAAGAGTGAGCACATTCACTTCAGGGTTGTAAAGTTGAAGGTAAGTCTGAAAATATTTTACAATTATTTGATAGGAACATAGGAAAATTTTATAGCTAAATTTTATTCCATTTTTTAAAAAAATGATTGTCTGGTTGCGGAGAAGGCACTAGTCCCAGTTTATGCACTGCTATATTTCCTTAGGAAGATAATGTATAATACACAGAGTATTTGGCAGATTTTCTTTCTAGCCAATCTGTAATGCTTCTCAGGGTAGCATATGTCATTTATTTAGGTAGGCCAGCTTGTCTGTATTGGACTGACTGAGAAGAGTGGTATGAATCTGGATCAGAGAGGAGGACAGATCCTATAAATCCCTTCCTGACTGCAATTGAAACCCATCAGAGGCTTTTGGGCAACGGGAAAGAACATCCAATGTATATTTCCCAAAGATTGCTCTTGGAGGATCAACGATAGGAATACAAAAACAGAAGGAAAAGACCAAGACTTCTGGAGTATGGACAACAGATCAAAGTAAATAGTAGAAATAAAGAAAAGAGCAATGAAGATGACAGAAATAAAGGCTAGAAGAGAAAAATCAGGTATTTTAGGGGAAGTAGAATTTATAGAACTTGATAATACATTGAATATAGGTACTGAGTGAAAGAGAAGAAGCAGACAGT
>NW_006160114.1:5025587-5031157 GCF_000334495.1 Tupaia belangeri chinensis | reverse complement strand
GAAAGAGAAGAGTCAGACAGTTTCCAATATTTTGGCATGAGTTCATGCTTTTACAGAGCTAAGAAAAATCCAAGGTTTTAACGACTATCTGTAGTCTGAACCAGGAACTTCTTGCAGGCAGGTACCATAGTTCCTTCTATAGTATCTAACACATAGAAGACACTCAACACAGCTTTTAAATAAGTAAAGGAGTACTTAATACCATCATGCAAAAGTAGCAAGATCATTACAGGGCTGTCGTATTTCAGTGAAGGCTTTAAAGGGTAATGCAGCATGGAAACATGTGCTTTCTAACAAGAGACTTTCATGTCATCTTTGATCAAATAAGGTTTTGGAAAGACATACTTTTTTTTTTTAAAAAAAGGCGACTTGTATAAAAGAGTATTTTGTGCTTCATTTTACATGTCTTATTGCTTTACCCATAAATATATCTTTTATAATGTATGATTGAGGGTCAGCCACTGTGGTGTAGTGGCAGCACATTTGCCCTGCCAAGCTTGAAGCCATCCATATCAACAACTGTAAATTTGAACCTTTAGGCCTGAAAATATGCTGGGCGTGTCCATGAGCGCTCAAGATTCTATGTAGCTGGAGGACTGAGGAAGGAGGATCGCAGCAAGACAAGACCCTGTCAAGGATGCTTCTCTCTTTTCTCCTCCTCTCTCATGCAGGAATCATTTAAAAGAAAGAAAAAAGTGTATTATTGAAACTTTCAAATATAGATGAAAGTATTGCAATGAGTATATTTAAGTTCCTGGTATCCATCCCCTGCTTCAGTAATTTTCAACACATCAATATTCTGTTGGGTCGTCGGAAAAGTCATGACACATTTTTGCACAGAAAAAAAAAAAACAAAAAACCATGACTTTTCTCTTTTGGAGAGGTTTATGCTATAGGGTGCGTGTGCTCACCAGAAAGAGAGAGACAGAGAAACAGAAAACGAGAAATCACTCCCCGCCCCAGGGTGATTGAGGCCACACCTCAATCCCTTTTCCTCCATTCTCCTCTTGGGATCTTGGTCACGCAAGCACACATGCCCAGCATGAGTTTAAGCCATTGGGTCTAAAACACAAACCATGGTCGACTACATGGGAGTCTAGTGATGTAACCATTACGCTATCTGCTGGTCCCCATCATTACTTTTCTGATGGTCCAATACTTCAGCCTCCTACTGGGTTATTTTAAAAGAAATCCCAGACTTCACAACATTTGATGGGTATATATTTTAGTAACTATTGGTTTTATAATATTTTATTGCTATACTTATATTTTCACCGCAGTAGATTCTTTAGGATATCTCTGGTCAGGAGACCAAGGTCTTCAAGCTTTGCCATTGCCTCATTCTACTAGATTTTATCAATCTTTTTTCTTTCTTTCTTTTTTTTTCTTTAATTTACTCATTTCTTTCTTCCATGAACAAGAAAGAGAGAGAGAGAAAGTAAAAGAGAGAGTGACAGGTACCCCTGTGGATTGCACACAGCAATTCTCAGTCAGCCAGGATCAGGGGCACATGTACATAGGAAGGTCTTAGACCTTGCCATGTGGGTCCAGCATTGCAAAGCATTGCATTACTGCAGTGCCATCTTCTGATTCTGGCTTAAAACCTTTTTTTTTGGAGAGAGATTTTTCTTTTCTTTTCTTTTCTTTTTTTTTTTTTTTGGGGGGTTTTTTCTCTAGGGCGCATGGGCTCCCCAGGTTTTTGCTATAGGGCGCATGCGCTCACCAGAGAGAGACAGAGAGACAGAAAGCAAGAAATCACCCCCCAGGGGGAATGGCCATGCCACAGTCTCTTCTCCTACATTCTCCTTTTGGGATCTTGGGCATGCACGCACAAGCGCCTGACATGAATTTTAAGCCACCAAGTCTGGGACTCGAACCACGGTTGACTACATGGGAGTCCAGCGACATAGCCATTACGCTAACTGCTGGTCCCCTGAGAGAGAGGTTTTTGATATAGGGTGTGTGTGCTCACCAGAAAGACAAGATAGACAGAGACAGAAAGCGAGAAATCACTCCCTAGGGGTTATGGCCATGCTGCAACCCCTTCTTCTCCATTCTCCTTTTGGGATCTTGGGTACACATGCACATACACCCAGTGTAAGTTTAAGCCACTGAGTCTGGACTCAGACCACTAAGTGAGAGTCTAGTGACAAAACTATTACATCATCTGCTGGTCCCACTGCCTTAAAAAGTTTTAAAGAGACATCATGTTGCCTATAATATCTTTTAAACTATGGGGAGCTATCATTTAAAATTTTTATTGAGTTCCTTTGAGTAATTTTTTGTCATGTGTATTTACATTTTCAACCTCTCCCACCACATGCATACACAAGTTTTTTCTAAATTTATTTTTATGCACTCCCTCAGTAGTTCCTTTGTGATTATTACATATATATCATTTAATTCAGATATTATGTTTATTTATTTATTTATTTATATTGCCAGAGGGCATGTTCACTTGCCAGAGAGAGAGAGAGGGAGGGAGAGAGAGAAAAAAGAGAACACCCCTCAATGGAGCATGGTCTTTTTTTTCCCCTCCACTTCTATATCCCATCGGAATTCTGGGCACACACACACACACACACACACACACACACACACGCACTGAACATGTTTTTCAAGCTGCTGGGGCCAAGATTCAAACCATGGGTCCGGTCAGTCATGTGAGATCCATGTGTGTCTATGCCCAGTGCTTTAATTTTTTTTATTTATATATTTTTTTAGGTTTTTGCTTTAGGGCACATCCACTAACTGGAGAGAGAAGAGGAGAAGGTGAGAAATTACCTCCTCCCATGGCCATCCCCAACCCAAGGGGATGGCCATGCTACAATCACTTCTCTTCCATTCTCCTCTTGGAATTTTGGCCATGCATACACATGTGCCTGGAGTGTTTCTCAAGCCATTGGTCCAGAACATAAACCACGGAGTTTGCCTTATGGGATCCAGCTACCTTAAACTCCAGGCTACCTGTCTAACCCTAACCACTACATTATGAAGCCAGCTCCAATATGTAAATATTACTCATACTTAAATACTACATTCTATTTCCAAAGAAATATGATCCTAAGCTAGAGTAATTTATTGTCTTGCCATTAATACTATGTCACCAAATCTTTTTCTTTGCCCTGATGACAAATCTTGTCTCAGCTTTGAATAGTCTTGGCTAATGTCCATGGAGGGCCAGACAAAACGGCTTTGAGAGTCATATGGTCTCTGTCTCAGCTATTCAAGTTTGCCATTGTAGCTTGTTATAGACTGAATTGTGTACCCCCATCTTAGTCAATTAGCACTGCTATAACAAATGCATACATGGGGTAGCTTATAAACAGTAGAAATTTGTCACAGTTCTGGAGGCTAGAAAGTCCAGGATAGAGACACCAGCAGATTTGATAATTGGTAAGGGCTGCTTTCTGGTTCATAGATGTCACCTTCTCTCTGTGACCTCACATGATTAAAAAACAAATCAGCTCTCCTGGGCCTTTTTCATGTGAACACTACTCCTATTCATAAGGGTCTTGCCTTTATAACCTAACTATCTCCTAGAGGCTCCACTCCCAAATGCCATCATATTGGTAATTAGATTTCAATCTATAAATTTTGATCAGGAACATTCAGTCTATAATATCCCAAAAATTAGTAAGTTGAAATTGTAACCCCTACAATGTGAGTGTATTTGGAGACAGGGCCTGATGATAAAGTATATAGTAATGTCTTTATCTTGACTGATATGCACTGTATTTGTGCTGGGAAAGCCGTATTGTACACTGGAAAGATGTATAGTGATTAAAAATATAATATATATGTACTTTTATACTTTTATAATAGTATAAAGGTGATTAAGGTTAATTAAGATTAAATAAAGGTAATTAAGGTTAAATCAGCTTATAACACTAGGGCTCTAATCCAGTAGGAGTGGTATCCTTAGAAGACGGGCAAGAGGTATGGGGACAGCCACTCACACAGAGAAAGGGCTGTGCGACAACATAGCAAAAAGGTCAACAAAGGAGAGCGGTCTCATGAGAAACCAAGTTTGCTGACCCTTAGGTTTCCAGCCTCCAGAACTGAGAGAATATAAATTTCTGTTGTTTAGGCTATCCAGTCTATGATATATATATGTGTATATATATATTTTGAGAGGTTTTTGCTATAGGGCGCGTGTGCTCACCAAAAAGACAGAGAGAGACAGAGAGATAGAAAGCAAGAAATCATCCCCCAAGGGGGATGGCCACACCGCAGTCCCTTCTCCTCCATTCTCCTCTCGGGATCTTGGGCATGCACGTGCACATGCCCAGGATGAGTTTAAGCCACTGGGTCTGGGACTCGAACCGTGGTCAACTACATGGGAGTTTAACGACATAGTCATTACGCTAACTGCTGGTCCCAATCTGTAGTATTTTTTTTTTTTTGAGAGATTTTCGCTATAGGGCGCGTGTGCTCACCAGACAGACAGAGAGAGACATAGAGATAGAAAGTGAGAAATCACCCCCCAGGAGGGATGGTTCTAGTCAAACTATTATTGGCTGGACCTTCTGCTAGCATGGCACTTATTTTTTTGAAGGCTGAATTCTATTCAGAGTCTGAGGCTTGGGTCTGCTCTCAGTCTCCTTGTTTTGGCAGAACTTTCCATTATAATTGGCTTCTTTGTGTCATAGCCTGTGGTTTAGGCTTGTGGCCATAGTCTTGCTTTACTGGTGATGGAGAGTTGATTTTTTTTATTCCTCCTTTTTTCCACTGTATCATTTGACTTTAAGAGACTAGAGTAAAGAAAAGCGTCCTTTACTTACACCTTTTTGAACAGAAGACAGCCAAATGTTTCTGCAGAGTTGAGAATGTGTCTTTTCTCCTAGTTTCACCTGTTCTTTATTAAATATTTTTCTACCTCTTCATTTATACTGAGTTCACCCTTATATATACTGGCATTATCTCTTCTTTTTTTAGTATTATTTATTCAGTTTTTATTTATTATCATTATTACTATCCTTATTTTAAGTTGCTAAAGAGCACACGCACTCTAGAGAGAAAGTGAGAAAGCAAGCCACCAGGTCTGGGACTTGAACCATAGTCAATCATGTGGGAATTCAGTGCCCTAACCACTATGCTACCTGCTAGCCCCAAGCATATCTACATTAGCCTCAAAAGGGCCTTGCTCCATTTGAATTCATCTTCCACTTTATAGCAAAATTATACCATTATATCACAAACCTGATCATGTCACTCTCTTGCTTAAAATCCTTCAATAGAGCTCCTTTTTCTTAAGCTCCAAAGTCAAGCACATCATAGTTGTCATTCAGTATATATCTGATAGACCCAGCTGTTGTGACACAGCAGTAATGAAAGTGGCCTGCATGACTGGAAGTTGTATGACCAACCCATGGGTTGAGATCTTCAACCTGACCTGAAACACATTGGCCATATGTGCAGTCATCCAGGATTCTGAAGAGCCAGAGGCTGAGGAAAGGGGGATGCAACATGATGAGACACTCTCAAGGATGCTTCTCTTTCTTTCTCTTACATGTACATGCACAACACTCTCTACCATAACAGAAATAAACAAATAATCCATTCAGTGA
>NW_006160114.1:5004670-5025047 GCF_000334495.1 Tupaia belangeri chinensis | reverse complement strand
AAGAGTGTGGAGAATCAGAAGCCAAAGGTCCTAAGAGCTGAACTAGGTCACTGAATTATAGTGTCCCCTTTGGAAGCATATTATTTATTTATTTATTTATTTTTTGCCTAAAGTTTTTCTCTATAAATACTTGCTTTGACCATAAAGCAAGCATAACATAGTAGATGATTGTACTAGTTCATGCTGGAGCAAATACCAAAATAAGATTAGACATGAAGGCAATTTATTGAGAAAGAGAGCAAGGAAGGATAAGAAAACTACAATGGATCTCTGACACCTATAAAATGAGAGAAGACGTCACAGACCATAGTGTAGTTCCAAGGAAAGTTTAACCAGACCAATGGGGAGTCTTATAACCAAAGTTACCTAAAGGAAGTATCCTGGCTCTCGCAGGAAAGCGCCATATTCCCATCGAGCTCATTCATTGGGTGAGAACAACCTGGAATAAGTGTGACCTCAGCACTAAGAAGGGATCAAATGGTTGAGAAGAGCATCAGCTACCTGCTGCAGATCTAAGCAGTGCAGTTTCAGAGCAACAGCAAGTAGAAAGCTATTTGAGGTGTAAAGAGATGAAACATTAAGCAAAACAAGGGAAAAGAATAATCTTTCAGTTATTCAGGGACTGTCTATTTAGCTTGTGGGTGTCATATCTTAAAACTTATCAGTCTTGCTTTTTAAGTCTTTTCTTCCTGCAGTATTCTTTTATCTTTTTCACTTCTCATCAGCACGTTTGTGCAGAGGTTGGCATGAACAGAGAAGCAAGAATTCAGGCCATTCTTTTTTGTGTTTTTTAAATTTTTATTTGATTTTATTTATGGTTATTATTATTATTATTTATTTCCTATAGGGCACGTGCACTTACTAGAGAGAGAGAGAGAAAGTGAGAAAGCAAGCTGCCAGGTTCAGGACTCAAACCGCGTTCAACCATGTAGGAGTCAAGTGCTCTAACCACCACACCACCTGCTGGCCCACAGGCCATTCTTTTCTGCTGCTGTCAGCAGGATCAGAAATCCACCCACCACTCTCCAACCACTTTTTAAAAAAATTTTTTTAACTTTTAATTTTGGGTGAAAGCTTCTCCTTTTTTTTTATTTTTTTTTGAAATGGTAGCATACAACACTCTATGCAGTATTATTATCAAAAGATGATGTTAAAGTATATTTTGGTTAATAATAGTTTTAAGAGCCTAAATCCCACTAACATAGATAAAGGAGTTGTTTTACGTTATTATTATCATCATTGTCATCTGTACTTTATCTCTTACTTGCATTTCCTTAAACTATTGACTTATCTGTGGCTTTTAAATTCAAACTGAAAAGGATGGTCAAAAACCGTCAGCATTGCCAATATGGCCCTCATGTTCAAAAGAAAGCATATTATGTTAAGAGTCATTTTTACTTCTTAACACACTTAAGGTTCATCCAGGAAGTTACTTGAGCTGAAGCCAGACAGAGGAATAGGCCATCCAACTACTGACAAGTTCCAGGGCTGTATGTCTGGAACTTGCTGACCTAATATTCTCAATTGGCTTATGTTCAGCTGAATAAATCAAGGCCTAAAAGGCATGAGGCTTTTTTTGGGGGGGCGGGGGGCAGGAGGCTGTGAGGGAAGGTGGTTGCTTTTTTATTTTGTTTTACCCAAACCACTCTTATAAAGAAAATGAAGCATTAAATAAAGCATGCTTCTATAATCTTGTGTAACCCTGAAAGCTGGCAGTACTGGGCTATACAAACAAGACTGATGGCCAAAGAACATACACCTATAAAGCAGTCAAACCAAGGGGACTGTCGCCCAAGGAGACCTGCCATATGGTAACAGCCAAACCTAACTCTTGATTTTGATTTCCTACGTAATGTACACCTAAAAGTGACATGGAGGGTATAACTACTAAAGGGTTGAATTGGGATGTGATCAAATTACTTTTTTTCAGAACTTCTCTGATATTAAGCAATATATTTTAAAGTTAGAGGCTAAACAATATAATTATTGAAGAGAAAGTAATTTTCACATAGATATACGTAAGTGTTTCAGGCTACCCATTTGTTTAGAACACATAGATTAATCATATAACATGCCTATCTAGTTCTAGGTGCTTTGAATGAGAGTATTCTCCAAGATTTTCGTTTAATTTTTATACTCTTATGAGGTCTATGTTCCTATTTCTATTATGCATATAAGGAAATTAAGCCTCAGATAAGTGCGAAGAGTTTTCTAAGTTTATGTGACTGGTAAGAGTTGGATTTAAATTCCAAACCCAATGTATTTTACTCAAAAACCTGATTCTAGACTCAGCTGCTATGATACTGGAGTATTTAAGTGCTCTGCAAAGTTGGAAGTCATATGGACTACCCAAGATTTGGATCCCCAGCTTGGCTTGAAAATATGCTGGTCATGTGCTTGGGTACCTAGGGTACTGAGGAATTCAAGGGCTGGGGAAGGAGGATTGCAGTGTGATGAGACCCTGTTGAGGGTGTTTTGGGGTCACAGATACATGTGCATGCACTATCATGAAAACCAGTAAAATAAAAATAATGCTTTATAATATACCATAATACCTCAAAAGAAGTAGAGACAAGTCTTAAATTCCAGTATTCGTGTTTACTTGAGAAGAGAAGACATATTTGTGAAATGAGTAAACACTAGTCTGAGGCAGCGTGGAAGTGCATAACTATAGTCTGAGCAGAAGAGTAAAATTATGTGCTGCTTCTCAGATGGCAAGCAGATTTTTACTGTGCCCCCCTCCAGCTCCAGCCCTCTCTATCCTGGCCTTCATACCCTGAGACAACCAAGAATTTCTTCCCTATGTGCCCCCTAACTATCAGCTGCCCACCATGGCCAGACTGTCAGTATGCATACCCGCCTCGTCTCCTTCTCCAGTGGTCCCTGTGCTCCTGGGTCCATTACTTGCCCTCATCTCAGGGACCCTGCTACCTTGGATCTGCAACTGCAGCAGTCCTTTCTCTTTGGGCCCAGTACATATTCAGATTTCTTCCAGTTGACAAAAGCCTTCCATCAAACTGCTTCCTAAGGCTAGCATGTTTACTTTCTTCAACTTTTCTTGTTGAGCTTCTGGGGCTTATCTTGCGTTATTTCCCATCTATTTCACAATTTGTTCTAATTTCTATCCTATGGATCTAGCCAAGGTCACTTCATAGTTATCAATTTTTATTGATTTCAGGGTCATCAATTTTCAGTTCTTTTCTATTAACCTACTTCTGTTGGTAAACCAACCAACAAACACAAAATTCACTTCTCTTATCAATTTTCAGTTCTTTTCTATTAACCTACTCCTGTTGGTAAACCAACCAACAAACAAAAAATTCACTTTTCTTTTTTTTTTGACATACTCTATATCATTTTCTTCTCAAGCTGCTATTCTTCAGTCACTTCTTCAACCTCATAGATGTCCCCTACATACTCTCATAAATATCTATGATTTTTGCCTTTACCTTTTTTATTCTCAGTGTAATCACTTTCCCTTAATAACCTCAGCTTCTGTCAGGACTGAATTATCACTGATATGCCATACTCATTCGGTCTGGACCACTTTCCTGAGTTCAGCATTTTTCTTTAAGACAGGATCCTTTCTTAGATTTCTTCAGTGAAACAGAACCATCAAGATAAATATATATGTAAAAGAAGGAATTTATTATATGAGTTATCTCACACAATCACAAACCTGAGAAATCCCGTAATAGGCTATAGGCTGGAGAAATAGCTGACTCTGAAGCAGGGAACCTGGTGCATTTCTAGTCTGAGGCCTAAAGGGGGCCTGCTGGCAGCCACTGGTATAAGTCCAGAGTCCAAAGATTAAAGAATTTGTATTCCAACTGACTAGAGGAGCACAGGGAACTGGAGCCAGCAGGAAAAAATACAACCAAATGTGTAGAGGAGGAGCAGGACTAGATCTGTCAGAATAAGTAGGAGTGAAACTTGCAGCCAGCTCTGGAAGGAAGAGAGAGGGAGAGAGAATGGGACAGGAAGAGGAAACGGAACCCTGTTTCCTATTGTCCCTCCCACACTTTCAGTCAATTGGATGGTGCTCACCTATATTGAAGATAGGTCGTCTTCTCTCAGCCCACTGACTCACAGGATAATCTTATCTGTTAGCACTCTTACAGATACAGCTAGAAACAATGTTCCACTAACCTTCCAGACATCCTTTAATACACTCAGATTGACACCCAAGTTGACATTGCTGCTATGTCTCAACCCACTTGCATCAACTTCCTGAGTATGTGGGATCACAGCACACCCCACGAGGCTTGGACCTTTAGGATGGGCAGTAAATCCCTCCTGGGTCTACCATGTGGCCTCAGTCTGTGGTGTAGCAGCATCAATCTGCACACACTACTGTGACTCTGCTGCTCCATCTTTATGCAGCACCAGGTGTCCCACAGTTACTTCTAACTTGATAAATCTAAAAGTAGATTGTTGTTATATTCCATACCCTTCAATACCTTCCCCATTGCTCATCTTCATTAACATGACACCTCTATGAATTAGGTGCCCACTCAAAACATGAAAACCAGCCAAGACATTCTCTCTTGCCTTCCCTATCTCTTTATATTTTTAATATTTTCTGTCTTAAATATGACTCAAAACTGTCACATTCTCACATTCCATTTCCAGACCCATTTCACCTAATTGTGGTCTATTGCAGAAATACCCATATTGTGTCGTCTTCCCCCACCACTCCTACTCCAGTTCATTTTTATTTGTGTCTAGATTTACTTTTGTAAAACCTTCATTTTTAGAGGCCACATAAATAATTCTTAACTCCTTATCATAGTAGATAAACACTTTAATATGTAGCCCATTACTATCTTTCTAATGCCATCATTCTCCACTCTTCTCCGTAATTGACACTATAATAAGACCAGAATACTTGTATTTTCCTAAATACCCATGTTCTCTTTTGCCTTTTTCCTTTGTACATGCTGTTTCTTCTCCCTGGAAATCCCCTCTCCCTCTTATTTTCCCATTGAGTCTATTTTTTAAGAGACATCTTAAATATATTTTTAAGCTTATTTATTTATTTCTCTCATGAGTGAGAGAGACAAAGAGAGATGAAGAGTCAGAAAGACAGGTACTTCCACCAGATCTTTATGCCCTAATCGACCTCTGCTATACCATCTCTGGATCATGGGTATGTGAGTGCCTGGTGGATTCAGGGAGGTCTTCAGACATAAACCTGGCAGTCTCTAGTGTACCACTGTGCTACAGCTCCCTGAAATACTACTCTTTCTGTCAGCCTTCCAATTCTTCCCAGGAGATTCATTATCCTTTAGGATTATAGGATATTATTCTTTATATATACCTCTATTTCTATGCTTTCCCCATAGGATTATAACCTTTTCACTCTAATCCAGCCCGATGCTCAACGGCACCCCCAAATTCTTTCGTTACTAACTTCAATGCGTTCCTAAATGTTAATTGTTTTTATTTAAATCAGTTAATTCTGTATTGCAATAAATTCGGCATTGAGTTGCTTTCTAGTGGTGATGTGCATATATGTCTTATCTTCTAAATTATCAAGTCTTTGAGTTTTTTTTTTACCTATCCACAGAACTACCCTTGGATGGATCAGACTGTCATAAAACTAGGTAGCTAGAACCAAGAGAATGAAAGTACTTCTTATTGGGCCTATGGTATTGTTATTTGACTAGGAAATCCACATTTCAGTCATGAAACCAAATATTTTCTTATGATTATTAAAGAATTCTCCTCAACTAAATACAAGGAGAAAAATGTTTGATTTTGAGCTAATTAATTCACACTCCATTTTCTCCTTTTCTCACAGATTAATCCACAGACTTTGCATTCAGAACTTTTGTTTGTCACTCTGACCATCTCATAGCATATTAATATTTCTCATAGCATAATAATGTTTCTCTTACTACCCTTTGGTAAATACTCCCATAAATGTAGACATTAATTCTAATTCTTCTAGAAAAATTTAGCGAACGATCATACAGTACATGTTTTGTACTATTGCCTTGATGCTCCCAGATAAGTATGACATATTTCAGAAGAAAGCATAAGGAATTGGTAGGCTGGAGTTAATGAGAGTCAGGGTACATCTTGAGTCAAATGTCTTAGTTGGAGCAGGACTGTGAACATAAGATCTAAAGGGAGAAACACAAGAAATTTAAGGAAATGGGGAAGAGAGAAACCTATATTTGAAGTTCATGGTTAGAAAAGGGCTGGCCAGAGACAAGAGAACATCTGGAAACCTCCATGCCTCTCTGGTTGTCCCAGAACTGCCATGCTCAGCTGCTTATGCACACAGGCTTCTGTCAAAACCAGCCTTGACTAGAAGGGTTGGCCAACACTTGCCTAGAGAGAATACAGTTGTACAAAAGATGGAAGCTTTTAGGTCCTTAATGGGTTTTTGTAGTTCTGGAAATCTTATTTCAAATATTTATCCAGATGCAGAATTCCTTGGGTTATTGTTTTAGGATGAACTTTATTAACTAAACTGGATCCAGGAAAATGCTATAATCATTTTTGTTATTAAGAAAGTTTATGTTAATCTGATGCATTCTTTTTTATTTTGTAGTTCTGGAAATCTTATTTCAAATATTTATCCAGATGCAGAATTCCTTGGGTTATTGTTTTAGGATGAACTTTATTAACTAAACTGGATCCAGGAAAATGCTATAATCATTTTTGTTATTTGTTTATGTTAATCTGATGCATTATTTTTTATTTATTCATTTCTAGGACTTGGCCTAAATCCTATATAAAACATACATAGAAGGAGAAAAAAAAATAAGTGGTTCTCTCTATATAAACTAATCAAGAAGGAAATGAAGCCACCCAAATGTGGTCCGTGCCATTTGTGGTCTGTGATAAATAGCAAAACTACAGACTATTTTTTTTTCTTAAGTGTTAACTGTAAAATATAAAATCATTTTTATTAGCACCAGATGTCAAGAATGCTTATTAAAATGCCACTGTTTACTTAAAAAATCATCTTAGACTCATTTAACTAGTAAAGATTAGTTTTTTGCATTATATTAATATCTGAAGTTGTGTATTACTACTTTTATTTTAAATATGTAACACTAATATGCATGTACCAAAATTTATATTTAGAAACGCAGATTTATACATCAGAGCTGAACTAAAATCTTTAAATTCAAAAAAGTAGATTCTTTCATTTGACTCATTCTTAAAATTTATTGAGTTTTTATATAGCACCAAAAGTAAGCATTACACATACCTCAGGTCTATAGGAAGTATTAGGAGGGTGAGCAAATATAGAGTAGATTTTAAATTTTTTATAATATCTTCTTCCTGCCCTTTTTAGTCATTTTTCTTTGGATTTCATAGCAGAGTTATTTGTGAAGAAATTCGTGATCTTCTCCACCTCTCCCCTCTCTTGTACTAGCTAGGATTTACTGCAACCTTTTCTCAATTGAAGTCAGGAAGTCAGAGAATGGATAGCTTTGACTACTAGGCAGGAACCACTATATCAAAATTTGGAGAGATAATAAGTTTTGAAAACTTCTCTGCTAGGTCATGCTTGGAATATTTTGAATACAAATTTAAAGTCAACAATGAGAATTTAGTATGGTAACCAAGGAATTTTATTATTTATTTTTAGTTTTTGCTATAGGGCATGTGTGTTCTCTGGGGGGAGATAGAGAGAAAGTGAGAAATCATCCCTGGTGTGGAGGTGTGTGGCCACATTGCAACTCCTTCTCCTCCATTTTCCTTTCAGGATTTCAGGCATGTATACACACACACCCAATTTGTTTTTTAACCCACTGAGTCTGGGACTCAAACCATGCAGTTGGCCATGTGGAATCCAGGAGCCTTAACCACCATGCCATCTGATTGACCCTAGAAATTTTTTTGTTCATTTTATGTCTTCATCAACTAATACTTTGGTTGATTTCTTATTTAAGCAGGGTTTTTTGTTTGTTTGTCTTTAATTTCTCCATAGGACATGTGCACTTGCCAAAGAAAGACAGAAAAAGAGAGAAAGAACCCCTGCCCCCTGGGGAATAGTCATGCTACAATCCATTCTCCTTTATTTCTCCCTTCTTTTGTGATTTTGGGCAGGCACATATATACACCCAGTCTGTTTTTCAAGCCCCTGGGTCTTGTACTCAAACTGTGTGATTGGCCATGTGGGATCCAGCCCCTGTAACTACCAGACCATGGACTGGCCTATAAACAATGCTTCTTTTTTTTTTTTTTTTTAAGAAAGATTTTTGCTAAAGGACTTGTGCACTTGCCAGAGAGACAGATAGAGAAAGAGAGACAGAAACAAAAAAATCACCCCTTAGGAGGGATGGCCATGCTACAATTCCTTTTCCTCCATTCCCTTCTCAGGATTTTGGGCATATATGCACCATGTGGCCAGCATGAGTTTTCAGCTGCCAGGTCTGAGACGTGACCTATGGTCAACTTTGTGGGAGTCCAGAGACATAACTGTTATACCATCTGCTGGTCCCAGTAATGCTTCTTAAAATTACTGTACAATTACAGCTTATAATGTATTTGAAATATTTCTTTTTCTTTTTAATTTTTGCCTATAATTTGTGCATGATCTTTTAGTTAGTTAATATGAAAGGAATTTAGACAAAGAAATTTTGAGATATAATTTATACACAGCAAAGCCAGCCTTAAATTACTTGGGCCAAAGTCAGTATGTAATCCTCACATCCCTTTTATTTTTCCAAAGAAATGAACTTTCTAGTGGTAATCTGGTGATTACTCTTTTCTATTCATTGCTACTTTGACATTATTTTGTAATATTTAAATCAGAGTCACAACTGAATATAATCTATTGAACTTCAAACCAGCAGGTGAATTCTGATTAAAGTAAAGGGCAATCATAAAGTGGCTTTACATGTTTACCTAAGAATTTATTTACTTTGGGATTTTTATCTGCTGCTTTTGGTTTTAAAGGTTTACTCTGAGGGCGTTAGGAACAAATAGGCTCTTTGTGTTTCAGGAGCAGCAGGTGTTGAAACAGCTTTCTAGTTTGCCTCATACAATAGTAGTTAATGTATTTATTGACTTGACTGATCATTTATTTTATGCCTTAAAAAACATGATCTATGAATTTAAAAAAAATCTAGATATTCTTATGGTTATCTAATTCAGTTTTATATTTTATTGTATCATAGTTGGCTATGTGAGCAAAGAATACATGTCCGTGTAAATTTGTTCCAAAAAACAACTGCATTTTAAGTCCAGCCCTATCATGAAACAAATAACTCAAATTTTTTGCCCTTGGATTATGTATGAACGCAGAATTATGAATTTTTAATTACTACAGCTTATAGGAACCTTAAAATTTAAAACTTTCTGGTGGATTTAACCAGTTGAGGAACCTGACTCTTAAATATACTTTAAAGCAATTTACTATAAATTAGGAAAGAAACAAAGCCAACCAAACATGTTTTATATTATCTGTGGTCTGTGCTGTATGGCAAAACTATAGTTAGGATTTTAGGATTCTTTTTTTTCTTTTGAGAGAGAGTTTTGCTATTGGGCATGTGTGCTGGCCAAAGAGGCAGAAAGTGATTTTGCTATTGGGCATGTGTGCTTGCCAAAGAGGCAGAAAGTGGGAAATTACATCCCTCCCTCCCCCCAGGGGGATGACCACACTGTGAGCTCTTCTCCTCCGTTCTCTTCTCAGGATTTTGGGCACATGCATATGTGCCAAGCATGAGCTTTAAGCCACTGGGTCCAAGACTCAAACTGCAATTGAGTACATGGGAGTCCAGTGATGTAACTATTACGCCATCTGCTGGTCCCGCTAAAGTTATGATTTTTTTTCCCATGACACTTATGCATCAGATAATTCTAATACTTTAGAGTTCTTGAATCTCCAGTTTGAACTACTGAGCTGCTCCTGGCTTCCTGTACCACAGAGAGACAGGGTCAAGCACCCAACATAGTGCTAGAAATGTGTATGATGCCTACATACTCAACAAATACTTATTTAATAAAATATCCAGAGAGATCACCCACTGGTGGTCCAGGCACATGTAATCTAACTTTACTGGCATCAGTGAATACCTGACATTGTCCCACATTCAGCCCCAAAAAATACCCTTTCTGCATGTCTTCAAAGTAACTACAATCTCATGATTATTAGTAATTAGTTCAAGATACTGATAATTCCTTTATCTACCCATAAATCAGTTTGGGATCATAATGGTAATCTATTAATGTTATATTACTGGGGTCTAAAGGGTTCCTACTCTATTAGATTTCCAAACAGAAGAGTTGGAAGTGTTAAGCAGTGGAGGTTCAACTTACGGGTCTGCAACAGAATGTGTACATCTAATAATTCTTTAAAGAGTCCTTTTCTAAAAATTGCGATAAAATGCTCATAACTTACAATTTATTATCTCAACTATTTTAAAGGGCACAGTTTAGTGGTATCAATACATTCACGTTGCTGTGCAACCATCAACACCATCCTTCTCTAGAACACTTTTAATCTTACAAAAATTAAATCTTTGTATCCATTAAATAACAACTTGCCTGACTTTCAGTTCTTGTGCCAGTATCATCTATTATTATTATTATTAATGTATGACTAATTATTGTGTTTTGTTTTCTTTTTAAACATTCAGGTTGAAATTTCCCTGTAGAAATTGCTCTATACTAATAAGATTTTTCAAACAATTGACCTGTAAGAGTTCTACTGAGTTATTTCTATTTTTTATTATTATTAGAAAATAAGGCCATTGCATGGAAAAAACAAAAAAAATGTCATGACTTTTCTGACAACCCAATATTATGTTTAGGTAATTTTATTCTGCTAGTTTTTGTTGTTATTTTGTTTTGTTTTGTCACATAGTCATTAAAACTAATTTGTTTCAAAACCAAGTAGGAACCATGTAGATATAATATATATCATATTCTAGTCAGGTTGAGTTCTATCTAGGACAGTAAGCAAACACCTTTCTGATATTATTTGACAAATACAGAGATCACTCCTCTCCCATTTGTTACAGCATCTAAAGTTTTACCATTAGAGGTTTATTACTTGATGTTTGTTGTAAGATCATACACTTTTGATGTGTGAATAACTTTGGGAAAAAGTGACTCTTCTCATTGTCCGTTACCAACTCTTTGGACTTTTCTTTTACCTCAGGGGAAGTATGAACAGAGTCATAGAATAAGGAGAGAGAGAAAGAGAGAGAATTAAAAATGGGGTGGAAAAGAATTGTGATATTAAGGACAAGGTATTTTCCCTCTTTTGCTCCTAAGTACAGCATTATGTGCCTAATGTTTTTAAAAAGTTAATAAGGGGTCATCAAGTGGTGTGATGGTTAAACTGCAGGACTCCTACATGGCTGGCCATGGCTCAAGTCCTGGATCTGGCAGTTTGCTTTCTCATTTTCTCTCTCTCTGTCTCTGTCTCTCTCCGGTGGGTGCATGTGTCCTACAGCAAATTAAAAATAATAAAATTAAATAAATATTTTTTAGATGTTAGTAAAATGTAAGCCTCTATTTTTCAGAAATGTCAACAGAATTTCCTTCAAAAAAATTAACAAATATTTATTGTCTTTCTGTGCTACACATACACATGAGACTCAGAATATCACATAAATTATTTTTTAAGAATTATTTTATTTCATTTCATTTATTTATTTATTTTAATTTGACCAGAGAGAGACAGAGTGAGAGAGAGAGGAAAAGTGAGAAAGCAAGTCACCAGGTCTGGGACTCCCATGGTTGACCATGTGTGAGTCCAGCACCCTTAACCATCATGCCACCTTACAGTCCCTGGCATGAATTATTGTATGTTTTTCTCAAAGCAGCCCCAATTTATTGAGTGGGAAAGAAAGCTTAGAGAAATTTCATAACTTTCTTAAGGTCCTGCCCCTAGAAATTGTCTTTCTAGTTGCTAAACATAGGATTCTAGCCACTTACTCTATTTGTCCTAAGGATAGTAAGGGACCCATTAAGGGTTTTAAGAAGAGGATCAGTGTGATCAAATTGTTTTTAGACAGATCACATTGGTGAGCCAGCCAGGTAGCATGGTGGTTAAGGCGTCTGGATCCACATGGCTAACTGAATGGTTTGAATCCTGGACCTGGTGCTTGAGAAATACGTCAGAGAGACCAGCAGATGACATAGTAGATATGTTGTTGGACTCCCACATGGCTGACCACGGTTCGAGTTCCAGACCTGGTGCCTTCAAAATCACACTAGGCACGTGTGCATGCATGTTTAAGATCCTGGGGGAAATGGAGAAGAAGGGATTCAGGTGTGGCCATCACCCCTGGGGATGGAGTGATTTCTCACTTTTCCTCTCACTGTCTCTGTCTCTGTCCCTTTCTCTCTCCAGCAAGCACACATATCCTAAGGCAAAAAACTCTTAAAAATGAAAAAGAAAGAAAGATAAATATATCAGGCACAAGTGCATGTGTGCCCAAAAATCCCAAGAGGGGAATAGAAGGGAAGAGTGGTAAGGCGTTCTCACTTTCCCTCTTTCTTTTTCTCTCTGGCAAGTGCATGTGATCTATAGGGGAAAAAAAGGAAGGAAGGAAGGAAGGAAGGAAGGAAGGAAGGAAGGAAGGAAAGAAGGAAGGAAGGAAGGAAGAAAGGAAAAGAAAAAACTGATATTAGTAATGAATAGATTGGGAAGATATAAGACTAGAATCAGAGTAAGAACTTAGAAAAGGCAGGTGCTACTTGGAGGCTGAGGCAAGAGTAACTCAAGTTCAACACCAGCCTAGAAAACACAGTGGGACCTTGTGTCTAAAAATAAAAGAACCAAACCAAACCAAACAAAATAGACAGAAAGGAAAACAAAAAAGTAAAGAAAAGAAAATGAAATTAAGAAACTATAGGATGAGGATCCATAATATGAAAATCAAAAATTTGAAACATTCCAAAATTTGAAACTTTTGAGCACTAATATAATGTCACAAGTAAAAATTCTACACCTGATCTCATGTAATGTTTGCAGTAAAAATGCTGCAATACAAAAAATTATGTAAAATTACTTCAATCTATGTGTATAAGGTATATATGAAACATAAATAAATCTTGTCTTTAGACTTGGACCCTATCCCACAATTTCTCACTATATATATGCAAATATTTTTAAAAATCCAAATAAAAGTCTGAAGTCTAAAGCATTTCAAGTCTCAAACATTTTGAAAATGGTCTCAACTTGTATTGCAGTCATCTAAGTAAGACTTGAATGTTGCCCAGGAGATGCCAAAGGGATGAAAAGTAGTAGATAGATCCCAGAAAGTTTGGCGACTGGGCATCAACAGGATTTAGTGTGGACAAGAAGGAGTCTGTTTTGATCTTTGGATTTCTGATTTGAGCAACCAGGTAGATGATGATGCCAATCATCAAGGTGGTTACACAACAAGAGGATCAGTTGTGACTGAGGCTATGTATGTGGCCAGGAGAGAAGAAGGAAGAGGGTAAGAAGGGAACGAGAGGATGTTGAGATTCAAATGCATGGAGTTTGAGGCATCAGTTGTAGATTGTCCAAGTATAGATATCCAATCAGCTGCTTGTTCTCTGGATCTGCAGCTCAAGGATAGAGTCCTGAGCAAGAGTTATAAATCTTAAAGTTGTCAGAATATGGATGGAAAGTAGATGAGATCACCATAGAAGATGCAAAGTGAGAAGATGCAGCACCAATCTGTGACAAAAGATGATAAAACTAAAAAAGGGAGCTCATCAAGAAAATGATAAGGTATAGATATAGAGGTAAAAAAGGTAACAGTGACAGAGTGGGAGTACAGAAGGGTCAAGTTTCAGATGAGAGGAGTGATCAGCTATGTTGGCCACTGTGGTATTACTAAGAGAGAAAGTAAGGTAGGTCCTGGATTTAGCGTTAAGAAAAGAGTTGGTGTCAGGAGTGCAGTGGAGTATTGGATAGAAACTAGACTCTTAAAGTCAGCTGGTGGCATGGTAGTTAAGATGGCAGAAACAAATATGGCCAACTGTGCTGTTTGGGTCCCAGATCTGTCAGTTTGAAAAACAATCTAGGCTCACATGTGTGCATGCCCAAATCCTGAGAGAGTGGAGGAGATTATGGTGTGGCCATTGCCCCTGGGGAGGTGCTTTCTCACTTTCCCTCTTTCTGTTTCTCTCTAGAGTGTACATGCACCCTACAGTAAAATTAAACAAACAAGCAAACAAAAAACTAGACTTTAGTCTTCACAGCTATTAAATGGACACATGGTAAAACTTTATTTAAGCCAAAGAAAAGCAAACTTACTGCATCTATAATTTTTTGATTGCTGTACTGTTGTTATTCAAAATGATTTCTCTAGTGCCTAAAATCATTGTATTTTATGCCAGTTAGTATTTTATGTTTATTTCTGGAGACCATTCGCTGCTAATTTTACTATCTGATTTTTTTGTTTTGAGCTTAATGATTATGCAGGGAGAACTTGTAATGTTTTGGAAAAAGTGGAATTAATTCTAATTGTTTATTTTGGTGTAAAAAAATTCAGTTCTATGCATAATTATTTCATAATATGCATTTTTTATGAACTTTTTGAAGAGCCTACATATTTTTAACAAAAGAGGTATAACTGTGTTTTATTTATTTATTTATTTTTTGCAGGTACTTTCTGACAGACAAAGCAAAGAAGGAGCTGGTAAGTCTTGTTTTATTGTTTATTTATAAAAGTCAAGGAGCCTTGCCTGCTTCCTATAGATTAAAGCATGCATGAGTCTTGCAGAATAATTCATGAAAATTGATGGCCACAGTATGATGTTAAATCAAAGATGTCCTATATTTTGAAGACTGGATTGGTTCACTTGGTTTGCCTCTGATCCTCATGCAGCTGTGTTACGAACTTATTCCCATTTGGTAAAGTTGGTTTGACATAGAAAGAGATTACATTGCATATAAACAGTTTCATCTTGAAATGTGTGTTATAGATTAAGTAAGAATTGGTCAGAAGATTATACCTGTGCTAAAATATCTACTTAGAATATAAGTCCTCTTAAGAAAAGAATAGGGGCCAGCAGACAGCATGGTGGTTAAGGTGCTGGACTCCCACATGGTCAACTGCAGTTTGAGTCTCAGACCTGACCACTTGCTTTCTCTTTCCTTCTCTCTTTCTCTGGTGAGTGTATGTGCCCTGTAGCAGATTTAAAACTAATAATAAATAAAATTAAATAAATAAGTCTCAAAGGAAAAAAGTGAAGAATATATGGGCCAACCCCATCCCCTGGTGGTTAAAGGAGTGACATGGCCGACTATGCAGTTTGAATCCTGGCACTGGAAGCTTGAAACACATGCCAAGTGTGTGTGCTTGTAGGCCCAAGTCCTGACAGAGTGGAAAAATGGAGAAGAAAGAACTGTAGTGTGACCACACCCCACTGGGGGGGGTACTTTCTTCTTCTTCCTCTCACTGTTTCTTTATTTCCCCAAAGTGAGTACATGTACCCTCTGGTAGAATTTTAAAGAAAAGAGGCATATAGCCAGCCACACTTCATAATGCTGAGGCAATATGGGAAAGTCCCAGGTTCACATCCAGAGATCTCCCTGTGTACAGTGGGCACATGGTGCTTAAAGGTGATCTTGGCTGGCTGAGACTATGGGCATATCAAAGCATGAAGACCCTATTGAGGGTGCCTGCCTCTCTCTTTCTGTGTATGTGTGTGCCCTTCTCTAATGAGAGAAATAAATTAACATTAAAAACAGTGAGTCATAGTTGAAAGTAGTGATTTTATTTGTTTGGCTTTTGTATTTTGAAATGTTCTGTGCAAATCCAAATATTTTACATCTTATGGTATTGAATTTCTTCTACTCTAATGACTCTACTAATAGTTAACTGCTCCAAAATCACTACTTTTTAAAAAAGAATTGTTTTATTGGGACCAGCAGTTAGCGTAATGGCTATGTCGCTGGACTCCCATGTAGTCGACCACGGTTTGAGTCCCGGACCCGATGGCTTAAACTCATGCCGGGTGCATGTGCATGCGTGCCCAAAAACCCCGAGAGGAGAATGGAGGAGAAGGGATTGCGGCATGGCCATCCCACCAGGGGGTGATTTCTCGCTTTCTGTCTCTGTCTCTCTCTGTCTGGCGAGCGCACATGCCCTATAGCAAAAACCTCTCCAAAAAAAAAAATGAATTAGTTTATTTAACTTTATTTATTTATTTTTATTTGACCAGAGAGGGGGAGAGAGAGAGAAAGTAAGAAATCGAGAAAGCAAGCCACCAGGTCTGGGGACTCAAATTGGGATCAGACACGTGGGAGTCTGGCACCCTTAACTACCACGCCACCTGCTGACCCAGGGATCACCACTTCTTATCAACCCTTAGGCAGCTACTGTTTTACTCTATTTGACCAGTCATTGTGAATACTGGATACTGAAATCTCATCAGTCCTGAATTCACATGATCATTTACAGATTTATACATGTAAATAAATCACTTTAAAACTTTTTGTGTACTTTCATCATATGTATTTTTCCTACCTTAGAAATTTCATGTTTCTGGACTAGTTCAATATAAATGTTAAAACTTCTTTTCTCAGGGCCAGCAGGTGAAGTACTGGTTAAGGCAGTGGACTCCCACATGGTCGACCACGATTCTAGTCCTAGACCTGGCAGCTTTAAACTCATGCTGGGTGCATGTGTGTGTGCCTAGAATCCCAAGAGGAGAACAGAGGAGAAGGGATTGCCATGTGGCTATTTCCCCTGGGGGGTGATTTCTCACATTTTTTCCTTTGTCTCTATGCACTGTATAGCAAAAATCTCTAAAAAATGAAAACTTTTGTTTCTAATTTTTTATCTTTAAAGATTTTGATACTCATGTCTAATAATGCCTCTAAAAATAGTAGTCTCATGCTGCCATTATCTGCATTGGTAATCATAATTTACATTTTTATATATTTATTTTTTTATATTCTGTTGAGAACCAATTTTAGTTCATTATTCAAAAATCCAAGATCTCAGTTTCAGTTCCAGTAAGTATCAACACTAGATCTCTCGGATATAGTCATCTGTTGTGTTTCTAGCAAGAGAACTTTTACACTGAATCACCAGGAATAGTGACTGGCTGGAACTTTGTCTGGAGAATGTTTTTAGTAAGTATGCTGAGCCCACCAGCTGTTCCACTAAGACCACAAAAAATAATTTGTTCCTGTCATTCTGTAAGAAGTTGTAGTATCAAATGTGCATAATTTTAATCATGTCTTCTTACATATTTGGGATTTTAACTATAAATACTTTGTAACCAGTAGAAAATAAGAAAAGTCCTTCGTTAAAATCGTATGAATGTGTCCAAATAGTAAATTATGCCATAAGTAACACCCTCTGTGCTTTCTCTCTCCTGTTAAAATTCCAACCTGAATTCAAAGAATTGATATTGCATTTACATCACCAAAGAATGTGCTTCCAGAAACGACCGAACAGGGATTTTCACAAATGAGCAATCAATAAAACTTTTGACAAACAAAGTATTTCCCTTGGAGATTGATAACTAGTATGTGATAGATCTATTTTCTTCATATAATGAGCATGTGCAACTTATATTTTTCACCATATAAAAGCTATAGTCAAGAAAGTAAGAAGCAGGAAACCGGGCATTGCTGCCGTGGTAAAACACAATGCTTTGCAAGGCTGAACTTAGGAAGGTTCTGGGTACAAAGCTTAAAACCTCCCTAAGTATTCCAGGCATATGCGTGTCCATGTTCCAGAGCTGGGAGTAGCTGAGTGTGAATTGCGACATCAAGTTCCTGTTAAAGGTGCTATCTCTCTGTCTTTCCCACTCACGGAAGAAATCAATAAATAATCATAAAATAGAGGGCAGGAAGGAAGGTAAGAAAGAAAGGAGGAAGGGAGAAAGAAACTGCAGTTAAATCCAGGCTAGAAATGAAAACAACTTCTTTAATTAAATTTCTGTAAGGATGTTTAGCCATGGAGGTTCTGGTGTGGTAAAATAGTTCTAGGTTGGATGCAGAGCTCATCCATGTGGGATCAGTCTATTGGAGACTAAATTTTGAAATGCTTAACCACTCCACTATTTCGTGTTTGTTCTGTTAGGAAAAAAAATTAATAAATAGGAAAGCAGACCAGCAAAAATTAGAAAAGAGTCAAATCAATGTTCACATAAATATTTATGAAAAGCATTCTAAGAGTAAGAAATATTGGTGAAAGATGTCAAAGAACAATCAGAGGAGAATATTTGAAGAGCCTGATCAGATTTCCATGCAGTTATAAAGTAGTCGTAAGTTTGGGTTTTTCAATTGCAGTTGTCTTCTTTTTTTATTAACCTCATCTTTCACATTAAATTATTACTACTTAATTTTTGATGGTCATTCCTTCCTGTTGTTTACAAAATGTAAAGCTGTCTCCCTCATTTCTAATATAGTTCTCCATTATTGCTTCTGGATTAGAGAGTAAGAATATCTCTCATCATCCCAGAGATGTAGTATGGCAGTCAGACTGAAGAGGCTGCTTAGTATATAGAGATGAAGGTGGAAGAGACCACAGGAAAAGGTTGAGACCTCATCTGAGTTCACACTTTTTTAAGAGAGATATTTGCTAAAGAGCATATGAGCTTGCCAGAGAGATAGAGAGACAAAGAGATAGAAAGTGAGAAGTCACTCCCCACCCCCCAGAGGGATGGCCACGCTGCAATCCCTTCTCTTCCATTCTCCTCTCAGGATTTTAGGGCATGCATGCACATGTACCCAGTGTATTTTCAAATTGGCAGGTCCAGAACTCTTAACTGCACAGTGGGCTCTGTGGGATCGAGTGCCTTAATCGCCATGCCACCTGTTGACCCCTAGTATATCTTTTAATTCAGTTTCTCATTGTATAAATTTATTCAAATTTGTAAATAGAAGACTAAAACCAAATTACAGTGCTACTCACTATCAAGATCATTTGAATCTCACATTAATGTACCATTCTTTTTTTATTTTTTGGAGAGATTTTCACTATAGGACGCCTGCGCTCGCCAGACAGACAGAGACATAGAGACAGAAAGCGAGGAATCACCCCCCAGGGGGGATGGTCATGCCACAATCCCCTCTCCTCCGTTCTCCTCTCCGGATCTTGGGCATGCACGCACACGCGCCTGCCGTGAGTTTTAAGCCACCGGGTCTGGGATGTGAACCGCAGTTGACTACGTGGGAGTCCAGCGACATAGCCATTACGCTAACTGCTGATTCCCACATTAATGTACCATTCTTAGCATGCAATTTAGTGTATATTTAAAGATTGTAATACATTTTGCTCTAGTTTAGAAAATAGCTCTTAAACCTAAGGAAAATAAAATCACATCTGAAGAAGCCACTTCCATTATTTTTCTCTGAATAATTTAACTAACGCAACTGGGACAGTCCTTTTCAGAAGAGTTTCAGAAGAGGCTTCGTGGACATACCTATTCATTCTTCCTATAGGTACTTTGATTACTTTCTGCTTCCTTAGCTTCATTGTGTTCTAGCATATTGCTAAGCCCATTATCAAGAAAATAAAGGCTCTGTAAGGAATAAAATTTTACAAGTGTTAGAGATACAGCAATATGTAGTGTGTCTAAAGTATCATCCAAATTCAATTATGAACAAAAACATGTGCTATGGAGTATACCTACCTATGCTATTTCACTAGAATTTTATTATAGTGACTGACGTCTGAAGTCAAAAGATTATTGGTACTTTTTAAAAATAAATTCCAATTTGAAACTGTAACTTAAATTTAATTCATTTAGTGTTTATTAAACATCTACTATGTCCATGGCACTATCCAAGGCAATACAAAAATAAGATAAATTATCCTGTCTTCAAGAAGCTTATCTATGTTAAATGATATCTTAGGATTTCTTTACCAAAATCAGAGCTCTTCAGTATATTTGTGACTATTTAGTGAATTTACAGTAGCTTAGTAAGATTTAAAATTTCGATTTTTCTGTGGCTATGTGAAGGGAGATAATTACCATTCTGTGGCAATATGTGTATATCAGGCAAAAGCAGAGCATCAAAGTATGCCAAGAGGAGCATTAGTTTTATTTTACTTTAATCAGTGTGACTCTATCTTGACATGTAAGTGCTACATAAACCTTAAGAGTTTTATAATTGTAGTTAAAATACAACCATTCCCTCCATATTTAAGTTTTACCAGTATATTCCTTTGAAAGTTATTCTGTTTACTTAGAGTCCTTACAAGCTGCCAGTTTAAATACAGTCAGGGAAACAGAGAGTGTTTTCTAGCCACCATTCTTACCTCCTGCAGCTGGAATCAGGTCCTCTCCCCAGGAGTTGTTCTCCAGACACCTGCTGAAGAGGCCCGAGTAGCAATGGAGCAAAGGAAGTTGTGCAATCGGCAAATATCAAATCTGTGTTTTACCTTAAGGTTTCAGTTGACTTACATTGCTGTTCTCTCTGCCTCAAACGCTCTTC
>NW_006160114.1:4992020-5004656 GCF_000334495.1 Tupaia belangeri chinensis | reverse complement strand
CGCTCTTCCCTAACTCTCAGCATGGCTGCCTCCTCATGAAGCCTAAATACCACCTATTTAAAAAAGACTCTCTGACCACTCTAGCTAGACTCCTCTGACAATTTGTTTCTATTATAGTAATTGCTTTGTTTCCTTCAGAGCACTTGACAGAATTTATACTCCTATGTATTTATGTACTTTTATATATATATGTATTTATATTTATATTCTCTTTCTCATGCATACATGAGAGAGAAAGAGAGAGAACCCATTAACAGGGCCAGCATGCTGCAATACTTTTTGCACCAATTCTTCATCCCGTCAGAATACTGGACATGTGGACTATAATTATATATTTTTTTCTCTTTTCTCCCTTCCTTCCTCCCTTTTATTCCTTTCTTCCTGCCTCCCTTTCTACCTGCCTTTCTCTTTTCTCTCTCTCTCCTCCTTCTCATTCTCCATCTTCTCCTTTCTTCCTTTTTTTTTTTTTTTTTTTAAGAGGGTTTTTCTGTAGGGGGGGTGTGCTCACTTTTTGCTGTAGGGTGTGTGTGCTCACCAGGAAGACAGAGAGAGACAGAGAAAAAGAAAGCAAGAAATCACCTCCTAGGGGGGATGGCCACGCCGCAGTCCCTTCTCCTCTATTCTCCTCTTGGGATCTTGGGCATGCACGCACACGCGCCTGGTGTGAGTTTAAGCCACCAGGTCTGGGACTCGAACTGCAGTCGACTACATAGGAGTCCAGCGACATAGCCATTATGCTAACTACTGGTTCCCTCCTTTCTTCCTTTTTAATAGACTAGGTTGTCTGTGTTCTGTCCTGTTTTATTCCTGGCACCCAATAGACAGCTGCTACATAGCAGGTGCTCAAACCATTTACTGACTAAATGAATCCCTGAATAATTGTTTCTACATTAATATAATTATATGCTATCCAGAAAAGTACATGTAGCAAGAAAGGTTATTATGTTTACCTGGTAGTTTGGTAGCCCTCTTGGCATATTGCTGAGTGCTCTAATTTGAAGATGGTAAGTCTGGAATATTAAAAGAAGTTAGAAGATCTGTATTTATTTAGTGCCTGTTATATGCCAGGCAAGTACTGTGGTACTGTATAAATTATTATATATTTTCCATCCAATCCTCAACCCTATAACATAGGAAGGACTATCATTGTCCTTATTATATCAATATGTGAGAGGATTTCAAGCAGTTCATGGAAAATGCAATCAAAGTACAATTTTATTTTGGTGCAAAAATATGAAATAAATTCATTTTTTCATAATATGCATTTATTTGAACTTTTTGAGGTTCCCTTTTACATAGAAAATAGTGAGGATTAAGGTGGTTAAATTGTGTCTGACTTGAAATTTAAATCTTTTTTTTATTTTACTTATTTATTCATTTTATTTTAATTTTACCAGAAAGAGACACAGAGAGAGAGAAGGAAAGTGAGAAAGCAAGCCACCAGGCCCAGGACTCCAACCATGGTCAGCCATGTGGGAGTGTCCAGCACCTTAACCACCATGCCACCTGCTGGTCCCTATATTTAAATCTTATTCTTTTTTATTTCTAAGATTATATACTTTTCACTAACCTAATACAAGGAGTCTTCAAAAATTCATTGAAAATGCATATTACGAAAAAATGAATGGGTTTCAAAAAAATTGTTTGCACTGGGAACCAGCAGTTAGCGTAATGGCTATGTCGCTGGACTCCCACGTAGTCGACCGTGGTTCAAGTCCCAGACCTGGTGGCTTAAACTCATGCCGGGCACGTGTGCGTGCATGCCCAAGATCCCGAGAGGAGAATGGAGGAGAAGGGATTGCGCTGTGACCATCCCCCCTGGGGGGTGATTTCTCGCTTTCTGTCTCTATATCGCTCTGTCTGGTGAGCGCACACGCCCTATAGCAAAAACCTCTCAAAAAAAACAATTGTTTGCACTGAAATAAACTCATTTTTAAATTCAATTTTCCACTAATTTTTGAAGTTCCCTTGTACTTCCCAAGGAATATGCTTCAGGTTTTACTAGTTGCTACTGCATACCCAGCCCCAAACCTTCACTCCCATGTTCGATGTATTCATAAGTTTATTGCGCAGGCACCATGATTCATTAAGAATGCAACAAAGAAAAAGGCAGTGAATTCTTTCAAGGACCTCATAGTTAATGCAAGAAGAGACTAAACAAACATAATACAGAAGAGGACCAAAGACTTACAGCTGTTTCCTATTTTATTTATGCTTTTATTTAAAATGTAAACATGACAGAGACATGGCAGAATCCATAAAACAAAGAATACTATTTTTGCAATTATGATTAATGAACCTTTATTTAAATGTCCCTTATAAATGATAATTATTTATAAAATAGTAAGTTCTGGAGACCAGAACTAAAGCGAAGCAGAAGGTTTCATCTTATTTGCTATTGTTGCTTCTAGAGTGTCTTTAAAAGGAAGATAGACCTGAGCAAATGCTAAATAATGATAAATCAGTACATGAGTTTCACCCTCCTGAAGTCTTTTGGAAAATGAGACTGACTCTTCTAGAGGGTCAAAGACCTTCAAAAGATGAGGCCATAACCAACAGGCAGAAAAAAAAAAAAAAAGGCTATTACAATACTTGATATGTTATTTGTTGCAGGAAAGAGTATTAGCTTTTTAAAAAAATTCTTCTTTAATATAATAAATATTTCTTCAGTCAGAAGCATTGAAAGTACTGTATCAATTTATTTTATTGTTCAGAGCCATATTTTGCAAATAATAGATCTTAGCCTGAAAATCATCCTTTTAACCTTACTTCTGATTTGTTTCTTGATCTGAAAGGAAAAAAAAAATCTATTAAATAACACCATGATTTTGTCTAGGTATCTGGTGTCTAAAAATGGGTTTCTGCTTTTATTTCTGGCATATTGGTTTATTAAATAATGTATATTTGATGTTAGGAATAAGACATTATTTTAGTTTATAAATTATAAAATATATCCACATATTGTAAATAGATTTGAGGTTATTCAATGTTTATTTTTATTATTCTTGAAGCAGCAATCTCTGTGAAACGTACATTAAAAAAAACAAAAGATTTAAAAGAAAGCCATAATTTTTTTCTTTTAAAATTGCCTTTTGTAGGTATATTTTATATATATAATCTTGAAAGTACTATTTATACACAATTATTTTCATAGTGACTTTAATATACATCACGTAAAACTGTATTTATAGCCCCATGGACAACTTTAAATCACCTACCATGTTTACTGCAATATTACTGTGGGTAGTATTGATGTATTTTTCTCTAATAACTGATTCAGTCATTGGAAATACTGGTGGATCCAAATGATTTCTTGTAAAGTAGAGTTGTTTTATAAAGTTCTTCCTTTCCCTAGGCTGTCTTGCAATTGTCCTGTTGAAAATGTGGGCATGTTCATGAGATGTTGGTTTAACCAGAGTTGAGCATGTGTAAAAATGTTGATGTGTTTATTTATTTTATTTTTAAAGTATTATTTAATTTTATTTATTATTATTTTAAAATTTGCTATGCATATGTGCACTCACCAGAGAGACAAGGAGGGAGAGCGAGAGCGAGAGAGAGAAAAGGGATAGAGAGAGCGGAGAGAGAGAAAATGAAAATGAGAAAGCAAGCCACCAGGTCTGGGACTTGAACCACATTCAGCTATGTGCGCCTTAACCACCATGCCACCTGCCAGCCCCTTGATGTATTTATTTTGCTCCACATAATTTCCTAGAAAGTAATCACTGAATGCTACGAATTTTCTATTGACGATTTATATTTATATATTTTGTTAACATCTTTCTCTAAGGAAGAAAGATTCCAATATCTCATTAGAATTGAGTACTAACAGCAAAAGCTAGCAAGTGGTTATGGTTCCTCTTTCTCTTCTCTTTGTCAGTATTACAATCTTCCAACCAAATCTTTCCAATGTTTTTTCTGTTTTCCAGCACCTTAATTCCCCCATAGTTCCCTAATCACACCCTATTCTTTTTATAAAGTTTATTCATTCATTTCCTTTATGATAGAGAAAAAGAAAGAGAGACATTCCCAAAAGGATCCTCATGCCATGATCTACCCTCTCCCAGTCAGCTCTTATCGCATGCACACCCATGTGCAGCCCTAGCATGTCCAGGTAAGTCTCATGCATACTTGCAGTCCTAGCATGTCCAGGGAAGTCTCAGATTGTGAACCCAGGATCTTTCCTACATGAGTACAGTTAAGCTACAACCACATCATCACCAAGCCCCATATGCCTTGCCCTTATAATTATCAGACCAAAACTGTAACCAAATTATTTTTCTTATACTCTGATGTTGGGTATTGCTTATTGTTTTGCTTTTGATTTGTAGAAATTTCTTCTATGATTTGATTAATGTTTTTCTTTGTTTATTATAAAGCGTGTGTGCATGTATGTGAGAGTAAGACTGAGAAAGGGGAGCATTCTCCACAGGGTCTTGTCACACTATGATCCTCTTCATCTGGTCCTTCAGCCCATGGGATCCTAGGCACTTGCATGTCTGTCCATGTTTCAGGCTGACCAGGCTGGAGAGTCAAACCATGGTCACCAGGTGGGGACCTGGCTGTATCATGGAGCCAGCCCAATTTGATTTTAAGTTTACCTATTTAAAAAGAAATATAGGCCACAATAATGCTTCCTAATACAAATACAATGTAATCCACTTACATGAGCCATACATGTAATTACAAATTTTCCAAAAGTTTGTTAAACAAGTAAAAAGAAATAGGTAAAATTAATTTTAATAACATTTTATCTAGCTCAATATCTCTAGAATATCATTTCAATATATAGCTTAAATAAAAATGATTGACATATTTCACATTCTTTTTGAATATTAAATATCAAAACCTGGGATTTATTTCATATTTATAACACATCTCAGTTCAGACTAGCCACATTTCTAATGCTCAGTGGCTACATTAGCTGACGTTTTAGACAGCACACATTGCTGTTTTGTATGATTTTCATAAAGAGCAATGTTGGCTAAATGAATTCCAAATGATAAGAAAGAGACTATTTTCATGATACTAGTAAATACAATGTGACATCAGTGTCAGTGTTAGTGTCTTTCCCTCCATCCCTCATTTAAAATACTTTTAGAGATGATATTGAATTCCTTAGCAGATTTATTTAACGTCTTCTACCTTCCTCAACAATATAAGAGAATTTGTAATGTTTTACATTTGTTAATATAAAGCTGTTAAACTTTTTTTTGGAGGCCAAACACATCAGCATTGGGAACAGAAAGGCCTGAGTTTGAGTCTAGGCCTCTGTCCCTTACTAGCCTGTGATCAAGGACAAGGCACTATGATTTTTATCCATATTTACTCAGTGAATGCATTTTACCAATGAGTGAATATGGGTAACAATAAACCTTTTGAAATAATAGAAAAAACTTTTAAGTATGATGCCTGCATATGGTCAGTACAGAGCAGCTATAAGTTGCATTATTTTTGTTAGTAATAAGTAGTTTTGTATGAAGTTCTCATAACCACCTTCACCTACAAGTTGTTTACTGAATAAGAAAATGATACATGATAAAGCAGGGAATGAAACTTCATAGACTGAGAATAGAGAGAGAAGCCAAGGTGTTCTTACTTTTAAGATGTCAAATGTATGTGTAAGATGGCAGGCCTCCTGCGGCTGGAAGGCTGTGTGGCAGAGACCCATTGCTCTTCCCCTTCCCCACTCGCCTTTGAACTTTCAAGTGTATTGCTGGGGACTTGGAGACTACCTTGTGCTCCTCACGGCCCCATCTGAACATCCATTCCTGCACAGAGAGACTGAGTTGCAGAGTTTGTGGCTTATCCTCTGCCACATGCCTCTGAATTCTAAGACTTCAGCATTTTTTGAAGCACATAGAGTGCATTGTGCGCCCTGGGATCCCTTCTATGTTCCTGAATTCAGTCTCAGGCACACCTATTCTCTTGAAATGGGGAAGACTTTGAATCATCCAAGACTAGTGACAACAGTGCAGGTTGCTGGTAAGCATCAGGGATGTAGAGCAGCAGGGACATCGCCAATCACCTGCTCCCACATGCCTTTGAATACTCAGATTTAACTCGAAGAATTTAGAAAGGAATGTATAAATCACTAGATAACAAGAAGCCGTTGCAAAGGCACAATAAATATGAGCAACTAAGAAAATATCTCTCCCACAGGGAAAACATCAATTTCTCATCAACCACAGACAGCACAGTGGAACTTGTGGAAATGTCAGATAAACAATTCAGAATATTTATAGTGACAAAACTAAATGAGATGCAAGAGAAAAGAGACAACAAGCTCTGGGAGATGAGGAAGTCCTTTCACCTATGTGAAAGAAATAGACACCATAAAGAAGAATCAAGTGGAATTGTTAGAGATGAAGACTATGATATAGGAAATTAAAAGCTCCCTCGAAAGTATTAAAAGCAGATTAGATCACACACGAGGTCAAATCTCGAGTGTGGAAGATAAAACTTCTGACCTAGAAAAAATTATCAAGAAGATGAGAAAATAACCAAGAAAAATGAAGACAATATGCAAGAAATACTAGATAACATTAAGCACCCAATATCTGAATAACTGGTACCCCAGAAGGTGAAAAAAATAATAAGGGCATTGATAATCTATTCCATGAAATCCTGGAGTAAAAATTTCCAAACCTAGAGAGAGGCATCAAATATCCAGACCCAAGAAATACAAAGGACCCCAAATAGAATCAACCTAAGAAAATCTTCTCAAAGGATATCATATAGATTGGTGAAAATCACAAAGTCAAGATACCAAAATTGGCAAGAAACATACATCAAGTTACTTAAAAAGTTTATCCCATCAGGTTAACATTGGACCTCTTGTTGGAAACAATGCAGGCAAGGAAAGAATGATGAAATATAGTCAAAGTGTTAAATGAAAAACAATTTCTACCAAGATTACTATACCCAGCAAGATTATCCTTCATATGGGGGAAAGAAAGATAAAAACATTCTCAGATAAACAAAAACTAAAATATTTTACCAACTCCAGACCAGCTCTTCAAGAAGTTCTGAAGGGAGTGCTATACCAGAAAAACTAATGTCAGATAGACAGATATAAGAGAACTAGAAACAACCAAGAAAATGGCTCACTTAATGATAGTAACGTGTTTGGAAATATTGACAATAACATTGAACATTAATGGATTAAATTCTCCAATCAAGACACACAGATTGACTGAATGCATTAAAAAAAATAGAAACCCTCTATCTGTTACCTACAAGAAACACACCCTATGGATGAAGATATATGTATAGACTAAAAATGTAGGGCTGGAAAAAGGTATTCCATACAAATGGAAATCAAAAAAAGGCTTGAGTCATGATACTGATTTCAGACAAAATAGGCCATAAGGCAAAAATTGTAAGAAGAGACACATAAGAGCATTATATAGTAGTAAATGGGCTAATTAATCAAAAAGACATACTGCTTATAAATATCTATGCTCCCAACTCAAGAGCACCTAAATATGTGAAGGAAAAACTAATAGAGCTAAAAAGAGAGATAGGTTGCAACTCTGTAATTGTTGGGGATCTCAATACCCCTTTATCTCATTTAGACAACTCTTTGAGACAGAAAATAAGCAGAGAGATACCGGACCTAAACGATACTCTAAATCAAATGGACTTGACAGACATTTATAACACTTTCCATCGTAGGACCACAAAATAGACATTTTTCTCACCCTAGTATGGGACCTTTTTAAAGATTTACCATATGATAGGGCACAAATCAAGCCTTTACAGATTGAAAGCTATAGAAACTATATTCACCATCTTCTCTGACCATAATGGAATTAAACTCGATATTAATTTCATGAAAAATCCTCAAAAACACACAAACACAAGGAAACTAAACAACCTACTTCTGAATGACTTCCTAACTACCAAAGACATTAAGTCTGAAATCAAAAAATTTATGGAAACAAATGATAATGAGTACACAAGTTTCCATAATCTATGGGACACCACAAAAGCAGTCATAAGAGGGAAATGCATAGCAATTAGTGCACATAAGAAAAAGATGGAAGGGTGGCAAAATACTTTCTCAGGGAATTGAAAAACAACAACAACAACAAAAAATGCCAGGAGAAAAGAAATAATAAAGAGCAAACAACAATAAAATGCCAGGAGAAAAGAAATAATAAAGAGCAAACAACAATAAAATGCCAGGAGAAAAGAAATAATAAAGAGCAAACAACAATAAAATGCCAGGAGAAAAGAAATAATAAAGAGCAGAAATAAATGAAATAGAAAATAAATGAACTATACAGAAAATAAAATGAAAGCAAAAGCTGATTCTTTGAAAAGATTAACAAGATCAGCACATCATTAGCTAGACTCATTAAGACTAAGAAAGAAAGAAACCAGATAAATCAAATATGGAATGAAACAGGCACTATTGTAACAGACACAATAGAAATGCAAAGCATCATTAGAGGATAATCTGAGCGACTTTATGCCAACAAACACGAGAACATAGAGGTGACAGATAAATTCCTGAATACATATAATCTACCAAGATTGAATTAGGAGGACATAGAAAGCCTGAATAGACCCATAACAAGCCATGAGATTAAATCAGTAATAAATAACCTCTGAAAGAGGTTAATTCACTTCTGAATTATACAGAACTTTTAAAGAAGAGTTAAACCCCATTCTACTCAAATTATTTCTAAAGATCCAAAAGGAAGGAAACCTCCCAAATTCATTTTATGAAGCCTCCGTCATCCTCATTCCCAAAACAGATAAAGACGTGGCAATAAAGGAAAACTACAGACCAATATCTCAGATGAATATACATGCAAAAATTCTCAACAAGATACTTGCAAATCAAATTCAACAATATATAAAAAAGAGATTTTTCAAAATCTACAAATAGCAAATGTGTATAATTTCAAAAACCAATATAATACCTCAAATGTAATAGATGAAATAAAAAGGAAAGTAATTCATAATTAAATGCTTGTGTACTTAGTATATAATGTTCATCTTGACCACTTTAGAAGAAATAATAAAATAGTCCAATGGTTATAATGAGTATTTTCAAATTAGATTAAGTAAGAATATGAGATGCCATTTAGTAGAAGAGTTATTGGTAAGTGAAAGAAGGGAGATAAAGGTGAAATTTGAATAAAAACAGTGTTGGGATGATTAATAATAGACAGACTTGTAAGTATGTGTAGAAGAAAGAAAATAATCTTAATTAAAGTAAAGATTATATGTTAAGATAAATTATTAACTGTCAATGTGGAAAAAATGAGAAAATGATATTCTTATAAATGAGCTGGACTTTATGCATGATGTCACAATAATTAATTCCTTGTGTTATAAAATTGGACAGGGTAGAAACAAAGTATCACTAAAAATGTATTATTTTCTTGAAATCTCAACACATGTCAACCCATATGGTTAGTCTCATATTTAAAGATATTAGAGACCATTTCCTTGCATAGATGACAGAAAATTGAAAATGGATTAGGAAGAAAAAAGCAGCTCTTCTATAGTAAACTATATTGAAATTGTATAATCAATCATGTAAACAATTTTGGGAAAATCCTAGATAACCCCAAAATAAATAAGTGATTTAAACATGGTTTACCGTATTTAACATTTTAAAATAATAATCTGCAGAGATGTCAGGCCAGACACAGGAGACTAGGGTTTGCAACTGAACCTCTATTTGGTTACTTAAAAGTTCCTTCATTTTTAGGGTCAGTCCTTATGATCTGAGAATGGCTGAAGCTGGGGGTGGACAACAGTGTCAAGATCCTGATAGAAGTGCTGTCTCTCTCATTTATGTAATAAATAAACTTAAGTGAAAATAAAAAGAAAAGAGTATTATTCCCTCATTGAATTGACACTTTGTTGAAAAATAGTTTGTGTTGGGAACCAGCAGTTAGCGTAATGGCTATGCTGCTGGACTCCCACGTAGTCGCCCGGGGTTCGCGTCCCGGACACAGTGGCTTAAAACTCACGCCGGGCACGTGTGTGTGCGTACCCAAGATCTTGAGAGGAGAATGGAGAAGGGATTGCGGTGTGACCATCCCCCCCGGGGGGGTGATTTCTCGCTTTCTGTCTCTCTGTCTCCCTCTGTCTGTCTGGCGAGCGCACGCGCCCTATAGCGAAAACCTCTCAAAAAAAAAAAAAAAAAGAAAAAAAGAAAAGAAAAATAGCTTGTGTTTTTCATTTTAGAAAAGCCCATGTTTCCGTCATTTCTACTCCCTGCCCATTAGATACATTTTTACAGACTATTTTCTTCCTCAATCACATCATGGTCTTTTATACTCAGTTCCTTTCCTAAAGAATTTGTCTATCTGGAATATAGTTTCCCATCCCATTTGCCTGCCAAACTCCTATTCATCCTTAAGACTAGATGAAAAGGAATGTACCTAGTCTAGTCTCTGTAGCTGCGCTGTATAATATACTACCAGCACCTTAAATAATTTTTTAAAATATTTTACCTTTCTTACTAGATCGTTATCTGGTTATTGACAATCCCCTGCTCTTACTTTTCTTTTTTTAGTCTCCCATCCTCTTTCTCCAAAGTACCTCCAAGCAGTTACTAGAATAGAAACTATGGATATAAACCTGTTGAACTGAATTAATGAAAATGGCCTTAGCCTGGAATTTTTAGCACTTATAAGAAATTCAGGAAGATCCTTAAAAAAATTAAGCATTCACTAAATAAAAAGTTAACACATACGAAAATTGCAACCCATGGCCAAAACATTATCATTTTCTCATTCTTCTGATAAATTTCCTGCAAATTTGTCATTTCTATAGCACTTTTAAGGACAGAGAAAGCTTTTTTAAAATGAAAATTTTACAGGTTGATACAGTGTTTTGTGAGCTAATACACTTTTCTAATATATCTTACAGACTGCATTAGTACAGATATTTTACAATCAATTTTGTTAATGACAAACTCTCTTAGTTTTTATAGCTTATTTAAAGATTAAGGATGTTTCGGTTGCTAATTCACAGCCACTTTGAAACTATATGCTTTTAACCTTATTTTTGAAGAAAAATGACTAGTAAAGGAGTTTATGAAGCCAAAGCATGCAAGCCACCTGAAATTTAGGTCTTCAGAATGCTATGGCAAATAATAAAAAATAAAAATGAAATGAGAGAATGACAGTTTTCTAAAACCCAATTCCAACAAAAATGCAATAGAACATTTTCTTTTATTCTGGTAAACTTTTCTTTAATTACTGTTTTACAAATTATAGAATGATATATGCTTGCAGAACCAGCAAAACACTATAAAGACATATAAAGTAAAAGTTAATAATTTCCCACTTTCTTCTACTGCCACTGCCAGGTAAGTTTTTACTCACAGTCTTCTCTTTTCTCCTACAAACATTTGCATGTATAGAAATATGTCTCAGTATCTAGGGTATCAAATTACCCCAAAAGAGAAAAGGGAGGGATTATTGGTTATTTTTGCAGACATTCTACCCCAGCAATTCAATTCATACCTGGCTGCTTTGTTTGGTCTTAATGAAATGGAAGCATACTATGCATATTATTATGAAAATTTTAATTTTAATAATACAAGGGGATCCCCTATACATTTTACCTAGTTTCTCCCAATGGTAACATTTTACAGAACTGTAGTACAATATCACAAACAGGATATAGATATTGATACAGGCAAGTTAGAGAACATTTCCATCACCACAATATACCTTGTGTTATCTTTTTATAGCTCCATCCATCCCTCCAACCCCATCTGTCCTTAACTCCTGGCCACTAATAATATTTTTTTTCTCCATAATTTATAACTTAAAAACATTTATTTTTGTAGGTTTTTGCTATATGGTACATGTGCTTACTGGAGAGGCAGAGAGAAACAGAAAGACAGAAAGAGAAATCATCCCCCAGACAGGATGGCCACATGGCAACCCCTTCTTCCATACTCCTCTTGGGATCCTGGGCATGCATACACATGTGCCTGGCGCGAGTTTCAAGCCATCAGCTCTAAAACTCGAACCATGATAGGCTACGTGGGAGTCCAGTGACGTAACCATTATGCCATCTGCTGATCCCTACTATTATTATTTTTAATTTGCTATAGGTCATGTGTGCTCATCAGAGAGAGAAAGTAAGAAAGCCACACAGGTCTGGGACTTGAACTGCAGTCAGCCATGTGGGAGTCCAGTGCCTTAACCACACCACCAGCAGACCCCTGTAATGTTGTCTTTTTAAAAATAATACATAAATGGATCTCTACACTATGCAATATTTTTAAATTGTCTCTTTCAGGGACCAGCAGTTAGCGTAATGGCTATGACGCTGGACTTCCATGTAGTCAATCGCGGTTCGCGTCCTGGACCTGGTGGCTTAAAACTCACGCCGGGCGCGTGTGTGTGGGTGTCCTAGATCCTGGGAGGAGAATGGAGAAAAAGGGATTACGGCATGGTCGTCCCCCATGGGGAGTGATTTCTCTCTTTCTGTCTCTCTGTCTGGCGAGCACACACGCCCTATAGCAAAAACTTAAAGAAAGAAAGAAAGAAAGAAAGAAAGAAAGAAAGAAAGAAAGAGAGAGAGAGAGAGAGAGAGAGGAAGGAAGGAAGGAAGGAAGGAAGGAAGGAAGGAAGGAAGGAAGGTAGGAAG
>NW_006160114.1:4981789-4992004 GCF_000334495.1 Tupaia belangeri chinensis | reverse complement strand
AAGGAAGAAAGAAAGAAAGAAAGAAAGAAAGAAAGAAAGAAAGAAAGAAAGAAAGAAAGAAAAGAAAAAAAAATAGTCTCTTTCACTCAGCATAACTCCCTGGAATTTCATCTAGTTTGCTTCATGTATCAGCAGTCCATTTCCTTTCGTTGCTGAACATTATTCCATGGTACAGGTTTGCCAGTTTACTCAACCATTCTCCCACTGAAGGACGTTCAGGTTGTTTGCAGTGGAAATATTATGGATAAATCTGCCATAAATATTCATGTAGAGGTTTTCTTTTCAACATAAGTTTTCATTTCTTTAGGCTAAATGCCCAGGAGGGTAATTTCTGAGTTTTATGGCAGATGTATATTTAAAGAAACTTTCAAAATGTTTTTCAGATTGCCTGTATCATTTCACTTTTTTTTTTAAAGAGGTTTTTGCCTTAGGGCTCATGCATTCGCTGAGAGAAAGAGACAGAGACAGTGAGAGGGAGAGTGAGAAATCACCCCACCAGGGAGGCCACACCACAATCCCTTCTTCTTCATTCTCTTTGCAGGATCTTGGGCATACATGTACACATGCCCTGCATCAGTTTCAAGTCACTGGGTCCAGGAATTTAACTGTGGTTGGTCATGTGGGAATCCAGTGACGTAACTGCTATGCCATCTTCTGGCTTCTCATTTTACATTTCTACGAGCAATGTAGAGTAATTTAGTTTCTCTGCATCCTATCCAAACTTAGTGTTTTCACTGTCATTTAATTTTAGCCCGTTAAGTAGGTGTGTTGTAATACCTTATTATAATTTTAATATGTGTTTCCCTAATGGCTAATCATGTTCAGCATTTTTTCATATGCTTATTAACCATCTGTCCATCTTATTCAGTGAAATGTCTACTCATATCTTTTGCTCATTTTCTAATTGGATTGTGTTTTTTGTTTGGTTAGTTGGTTTGGATATGTTGAGTGTAAGAGTTCTTTACGTACTCTACATACTAGTCCTTTGCTAACTCTGTGGTTTGAAAATATGGTCTTCTGTTGCTTGCTTTCTGAATTTATTCATACAGGGCTTAACAGAGCAAAAATTTTTAATTTTAATGTTTGTCAATTTCAAGATCTTTTAAAGAAGCAACTTGTTTCTTTTTTCATTGTTTTTCAGTTTTTAATTTCATTCATTTTTGTACTCATCTTTCTTATTATGTACTTATTTTTGCTTTCCTTGTATTTCTTTTGCCTTTCTTTTTCTAGATTCTTTATTTATTTATTTATTTATTTATTTATTTATTTATTTATTTATTTATTTATTTATTTATTTTTGGAGAGGTTTATGCTGTAGGGTGCATGCACTCTCCAGAAAGACAGAGAGAGACAGAAAGATAGAAAGTGAGAAATCACCCCCCAGGAGGGATGGCCACGCTGCAATCCCTTCTCCTCCATTCTCCTCTCAGTATCTTGGGCCCACACGCACATGCACTCAGTGTGTGTTTAAGCCACCAGGTCCGGAACTCGAACCGTGGTCAGCTACATGGGAGTTCAGCAATATAGCCATTACGCTAACTGCTGGTCCCTTTTTCTAGATTTTTAAGATGGGATCTTGGAGCACCAGCAGTTAGCGTAATGGCTATGTCGCTGGATTCCCACGTAGTCGACCGCGGTTCGAGTTCCGGACCTGGTGGCTTAAACACACACCGAGCGCATGTGCGTGTGGGCCCAAGATACTGAGAGGAGAATGGAGGAGAAGGGATTGCAGCGTGGCCATCCCTCCTGGGGGGTGATTTCTCACTTTCTATCTTTCTGTCTCTCTCTGTCTGTCTGGCAAGCGCACGCGCCCTATAGCAAAAACCTCTCCAAAAAAAAAAAAAAGATGGGATCTTGGTTTATTGATTTGAGTATTTTTATATTTTCTAGTTTATGCCTTCAGTGTTGTAAAATTCCCTCAGAGCTTTATCTGTGTGTCACAAATTTTGATTCTATTTTCATTCTATTTAATGTATTTAAAATTGCTTTCCTCACCCTCCTCTGACACTATCCTTGGCATTAGGTGTTGGGTGCCTTGTTATAACCCAGTGAGCATAGAAGTCCACGCTTCCTATTCACCCTTTACTGGGTGGGGAAGGAGCCACACATTTGTTTTGTTTTGTCTTCAATTTTTTTGAGGTGTTTTGTTGTAGTGGAGTGATTATTTTGTAATTTTTCTGTCTCATTAGGCTGCTCTTTTCATGCTTCTCTAAGATGAGGAGAGCTTTTATTTTCCATGTCTATGTATGTTCCTTGGTTGCCAACTTCTTCAGCAAACAATCTGGTCTGTCAGAGGCAAACACACACACACACACACACACACACACACACACACACACACACACACATAAAACATCCAGGAACTCTCCACCTCTAAGTCTCAAAGTCTCTAACTGACCTATTTTCTTCTCTCCATCTTTCAGAGCCTTATCATAATTGACCCATGTATAATATTTAGATGTACTTAGCAGGTGGAATGGGGATATCTACTGGATATTTACTAATTTTTTTACTTTGACACCGGTATTTATGGTTGAGATTAATTATAATTTTCTATACATTGTACTATCTGTAGTATAAAGTTACACTGGTTTTATAAAATAAGTTAGGGTTATTTTTAACATTTCTTTTTGATCAAAAAATTTTAACTATCATTGGAATAATCAGATTTTATAATTAATCAGAACTTTAGAAATATTTATGTACCTTTTTATTTTCTTTTGTGAGTTTGGTTCATTTAACTTCTTTACTTTGCTTTGGGTCATCTGAAAATTTACACTTTCTTAAGAAATTATTCATTTCCTGAATATTTTCAAATTTTCTGCCATAAATCTATATGCAGAGAATTCTGCATAGTTAAGGAAGACTGCTCACCCACTTTGTAAACTAATCCTTTAAAACCTGTTGAAATATCCATTTTGTAAGATAAATAATAATGTGATTGAATGTATGGAAGAAAATGAAATGAAAAAAATATATAAATAAATAAATAAATAAATAAATACTGTCAACAGAAAATAAACAACTCTAAAAATTTTTTTAAAAAAAGTATGTCAGGGAATCAGCAGTTAGCATAATGGCTATGTCGCTGGACTCCCACGTAGTCGACCATGGTTCGCGTCCCGGACCTGGGGGCTTAAAACTCACGCTGGGTGCGTGTGTGTGTGCGTGCCCAAGATCCCGAGAGGAGAATGGAGGAGAAGGAATTGTGGCGTGACCATCCCCCCTGGAGGGGTGATTTCTCACTTTCTGTCTCTATGTCTCTGTCTGGCGTGCGCATGCGCCCTATAGCAAAAAAAAAAAAAAAAAAAGAAACCTCTCCAAAAAAAAATAATAAAGTGTGTCAAAATTGTGGATTTTTATTACTGAATAGTATTAGTCTGTATTATAATACTTGCTATTTCTATTTAGTTTCCAATATGAATAAGTAAAAATACAAGGGAAAAATCACAAACTGTAGGCATGTTTATTTTAGAGTTTCATATTTTTTTTACTTATTAAGCCATTGGTTATAGTTTTACACAGGCATATTCTTAGCATAATGTTTCCTATGGATTTTATACTATATAAGAAATTGAATTATATGTAGTAAATAAAATTACTAATTATCTTAAGAAGGGTGCCCAAGTATTTATAGGAAATCAAGAAAATGATGTCAAAAAATAAGAGTTGATAATGTGCCTTTGTCTATAATCCTTTTAAAGATTCAAATATATAACTGGCAGTAAGACTTGGTAAAATAATTCATTTCATTGATCATCATTTATCTTTAGATTAAGAGAATAACAGAGCTGGAAAATAGATTACAGGTTTTTAGACTATTTCACCCTATAAATGGGGAGAAAAGCTTTGACTAGATGACTGCTTAAGAGTTACCATCACAAAGGAGTGGTTAGTGGCTATTAGTCAACCTGCGCTGCTATAACAAAGTACCATAGCCTTGACAGCTTATGAGTGAGAGAAATTTATTTTCACAGTTACAGAGGCTGACGATTTGAGATCAAGATGCCAGCATGGTTTGGTTCTGGTGAGGGTCTTCTAGACTTCAAATTACTGATTTTCCTCATAGGGCAGAAGGGGCAAAGCAGCTCTCTGGAGTCCATTTTGTAAAGGACTCCACCCTCATGACCTCTCAAAGGCTCCACCTCATTCAGTCTAGCATGTGTCAGAGCCAGGGAAAGTGCCGGTTTCCTTGCCACCCATGCTCAGTTTCATCTTCATGTTTTTAGTAGAAGTTCACACATGTTGGGTTTAGTGCAAATCCCTTCATACTTCTACTCTCAATCGAAGTGAATAAGTGTGCCCAAAAAGAGGCAGTTTGGGCCAGGCTGAGTAGTTCATGCTGTACACCATAGCTTGGCAGGGTAAAGGGAATCCCAGGTTTCATTCTTGATCCACACTTAATAGCTGGATGCAGTGGTACACACCTATATAGGCTTAGCTACTTGGGAAGCAGAAGCAAAAGTGTCACAAAGTAGCAAGAACCGATCTAAAATACATTCATGTATGCACACACACAGAGGCAATCTTTCAGGAAAGTGAGTGCACACTCAGAAATTCAGCATAAAGCTTTGTGAATAGGCTAATTCATCAAGATCCTTTAGTAAAGTTCACTTATCCATTAGAAACCGAACAAGAAACGGATCTATTGATTTTGACCTACATTATTGTCCTCCTCTTACTCTTTCCTGTTGGAGAATTTTCCTAGTCTTCAGAGTCTTCAGGTGACCTCTAGCAAGACTCTGTGCTTATACGTGGTATGAAGATTACTGTCACTTGACTAATTTGCTGAGAGTCAAATGAAGAATGTACATATCTGTTGTTCCAGTGCTGCATCAAGAGAGCCTGAAGTGGAGTTGACCACACATGTGGCATATTTAGTAATTCATCCTTAATAACTTAGCCATGTGCCACTTGGTTTGAAATTACCTGAAACAATTCAAAATGCAAGGAGTCTCAAAGCACCAATAAGGCCATAGTGGCCTACTGTTTTAATAATAAAGTGACCAAATTGTAATTCTTCATAGATTCTCATAAAGATAGTGCTACTTTATTTATTTATATACTTTCAATATCATGAGTACTTGAGGCAAGACTATTCTATTCATAATTCTCTCTTCCTTGGCAGTTATCCCTAGAAGTGGGCAAGATGTTTATGTACTTTAAAAAAAAAAATGAGAATTCTTCTTTTTCTGTAAGATGTGTACACTTGCCAGAGAGATAGGGAAAAACAGAAAGCAAAAAATCACCCACTGGGGGGATGGCTATGCCTCAAAATCATCTCTTCCATTCTCCTTTTGGGTTTTGGGCACACACACACGTGTACCCAATGTGAGTTTCAAGCCACCGGGTCTGGGACTCAAAGCATGATTGACCACATGGGAGTCTAGTGCCTTAATTACTACACCACCTGCTGGCCCATTTTTGATTAAAAAAAAAAAATCTTTAAAATTTTTAGAGTAGTTTTAGGTTCACAGCAAGATTGAGAGGCTACAGGGGGCCAGCAGTTAGCGTAATGGCTATGTCACTGGACTCTCATGTAGTCAACTGCGGTTCGAGTCTGGACCCGGTGGCTTAAACTCATGCTGGGCTCGTGTGTGTGTGTGTGTGCACAAGATCCCGAGAGGAGAATGGAGGAGAAGGGATCGTGGCGTGGCCATCTCCCCTGGGGGGTGATTTCTCACTTTCTGTCTCTCTGTGTCTTTCTGGCAAGCGCATGCTCCCTGTAGCAAAAACCTCTCCAAAAAAAGAAAGAAAAAAAAAAAAAAGATTGAGAGGATACACAGATACCTTGTCCCTATATGCTCACAGCCATCCCTATTATCATCATCCCCCACAATAGTGGTACATTTGTTACATCAATTTATGAACTACATTGACACATCATTATAACTCAAAACTCATAGTTTATATTAGGGTTCATTTTTGGTGTTGTATATTCAATGGTTTGGACAGACATTTAATGTTAGGTTTCCTCCATAATAGTGACAATATGAAGTACTATCACTGCCCTAAAAATCCTCTATAGTCTGTCTGTTTACCACATCTTCCTCAACCTCTGGCAACTACTGATATTTTTACTGTCCCCATAGATTTACCATTAAGCCATGAGAAGAAATGGAGGAAATTTAAGTTTGTACATATTGCTAAGTAAAAGAAGCAAGTCTGAACAAGGCTACATACTATAATGATTTCAACCATATGACATTTTGGAAGAAGCAAGCCATGGAGACAGTAAAATGATCAATACTTTCATTTTTTTCTTTATTTTTTTAGATAGGGTCTTGCTGTCACAATCCCCCCACCCACCCCTGAGTCATGGGGAATACAGGTGCATATCACCATGTCTTATATTTTGGTTGGGCTGAGAGTCAAATAGAGGCCTCCTATGTGGTCTCAGCCTGAGAAGTACAGCATCTTACCAAGCACAACCCTGCAACTGGGCCTGACATTCTCTTTCCAAAGAAACCTCTTTCTTCCTACACCTGTTGAAATCAAGAATTCTTTTGGCTTACCTCTGCCTGAGAGACTGCCCATCTTCCATATGTCTCTTAGAAACATCACCATCCATTGCTGCTGCCAGCTAAGCAGCCAGGATGCCCAGGGTTTATAAGGATTAAACAGGAAGTCAGTAGCACAAATAGATTTAAGGGCACTGTGCTGTCTCTGAAGAATGAACAGTAAGATGAAATCCCATCTAAAAGCATGGAATCTGAAGTGAATTAGCTCATTTCTTGAAAATAAGAAAGAAATTGGAAAAGGTTTAATAGCCAAGGTAGAAATAGCCTTTTCCAGCTATCTGTTCCATTTATGCCTTTTATCTGGACAGGGGTACTTTTTTCCACTGATAGGAGCTTTCTCTGCTAGGGAATTTTCTAAGTTTAATTTGAAAAGCTTAAGTTGTTTATTTCTATAAATCATTTCTAATAAAATAAATCTTTGAAAAGAATGATTTAATTTTAGTTATTTAATCATTTATTATTCAATTTGACCAGAAAAAAATCAGGGAGAGAGAGAAATATAGGGAGAGTGAGAAAGCAAGCCACCAGTTTTGAGGCTCAGACCATGGTCGGGCATGTGGCCAAGTCCAACGCCTTAACCACCATGCCACATGCCAGCCCCAAAATAAACTTTATGTCCCAATAGTTTGAAGAATTCAAATATTGGGAACCAGCAGTTAGCTTAATGGCTATGTCGCTGGATTCCCACGTAGTCGACTGTGGTTCGCGTCCCAGATCCAGTGGCTTAGAACTCACGCTGGGCACATGGGCGTGCGTGCCCAAGATCCCGAGAGGAGAATGGAGGAGAAGGGATTGCAGCGTGACCATCCCTCCTGGGGGGTGATTTCTCGCTTTCTGTCTCTCTGTCTCTTTCTGTCTGTCTGGCGAGCGCACGCGCCCTATAGCAAAAATAAAAAAAAAAAAAAAAGAATTCAAATATTTAAAATCAGGAATGATGTCATAAAATACTTGAAGCCATGGACACAGTGGTAGAACTAACAAATTAGAGCTTCTCCTTTAAAAATAACTCTGTAAATGCTAAAAGGTACCCAGTACTTTAAAATACACACACATACACACACACACACACACACATCAAGGATTTTTATGAAAGTCAACCTGGGTTGACACTATGATCTATCCCCAACTTGTCAGCCCTGCATCATGGGCACAGTTGTTGCTGACATACTCAGGTCCTGAAAGGAACCCAGAAACTACTTATCTGGACCATCCTCATGGAATGTTGCATTACTACTACATTATTTTATTATTTTACCATTGGATTTTGGAAAGAAATTTTGATAGAATAGCTGGATTTAGAGAGTCATGGTTAGAAAGAAATGTCAAAATTGAGAATATGTAAAGGAATTGAACCACATTCTTCCTTTAGCTGATGACTGAATTTTTTGTTGTTTTATGCTGGGGCTAATACCTGTCATCTCCTGAACATTAAGGGATTGGGTACAGATGCAAAAGTTCTCTGTCAGAGAACTAAAATCTGTGTGATTCCTGAAAAAAGATGAGCTTGGGGTATTTTGTGACTTTTTTACTGTTTGGGAGGAGAGTTTAAAAGAAAAATTTGATATTATTTTGTTGAAAGAGTCTAGTTCTTTCTCAGCGTGGGCAGATGGTTTTAACTATCCCTCACAACTGGTCCCCTTGTGTAGGGACAGGCCTAAAACACAGGGGGCAAGAGGTCAAGTATTCTCGGAGAGATCTACAGATGGTGAGGCAAATGACATGTACTTCTTTGTTACCAGAAATGAGTGAGTTTCCAGGTAGGTGATAAAACATTATGGCCAAGGAAGTTTATAACATTGGCCTTTTGGTTGGAAATGCATTTAGCATCATAACTCTCATTCTCCTGGGATATTATTCTGATCAGGCATGATGTCCCCTTTCCGTACCATTAGCCTCTTTGATCACAGTGAACCTTTTGAAGAAAGGGGTGTTCAGTGTCTGCCCTTCTCTATTCCCTGCTTCTGCTTCCACTTATATGACCATTAACATCTTCCATGGCATCAATAAAATGGAGGTGGTAGATTATCCTAGGAGGTTTTCAATAAATCACCCAACAATGACCTAAGTTACTCATGTATCAGAAGCATATTCTACAATGGAGAGGCACATATAGCCATTGATTTTTATTAACCTTGCATTAAGCACTTAGCAAAAGACAGCAATAAATTAGTAATTATTCCAATGTTTTTCAAATTCAAGTGAAGGAGGTACATTAGAGGAATTCTGAGGTGTTGTACCGAAGATGCAGTACATAGTGAACTACACACAATAGGAGACGGTTGAGAAAGAGAATGATAAATGAGAAACATAGGACAAAATTAAACTGTAAGGAGAACATGCTGGAGAAAACTGTGGTTCTAAAGGTTGACATTTGTGTATAACATAAAGGGAGAGTGAAATTCTGAAGTATCTTCCTTTCTTGGTAAGGTATTTGAACTTCCAATTAAGGCTGGTAAATATAAATGAATAGATCTCATTCCCAGAGATAGTGCTATGTCCTGACCTAACATATTTTGAAACAAATTTGGCTTATTTAATCAGGCTGGTGCTAGGCTAAATTGCCCATAGTCAAGCTCTCAACATATCTATGATGAAGAGATAAACAACCTCGCATGCCAGACCTTTTCTCTGCCAATAAAGTGGAAAAGATAGTATAAAACGTTACCTCATCCATCCTCTGCCCTGTAGAATCCATAATTCATATTATAAATGCAAGAAAATTATGATGCATAATTGGAAGGAGAAATTTTGTAATCTCTCCCCTCTCACTTTATATTAGGATCATTTTATTTCTTCACTCATGGTGTTGTGGCTTAAAGCACAGCTTCTGTACCAAACTGTTTATATTTTAGTGGCCCCATCACACACCTACTGAGTGACCTTGGGTAAGCTACTTGGCATTTCTGTGTCTTTAGCCTCTTTCGTGTAAAATGGGGACAATTATAGCACCTCCTTCTTAGAAGTTTATAAGGATAAAATAAGTTAATATTTATGAATCACTTAGAACAATGTCTGGCGCATAGTAAGTGATATATAAATAATACCAAACAAAACCAACCAAGTCGTTTATTTACCAGAGGCAGTTCTAGGTATTAGAGATATAGCAGTGAATAAAACAAAATCTTGATTCATAGAGCTTTCTTTTTAGTATGGAAAATATGTAATAAAAACAAGAAAATATTCGTATAAGGGTGATGACTGTCATGGAATAGCAGAAAAAAGAGACAGAGAGATGGGGGGATAGTAAGGACTGGTTGCCACCAGTAGAGGATGGTCGGAAGAGGGCTCCTGGATAAGATTACATTTGAAGGAAGGTAGAAAGCTATTCAGGTGTCTGAGGAGAGGGAACATTCAAAGTAGATGGAATAACACTGGAAAAAGGCCAAAGATAAGAATAAGCTTGGGAACCAGCCCCATAGTACTGTAGTTAAAACCCGTGCACAGGCAGTTGAATCCCATATAGTGTTCTGCAGTTTGAATCTAGCCCCAGTGACTTGAAAAACCTGCCACATATGTGTACATGCCTAAAATCCTTATGAGAGAGAGAAACTGAACAAAAGAGGTTGTGGTATGACCATGTCCCACTAGGATGTTTTTTCTCTCTCTCCTCTTTCTGGCAAGAGCATACCCCTCTGGCAATTAAAAAAAAAAAAAAAGAAGAAGAAAAAAGAAAGGAAGGAAGGAAGGAAGGAAG
>NW_006160114.1:4969956-4981259 GCF_000334495.1 Tupaia belangeri chinensis | reverse complement strand
AAGGAAGGAAGGAAGGAAGGAAGGAAGAAAGAAAGAAAGAAAGAAAGAAAGAAAGAAAGAAAGAAAGAAAGAAAGAAAGAAAGAAAGAAAAATCTGGAATAGCCAGAAAGGAGAAAGTTAGCCAGAGATGAAGAGAGAGAAATAAATGGGCCTGGACCACATAAGCCATGCATAAATCATTTATCTTTAGAAAATTGGCTTAATTCTCAAGTTTAAAGACAGCATAACAATCAATTTTGTTCTGCAGGCATATGCTGTCAATATGTTATTTTAGTTACTTTAAATTAGTAGATAAAGGTAACCTCAGTGTCCACAGATGGATGAATGGATAAACAAAATATGCTATAAAATATCATAGGATATTATTTAGTTTAAAATGGAAGGAAATTCTGACACATGCTGCATTGTGAATGAACCTTGAGGACATGGTGCTGAGTTAAATGAACCAGTCAGATAAAGATGAATACCTTATGATTCCACTCATATAAAGTATATAGAAAAATTAAATTCATAGAAACAGGATATAGAATGGTGATTGTCAGGGACTCCAAGAAGAGGAAAATGGGAAATTATTGTATAATAGGTACATAGTGTCAGATTTGCAAGATGAAAAATTTCTGGAACATGGTTAAATGATTTTAATTTATTTAATACTATTGAACTGCACAGGGCAGCAAGTGGCATGGTAGTTAAGGTATAAGGTTCCACATGACCTACTCTGCAGTTTAAGTCCTGGACCGGCAGCTTGAAAATCATGCCAGGCACATGTGTGTGTGTGTCCAAAATCTCAAGAAGAGAATGAAGGAGAAAGGATTACAACATGGCTATCACTGCTGAGGGAGTTATTTCTCACTTTTCCTCTCTCTGTGTCTTTTTCTGGCGAGCGCATGTACCCTAGGCAAAAATCTTAAAAACAAAAACAAAACAAAACAAAACAGAACAACTGTTGAACTGAACACTTTAAACTGGTTAAAATAGGTCAGTTTTACATCATGAGTAGTTTACCACAATCTAAAAAAGATTTTTTAAATAAATAAAGCAAGTACATGATTCACCTCTATAGCATTAGCATCCAGGGGCAAGATTCCAGGCAGTGAGTTCTTATGTGCTGTGTATAAACACATAGGAAGAGAACATGGAAAGTAATGGCCAGTGACACTTCTCATTCTTCAAGTGTCAAGCGTGTCTTCATTTCACATTGAGATTAATTATAGAAATTATTCAATTTTTAAAAGTACACTATAGTTACATTGTTATAAAGCCCACATTCTGTGAAATGAAGGGGCATTTACTTTATTGTAGCTTTGATGGCTTTCTAATTATAATATCCCCCACCCCACCCCTCAGCCCAGTCCATACCTGTGACTGGTCTGTAAGAATTGCCACTCACCACCCTGGCTGTTAAAGCAAAGTGCTAGCTCCCATGCCCAAGCTTTTCTGAGCAGCTCCTGATCATGACTTGGACACTAATGGAGAAAACAACAAGGTTCATTCAAGCTCAGAGATAAGGATACTGAAGGCTCTCTGGGGATACATACAGTTTGTATGCTTTTAAAATGCCTGCCATTAAAAAGAGCATAAGTTCCATCTAAAATGACACTTTCAAATAGTATCTTTCAAAATTATAATTAATTAGGCTACGTCTACCCAGTAGTGCTCAGAAAAAAAATACAATAAGAAATGACAAAATAAGTCCAAACCCAAGCGCAAAATCTGGATCAGTACTACGCATGTAGTCCATTTCTGTTGGCATCCTACTCTCTCGGTGATCAAAGCAATATTTCTCTCTGATATGAGTTTCATTTAGCCATCGACACCAGAAGGGACTCTTCACTCTTCTTTGGTGAGAGGATAATGACTGTGAATGTGGCCAAAGCAGAGAAGGAGAATGATGACAGGCTTCCACAGTGGACTTGAAAGGCCTGCACTTGGCATACCTCACTGCTCATCTGAGTTGGAATACACAGATGCAAAGACCATGTGTCATTATCCTCTGTAGCTGGAACTTAAGAGATTATTTTATATATGTGAACTTGGATAATGACTTAAATTGACTCAAATTACAGTAAGAACTCTTACTCTGAGCTGCTGTTTAAAGAATGAGCTACAACATTGCCTTCACTTAACTGCTGTGATTTTTAACATGATTTATATGTACAGTCAATACTTGCAAATATTTGCAAATTCACCTATTCACTAAAATTTATTTGTAACCTCCAAATTAATACTTAAGGTGCTTTTGCATTCATTTGTCCACATTCCCAGGTGAAGTTGAATAAGGCAATAATCTGCCTTTTTATTTCAGCTCTCATGTTGTAAACAAGATTTGTCAAAGCAGCATAAAAACAGACTTGCACGGGGACAAGCAGTTAGCGTATTGGCTATGTCGCTGGACCCCTATGTAGTCGACCGCGACTCGAGTCCTGGACCCAGTGGCTTAAACTCGTGCCAGGCGCGTGTGCATGCGTGCCCAAGATCCTGAGAGGAGCATGGAGAAGAAGGGATTGCGGCATGGCCATCCCCCCTGGGGGGGGTGATTTCTCGCTTTCTGTCTCTCTGTCTCTCTCTGTCTTTCTGGCGAGCGCACACTCCCTATAGCGAAAACCTCTCAAAAAAAAATTTTTTTAAAAAAAAAAACAGACTTGCACAAAAACAGACACATAAACCAAAGGAACAGAATAGAGAAAAGTTAAATAAACCCAACAACATGCAGCCAATTAATTATTTTAAAAGGTCATGCCAAGTCAGTGGAGAAAAGACAGTTTTTACAATAAATGGTACTAGGAAAACTCCATAACCACTTGAATAGAATGAAACAAGATGCCCATCTCTCATTGCTTATAAAAATTAACCCAAAATTTATTAAAGATGAATGTAAAGTCCAACACTGTAAAACTATTGAGGAAAACACAGGAGAAACACTTCAAGATATTGGAGTAAGCAAAGATTTCTTAAAACAAACAAACAAAAAACCCTAAAGCATGCTCAGCAACACCAAAAATAGACAAGTAGAATTCATTAAGCTAAAAAGCTGCTGCACAGCAGAGGAAACAAAGTAAAGAGACAATCTGCAGCATGGGGGAAAATATTTGCAAACTAATACAAATAATAGATTGATAATCATACTATATAAGGAATTCAAACATCTCACCTACAAGAATGCTAATCAGTCACAAAGGGCAATTGACCTGACCAAGTGACTCTCAAAAGAAGACATATGAATATCTAAAAAATATATGAAAAAATGTTTAACATCTTGTATCATAAGGTGATAGAAACCTCAATGAGATATTACCTAACACCAGTCAGAATGGCTATGATTAAAAAATTCAAAGAATAACAAATGTTTGTGAGGTTGTGGAGTATAGAGACCCCTAATACACTGCTGATAGAAATGCAAATTAATCCAATTACTTTGAAAAACAGTATGGAGGTTCTTCAAAAATCTAAAAATAGATTATTGTATGAACCAGTAATCTCACTACTGGATATATACACAAAGGACAGGCAGTACTCTGCATATCCATATTTATCTCAGCATTTCTCACAATAGCTAAGAAATGGAATCAACCTAAGTGCCCAAGAACCAATGAATGAATTAATTAAATGTGGCACATACACACAAGGGAATACTACTCAGCCATAAAGAATAATGGTCTCTGACACAAAGTGGACAAAAACGGAAGACATAATGCTAAGTAAAATAAACCAGGAAATGAAAAATGGATATTGTATGTTCCCATTTAACATATCCCATTTAACATATAGTGAATGTGCACACTCTAGCAGAAGCTGAAGAACTCGATGGCAAAGAAATAGAGAGTAATGATAGGATATCAGCAGCTGCACGGGGGTGGGGAGGGAGAGGAGGTTTTGGAAGAAAATGATGAACAAATACAAGAATACATGTAAACAAGTGAAACAGATTATGGAACATTGTACCATAGAAGAGTAAGAAATGTTGGAAATTCAATATATACTTTAAAAAAAAACCCTTAGAACTCTTATCAAATATGCACAATGTAATATTATAGTCAATATCTAATAAGGTAAATATCTTTGATTTGATTATTATGCACTGTATACATGCCTTTTTTTTTTTTGGAGAGTTTTTTGCTATAGGGTGTGTGCACTCACCAGACAGACAGAGACAGAGAGATAGAAAGCGAGAAATCCCCCCCCAGGGGGGATGGCCATGCCACAATCCCTTCTCCTCCATTCTCCTCTTGGGAGCTTGGGCACGCAAACACACGCGCAGGGCATGAGTTTTAAGCTGCCAGGTCCGGGACTCGAACCGTGGTCGACTACATGGAAGTACAGCAACATAGCCATTATGCTAACTGCTGGCCCAAATATGTACAACAATTACATGTAAGCCAAAAAATACAATTAAAAAAGAGTTGTTTACCTGTTCTATTTAGTGCCACATTTTTTTTTTACTTTTGTTGGTTATTCCACTGTTTAACATGACTCCCAAACATACTACTGAAAAGTCATCCAGTGTTTCTGAACTCAGAAAAATTGTTACGTGCTTGAAGGAGAAAATACATATGTTAGATAAATTTTTTTCAGGCCTGACAGCATATAGTATTGCTGGTTGTGAGTTCAACATAAAAAAAAAATCAACATATATATACGTCATCTTTAGACAGAAACACCCTGAAATAAGGATACATATTGATTGGGTAGCCAAAGACTCCCAGGTACCTAACCCTGTATTTCACCTGTGAGCTCAATATTCTCTAATTCTCTGCTCACAGCAACTTCATAGAATAGAACTTCTGCAAATAATAAGAACCAACTATATTTTAAAAATTCTTTATAAGAAACATTTATGTTACTTATTTAGAAAAGCAAGTATATTATTATCTGAAATAATAGTAGGGATTATTTTCCAGCAAAATAATTTATTTTAGGTCAAGCCAATTGTCAAACATATTTACATGTATTAAACCACAGCCTAAAATGTCTTTGTTAGCCTTAAGTAGTATTTTAAATCTGTTTGGTAGCAGATTGGTAAACAAAACAATATAGAAGAGTGATTAAGAGTATGGCTTTTGTTAAGATTTATGTTTCCCTCTTAAAAACTCTGTGATCTTCATGCAATCTGCTAAATGGAAAAAAAAAAATTTACCTTGCCTGAAGCTCAGTTTTTCTCATATGTATAAAAAGAGAATAATACCAATATTTGTCTTAAAAGACTCTTTTGGGGACCAGCAGGTGGCATAGTGTCTAAGGCAGTGGACTCCCACATGGCCAACCATGGTTCGAGTCCCAGACCCAGTGGCTTGAACCTCACACATGTGTGTGTGTGTGCACATGTGCCTCAAACCCCAAAAGGAAAATAGAGGAAAAGGGATTGTGGCACAGGGTCATCCCCCTCTGGGGGAGGTGACTTCTTGCTTTTTGTCTCTCTGTCTCTCCAACGGTGCATATTCCTTATAGCAAAAATCTCAAAAAAAGACATTTTTGTGTCTTAAATAAAATGATGGAAAAAATTAATAAACACATTTCTAGACATATAGGAGTGCTCAAAAAATGTTTGCTATTATTTTCTGAATCAGATACAATCTAATATTTGGAAGAAAACTTGGATTTGAACTCTTTTGTATAGTTTGTAATTTGAGTATTTGAGGAAGGAAGCACAATCTTGATGACACAAAAATTAAAAAATTTTGCATCTCTGTCTGTTGTTTAGGAACTTCATTGGGGTAGGCTATGCATACATCTTTGTATTTATCCATTTATTTAACAAATATAAAGAGACTTCAAAAAGTTTATGGAGAAGAGGAATTAAAGTACAAGTTAATTTTTGGTGCAAAAAGCATTTTGAAATCATGTGTAGTTTTTAAATGACACACATTTCCCTGACCATTTAAAAAATATTTGTTTAAATATTAATTTGCTATAGGGTACATGGGCTCACAGGAGAGAGACAGACAAGGAAGGAAATTGAGAAATCACCTCCCAGATATATGGAGTTTTGGGCACATGTACAAACACACAACCTTTGTCATTTCCAAACCACCAGTCTGTGACTTGAACCATGCAGTTGATCATGTGGGATCCAGCCACTTTAACCTCCATATCCTGCTGGCCCCCAATATTCATGAAATTTTTTGAAGTCCCTTTGTATTTGTTATGCACACAGAACTATGGTACTAAAAACCTATTATATTACTTAAAAATATTTGCATTAATTTTGAAGACCCTTTAAAGTTAGATTGAGGTCAATCTATCTGCAAATGCATTTCAAAAAGGACCCTATTTAGATTAAGTGCCCAGAAACAGAATTATACAGGCCACAGTGGTCCTCAGAAAAGAGATCATGCCCATATGTCCTGTGATCTCTCTTAGATATCTCAAGATGGTGATCAGAGTAGGTGGGAACAAGGCTTCTCCCAGCAGGCCTTGAGCAGTGGGGTAGTAGAGCAGGGAGTAGTTTGAATTTCTTTGAGGCAAACATAGTTTGTAAAATCCCCAGAGGTGTTTCTGCTAAACTACCCACCCCAGGCAAGGCATGACATTTTCACATTACTGTCTAGAGTGAGAGAAACTTACCTCTACCTTGACATGTCACAAAATGCTCGGTTCTAACTCAGTGCCCACATTTGGTGTTTTTCTAGTCCCACATCTTTATTGTTTAGAGTGACTTGTTTTTAGTCATGCCTTTAGGTAGCTTAAGGGACATATCTTGGAGTCTCTCTCTGGAACACTACCTATTCCAAGTCACCTTCCAAGGATTCTGAACATTAGAAAGACTCACTCCACTCTGAAAAACATCATGCCATTTCTGCTTAACGACCCTTATTTCTTCCATTAATCTCTCTGTCTCTGTTTCTCTCTCTTTTAACTTAAATAACAAGAGAACATTTGACTTTGATTTTCCTTGTTTGTGGGAAAACACAAACTTTTTGAACTCTTGCCTTCAAAAAAAAAAAAAAGACGAAATAATACAGTTGGGGAAAGATTTATGTTAGCAAATATCCTATTGCTTTTTTGTCATCTTTGAGTCTGCTATTTAGCAAGATGTATACCATAGTTTCTTCATTTGTATTTTAGGAGCCATTGAAATGTCTTGCCTACTATCCAGAAAAAAAAAAAAAAATTCTATCATTGTTATCTATTTCACTTCTGCAGATTCAACAATCATCAACCTCTTTTTACTGATCATCAATAATACTAGTTATTAAAGTAATTAAAGATGAAAGTTTGCATATGACTCAAGCAGTCTGGACAGAATCATATAAGAGAACAGTCCTATTAATAGCACCTAGAGAAATAGAGAAATCCAAAGAAGAAAAAGGGTAAAAGTTTGACAAGAATTTATATTCTTGATTGTAAATTGAATTGATTGAATTGTTGAGCTAAGATCGATTTTTCTTTTTAAAAAAAAATCCATATAGCAAGTACAGGTTGTGGGTGTTTTGACCATTGTGGAACTTCTTCTATGTTAACAAGTTTTAGAAATGTAAAATGATAGTTTGATTCGTATAGCTTGGTTCCCAGATGGACTGCAGATTTATTGAGAGACTATGGCCTTAGGCAAGATGGCTATATATAACAGTAGTTCTCTATAATGATGTCATGTGGGACATGTACTTGAAGTCATATGTAGGTTTTAACTCTTATTAATGGCAAAATTATCACAAAATATTTATTTCTAGCCTATTACATTTATTTGAAAAAATGCAGTGATATCTACAAGTTAATGAAAGATAAATCCCTTTAAGTGTATTGCATCATAATTATTTTGAACACTAGCATGAATGTAAATAATAATATAAATAAGTTTTCACAATGGATTATTCACTTGCTTACTTGCCAGGCATTCCTTTGGCCTAAAAGGAATTAGTTTAGAAAACCCATAACTACCACACAATCATTCCTAAGTTCAAACACAAACTTTGCCATTATTACCACACTTAGTGTTGTTTTCTTGCAGTAACACAGTACATTATGAAGCAAACAACCAAATCCTTATTTAAGAGAATCCACTTAGATTGTTTTTAAAAGCCATTTATTGACTTTTTTAAGTGAATTTTTTTGTTGTTGTTTTTAGGTTTTCACCATAAGGCATGTGTGCTTGCTGGACAGAGAAAAAGAAAGTGAGAAACTATCCCCTAGGGAGAATGACTATTCTGCAATCCCTACCCCATTCTTCTGCTGGGATTTTAGGCACACATTCACATGTGCCTATTGTGATTTTCAAGTTGCTGGGTCCAGGGCTCTAATCATGATCTGCCATGTGGTAGTCTGGTACCTTATCCACCATATCACCTGCTGGCCCCTAAGTGCTGAAATTTTTATGCAGTGCTCCTAACCTAACTTTTTCAAGAGCACAAGATCTACATAGCGTGTTTCTAAAGCAAACTACAAAAGATCTCTCATTTCAAATATTCTTTTCTATATTTTTCTGGTGTCATAACTGTCTTAGTGATAGTGATTATAAATACCCTTTGTGTGCAAAATATTGTGGGAGATACACAATTCAATGATAAGGATACTATCTATCTTCTCACTACATATAATTTGATATTCTCGTAATTATCCAATATTTATTAAGTTTCTGAATACATGGACTTCCTTGTACTGTCAAGTCTTACAGGTCTTGATTACCAAAAGAGCCTGTCATTTGGCAGCTACAGTTTAATAATTTTATTCACAACTTGAAGAATATAATAACTATTCATTACATGTTTGAATGTCACAAAGATGGAAAAGACAATAGATACAAAAGATGATGGAAAAGATTTGAAAACATTTTTTATATGGGGACAATAGGACTTACAAAATAAATTTAAAGAGAAAAATATAAGCACATGAGAGCTATCAGTGGGCCCTAATGGCTATAAAAGATAATTATACAGTTCAGGTCCTCAAGAAGTTGACACCAAGATGAGATTAAACATACAAATATTTTACTTTATTAGAGTAAATGTCTATTTGAGAAAAATGAAAAAGGATCTGGGAAGGGCTAGGAGGGCCATGTAAGTATCATGCAAATCTGATTCCTAGTGAAGGAGAGAAAGGAAGGAAGGTAGATTCCTATCATGTCCAAAGACTGTCCGGCAAGGGCCATTTGGATATCTTTAACTACAGCTGGCTGTATGAAAAGTCCTTTGGCTCTCAGGAACAGGCTGCATGAGTAAGCCTGCTGTACCCAGTCATTGGCTAAGACCAACCCATGGGAAGGATTGACCCTTCACCCCCCAATTTTATCAGTGCAAACAAAGCAATGTGTTTCAGAGTGTGTTGGGGGGGGCTGCAATCAATTAGCTGGACATCTGCAAGGCTCATTCTCAAGGCACACAGGAGAGAGTACCTAAGTAAATTGACTTTTCAATACTCCATACTAATTTTGCTCAGAAAATATTTGGGATCAGCCTTCATAGATAAGATTAATGCCTTTATAAGGGTCTGGTTTAAGACCCCTCACCCCTTCTGCCTTGTGAGGTTAGAGTGAAAAAAAGGCTATGAGAAAGCCAGCCCTCACCAAATACTGGGTTTGCTAGTCTTGGACTTCCCAGACTGTAAAATAAATTTCTGTTGTTTACTAGTTACCCAGCTTATGGTACTTTGCTATGGAAGCCCAAATGGCCTAAGACCAATTCCCATGGACTTCTCTCAAGTTCCATTATTTGACTCATGTGGCTTCATTCTTAATTTTCCAGAAAGCTATATATCTCTATGAGTTTTCCATACTCATAACCAAAGCTGCTAAAACGTATGAAGAATCTAAAATCTTACCCTCTTTGCAAGTTAATAAGTTAGCCTAATGAGTTAGCTTCAAGGATGTTGGCAGAGGACACCGTTTCCTGGGTCAGAGACAAAGGATTTTATTTATGACAGCAGCCGAAGACACAGTGTCAGCATTTACACAATCTTTCTGAGTCCCAATTTTCTCAGAATAGTACCACACAGGCAGTGCACTGTGGTACAAGGGAGGATCCTGAGTTTTGGAAACCTGAAGTTTTTATAATAGGTAGTAAGTGTGCTTGCCCTTTACTTCTGAGGGAGACATCAATTCTTAACTTCCAATGCTGTTAGCTATAGAAACATAAGTGGTGGTGTTGGCAGGGGGAGGGGAGGGGCATAGAACAAAACTAGCCAGTGTCTCTGCTTTTAAGTCATCTATTAATAGAAATGTGAGAGAATAATGAAGAATTGTTGTTCAATATTTCCGGCTCTCTGATTGTTCTACCTGGCTTCATGGAATTTCTTTCTATGCATCCCTATTAAGTATTCAACAAAAGACTCTAGGAGACCCTATGCAGATTTTCGTACCTTTCTTTCTGCACAGCTTCCTTTGATTCTCTGTTCTATAAATTCCACTCATTTCATCTTCCCTGAATTCCTATCTGTGTCTTCTCAATTTAATATGTTCACTGCTGCACTTTTCTTCAAGCTTCTCCTTGCTGGGTCTCAATCCAGAAAGTACTTCCAGGCAGAAAACTGGATTATTGTAGGGTTCACCTTACTTATTTCCCTTCTCTCAAAGAGCATGGCCGTGTGCTACCTCCTTTATAATGTCTGAAAACAGATATTTTCTAAATTTTTTTCTAATTTTCTATTGTTTTCTATAGCATTTCAAGTCCAGTACCAATTACCCAAATATTAATTCTGTTTCATGGTAAAAACAGATGTGTCTTCTTTTTTTTTCCTACCTTTCAACATCTTTGGGACAGTTATTTTTAAAAAATTAGGCCTTATGTTGCATAGATATAGAACTAAAACTAACTTCATACCTAAAATGGGACCGAATGGCAGTTGTACTGAAGCATAAAATGGTTCCTTTTCCATGTATGCCTTTCTGAAACAGAGATTGAGGGCACCTTTCACGGAGGTGTGCAGCACCAGTCTGTCCGCACCAGTGAGGTGATAGAGAGGCATTAGGAGAAACATTTAGTGGAGCCCTCCTTTGAAAACATGGCTCATCTGGAAATCTTGGGGGAAATATCAGACTGTTTTTGATGTGCTTCACAGTAACTGTTTCAGACTTGAATAGAAGTATGTTTTTCTTATTAAGTCAGGACCTCTAATCCTCCATTCATAATGAAAAGTGGTGGCCTTCCCCTTCAATTTATGAGAGTTGACAGATACAGTTTCACAAAAGAGAAGGCACAGAGTAAGAGGCTTAATAAGGAGAGAATTGGTTTTCAGCATATTCTCACTTATTTTAACAATTAATAACTCAGGACTGAATTAGTAGAGTGGGGAAAATTGAGGGAAGAGTCTGTGGTTCACTTTACCAAACCTTTTTTTTTTTTTTTTTTTTTTTTTTTTGAAAAAAACCCGCGTCC